>NW_027287095.1:83214968-83539968 GCF_022747635.1 Hetaerina americana
AAACTAACGGCCCATGCTTTGACTTTCCCAATTAATGTGCAACTTTGCAAATTAATATGCAAACTCGTACTTGAACGCTGTCTTTTGTTTTTTTTTCTATTGGGCAATTCAAGCAAATATGGGTAGCTGAGGGATCTCTGCTATGCCGACATATTGAAGAGAGCCTATTACATATATTCATAAAATAATGTAGGAGATAAGCAAAAGAGGGCCTTCTCGTACGTATCCCAACTTGCACACTATTCGTAGAAGTGTGGTCCCCTTCACTTTTAACAGGGAGAAAAACATAGGATGGTTAGGGTACCAAAGAAGCAATGCTTTTGTTCAGGGGTTGAAAACTATTCGCCGATTGTCTAAGTTGGGGCGTGGGACGAGAAGAGAGAGGGAATACGTAGAATTGTCGTGAAATACAGAGGACTTTGTCAAACGGAAATATAGGATGCGTTCTCAGTAGCATCTCACGTGTGTATGAATGCAATCGTATTTGCAGCTATGAGGGCTTTATAAAATATGATTATTACAACTATTTTATCAAACATCAAATGTAAAAAAAAGTAAAAGTGTAAGACCATCGAAATTTTGAAATTCACCAAGAATAATCATATATCAATTAAGAAGTTTCCCATATCTTGTTCTCAAAGGTATTAATTACTTGAAGCAAATGATCCAATCCTTGTGATCCAAAAGAATCCAGGAATGATTAGGAAACGTTAGCCGGTTGTTCAACCCTCTTTACACTTCCAATAAGTTCAAAGTCGCAGTTTAATTAAATTTTTGCCAGTACAATCACGCACAAGGAATTCAATTTTTTCGCTTGGGCTCTTTTATTTAAATATCGCTTTAATTACACTGGATTCCGGCTCAACCGAAGACGATATTCGAGTGAAGCTGCAGGATTTAATTAAAACGGATTTGCGAAGGTTTAAGTGGCTAAGTGTTTTCGCACTCAAAGGGCTGGCGGTAAATCATATGGAGGCTATCACTAAAGATTTGATATTGACAGAAAGCAAACATTTAAGCGGATGCTGAAGATAGCCAAGCCGGATGCTTCGGTGACAACATTCTCGCCACGTTATAAAATGTTGAACCGATATATTTCGGGGAAAGGGTTAGAGGAACATAAGTGGGGAAACGCAAGTCCATGGGAAAGCTCATAGGGGAAGTAAGGATGATAATCGTTCTTCCTGCCTCCTCATCGCCCAATCCCCCTTCCACCCAGGTAAAGGTGCGAATTCTTCCAAACAAATGAATGCGACACACGCGCCTCCGCTTGCATCCGCTTGGACAATCTACCGTCCACAGCGATTTCCCTTAGGAGACCGTAGCAGACAGGAAAACTCGACTGAAAAATTGGCAGTCGTGCCGCCACCGACCCCCATCAAATGTCATTGAAGCTGCAGCCTAGCGTTGCTGTCGCTGAAAAATATTTTTCGAAATAATATTTAATTTTTAATAACTTTACAAACTCCACGAAGCCTATATTCCTGATGTAAATTCTTTTGGTGTATAAATAACGATAAAGTATGGCTATTAACCAGGACAATCTTAAAAAGAGGCCACGTCCGAGTAAAACCAGATGGTTAAAAACTCTGCTTACATTTCTTGTAAGGTTGCGAGATGATAAATCAATTAAAGCAGTCAATACGAAGAATTTACGTCGAACGTTGAGCGTCTGATATTTCTGCTGGTCCAGCATTTGCCGTTTGACTCCGAGGTTTTGCGCTTGATTTGGAAGAAGTAGGAATACATTTAAGTCTATATTGTTGGAATGCATTCAAACATTCAAAAACGCATTCAATAGTCAATGTTCTCAATCGAATATTTACGGCAACCACTTTAACCTTTTTGAAGTCAAATACAAATGCCAATTTTCCGTAAAACCAGAAGAAATTAGATAGATAAATAGATAAGCGTCTATATTCGGGTGAAATTAAGACAATAAGGTCCCTTCTTCCAGCGATATCAAGTTCTTTAAAAATCTGGACTCAAATGTATATCCTAAAAATTTCTGCTCTAGAAAGATTATCGAGGGCATCAAAATAAATTACCCCGGAATTGTGAAAAAAGTATTAGCGATGAGCGCAAAAAATAATCTGGCGTATTACCTTTATCATATCAATATGCATAAATTGATGATGGAATGTATCTAAATGCGCTTACTTTTTTGACAGTGCGTACACATAATGCAGTCATGCAAGAGAAAAATAAAAAAAAATAATTTTAGCCAATTTTCATTGATGCAAATCGCCAACGGCAGTTGAGCAGGAAATCTGACTGAATTATAAGCAAGCGTTATTTATTTCCAAGAATTGCTTTTTCTCCTTTGTATTTTCATCAGTTTTCAATATAAATAAAACCTTTCGACAAAGTATAATCGCCACAAGCTACCGCACTATCTATATCGGGAAAGTTTCCAGTTATCCCAGAGAGCTGAGAAAGTTCAATCTTTCCTCGAATTGGCCTGAATCAACTGTAATCCGAGCCGAGTGCCCTCAAGGCACCGCAAATGCCTCGAAGTTTATCATTAAAAATGCATGCACCTACGCAGAGAACGAAAATTTAATTAAATCCATATATCTCCAAGCACACATCTTCGTTACTTCCAAAGTACAATGCATCATTAATTATTTCAACGTAATTTTATTTTTGGTGCTATTTTATTTTTTATTTCAATTCAATATATTTTGTACTCCTTGTATTTCGCCACCAAAGAAACAGGAAATTTATAACTTTAAATTGTGACTTTTTTCTCTCAGGTGGCTTGCCACAGAACAAGAATAAAAATTACATATTAAATTTATATATGCAATGGCAGAGTACTTACTAATGTTACCGCAAGTTGATTCCTATCGAGTGAAATAAGTTTTGGGCAAAAAACATCATGGCTGCAATGTAATTTGGGTTCTTTGAACCGAAATACTATGAACTCAATAAACATTATTGAAGCTAAAAAATAATCTTGTCGACTTAATACGATTTCCTTAGCCAAGTAAGCTTAGCTTCTAGTTATTGCTAGTAGAATGAAATGGTCGCGAAATGGTCAGGCGAAAGCTGGAAATTCGTCGTTACCTGCGATTGAAAATTGCAAAGTGCAATATAGATTGCATTTAACTGGATATTATGCAACAAAGCTATACGATCTTTTTTTGTGAATTTTGAAATCGGAATTAATGTAAATGTAAACTTGCAATACAGTTCACTATCTCACCAGTGATTTACCTTTTCCATTTTTGAAGAAATTTGTGAACGGATAAAAATACGATTGCAATCTTAATCTCACGTGGCATACCAAGCGAAAATGAATGTATTCGATTCCCACTAAATTCCGAATACCTTTAAATCTTGGCTTTGAACGCGATGCAGTGAGGAACAACAGTGGCAGGACCGACAGTTTCTACACAACCCTGTTCCTTTAACTCTACAGTATTAAAAGACGGCGAAATTGTGTATTATACCACCCGTATGCTCTTGCTATCGGCCAGAATTAGGCGTTGTTGTTATCAAACAAAATCAAGCTACAGTCTCAAGCGCAAAAATCGGGTATAATGGATGTGCTCACCTGTACTAATCATCAAGTCGAGTGAAATTCACAAGTAAAAGATAGTTAGAGCTACAAAATGAAGATAGTTAAATTCTCTGCAAAATTTTCCTTTCCCCTCGACACCAGTGATTTTCCGAAAAAATCTTGCACCACGAAAGTTACGATTTGCGTTTAGCTATGGAATTCCAAAGGCATTGGATTAATGACTTTAGCCTGGGCACAACCTTTTCTCACTTGGTTGCCACTCTGCTGAGCCTAATTTATTATTAAAACATTATTAAAATTAATATATCAATAGTCGCTCATGAAAATTAAATGTGCGCCATTCATTGGTTATAATTTTATGTTTCCTTTCCACTGTAGGCGACATGGCAAGGAACAGGACAGGAAGAGATTTTATCGTTAGAGTTGGTCCCTATTGATTTGACACGTTATCTTTACCAACAAAATACTTCTGAACTGTCGTTAATGCTTTCGGCTACAGTATATCGCCCCATATAAATGAACTGCTTGAGTTCCAAAGCCTACCTTCAGCTCGACGTCTTGTTCGAATGAAAATAAAATCTCACTTCACTAATCAATAGTGCAATCAACATTATCCTTTATTTTCACGATATGGATAGGTTTACCTCAATTCCTGCTTTTGAGAAATGCTGGAAGTACCTGCTTCGAAAATATGTACCTTTAGACTCCATTCGTATGAATACCCTTGGTACTAAAGAGGCTTTTGAAATAATGCCCCGAATGAAGTTATCTAAAGAGAGAGAGAGAGAAATATTTATGGGAGAAGATAGTTTAAATACTCGCCATAGAGGCGCCGTGGTACAGGGCGACGTAGCCGGCCTCTATATAATTGAAGACAAACCACCAACCGAGCACATTCTTCCCATTTTGATTCAATTCAACGAATTCAACATAAAGAGTTGTTTATGCATGAAATTTCAATAGATTTAAGATTAATAATACCAACAAAGCATAGAAATAAATCTGATGGCTACTTAATCAGCATTTATGGAATTCTATATGATTGCAGTTGGTGTATCAGTTTATTGATCATCAGTGCATTAGTTGATTATGAGTGGTACCTATCATGTCAAAAGGTTAATATAAATATACAAATACCATAAAATAAAAAACTAATTTATCTTCAAAGTATGCATCAGCCATGAATACATGGTCAAGAAAGCTTTATGGGAGGGAATAACATCAGCTTGTAATTACATGGCTATTTTAGGTCAATTTTCTGGCAAAATTCAGCCGTTAAATCCTCCAAAAAAATTAGCATTCATATTCATATTTTATGCCTATCATTCATGTGATGACTGTCACTTTAAAATGGGAAAGTAAGTTGATTGATATGCTAAAATATAATTTAAAATGGTCACTTACCCCAGGAAACACTTTTACTGCAGTCTTTGAGCCTAAGTAAATAGTTCTTCCTACGTCTGCCTTGATGAGGAGATTCACACCCTTGGCTCCATCACGACCACCTAAATCCGGTGAAAGGGAATCATTTCCAACAATTTCCATAGCTGTGCAAGTTTGAGATCAGTTATCCAACAATCCATATTCAAAATTCCTAATTAAATGGTTTAAAGAAAATCTCTGCAAAAACGTATACGTCTTTTTTTTATTTTAACTCCAATCAAACCAACTAAAATATAACTCAACTAAACTTATTGCAATATAGAACGAGAGGTGGAGGTCCCCTGAAGAGATCAGCTGGTTATACTGAGAGCATGGGCCCATGGCTATATTTAGTTTCCTTTGTTTAACTATCACTCCTGTCATTGTGAGCTTTCTGCAGTGGAAAAATAGTGGCAATGCAAAATAACAATTAAAACATCTTCTAAACACATCCACAATACCATACATAGCCTACCCTTAAGTCCATATGGTGAAAACACGCGCCTTTCAGTCAGAACAGACAAGGTAGCAGGTCTCCTGAATAGCAGCTCTCTTGTCACTCCAAGGCCTCCCCTGTATTTGCCTCTCCCTCCAAAGTGTGCATCTTCATCATCACGGAGCTGGAATTTTTTCACAACCACTGGATACCTTCTCTCAAGGATCTCAGTGTCAGTGATCCGGGTGTTTGTCATATGAGTGTGTACTCCTGAACGACCATTCCACGAATGACCCTGCAAGCAGTTAAATTAAGCCATGGTTTAAGATTGCATGTAGAATAATTAGTACAATAAAATCAACTAACCGCCGACTTGCCTTTTTATGTGAATATCATATATGTAGCAGATCTGCTAATTTTTTAAGGAAAATCTGAAGAATTACACAAAATATTTTAAGCAATATAAAAAATTGTCAAAGCTAATAAATGAATCTTTTATCAATAGTAGTATTAGTTTTAGGGGAGGTGACTGACAGCTGAGGTCATTTGTGCCTTTGGAAGTGGATGGGAAAGGATGAAGGTTGGAGAGAAACCTGTCATTGGCATTAGCCTACTCTTAATGAAAGGTGCCAAGGGATTTGCAGATTAGCATCCAATCCAACGGACGGTGCTCTCACTTAAAGTGCTCTCCACAAAGCACCTCAAGTAGGGATTGGGATACCACAAAAAAAGATCTGTCACCTCCAGGATACAAACCTGGGTCCTCTGAGTGGGAAGTCAGTATGTTGGCTACTGCACCATGCCAATCCCCCTCTTGTATCAATTAAGTATTTTTTATTATAAATAAGACATCAGAGCTACCTCATAAAATGTGATCACCAAAGATAGTTATGAACGAAATATTTTCAATGCATTGAATTTACGAGTATCTATATTCTGTACAAGATATAACAATTCAACATAAGCTATACATCAGTTATGTATCAGACAATACATTAATTGTGAATCATAGCTTTGGACATTGTTAATTTAAAATAATAAGAATCTCTCTTATTAAAATAATAATACAAAGTAAAAAAGCCACATTAATAAAGATTTTGGTTGATAAAAAAAGTAAGTAGAAAAGTTGCTTAAGAATGCATGAATGTCGCTTTCGGTGACATTAAATTAAATGAATAAAAAACTTAGGTCACCTTGAATATTATAGAAATTATTGATTATTTTATTATTAGTTGTAGGTTTAGGGTAGGTATTTGATGGAGTCTGGCACTACACACTTGTGCAGTCATAATCCCTAACTAACATGGTACAAAATATCCCTATGCCCTACACTACCAAGGGATCAAGATGGTGTGGTGGCTATCATACTGGCTTGCCAACCAGAGGGCCCAAATTCAAATACCGGCGGCGTCAAATATTTTACAGTGGTATCTCGATCCCTACTTGAGGTGCTTTGTGGAGGGCACTTTGAGTGAATACGCCAGCCGTCAGATGCGACGTTAAGCTGCAGACCCCTTGGCTCCTTTCTTCAAGAGTGTGTTAATGCCAACGCCAGGTTTCTCTCCACCCTTCATCCTTTCCTGTCCATCCCTAATGGTGCAAATGACCTTAGCTGTCAGTTGCCTCCCCTAAATACTATTACTATCCCACACTACAAATTACAATAACTGGTTCTTTTAGCTCTGAATTCTTTCTACCCTTAATTACATAAAAAAAGACTATTATTTTCCTTTCTTTATCTTGCTTTCCCATTTATCCCTTCTATCACAGTCTTCAGAATCCCATTGGCTCTCAGCATCTCTTGCATTGACTGTCTTCTGATTTCTCCCAGCAACCTTCTCTCTTTCTCCACCACTTCTAGAACTCCATCATTTGTATTCCCTTTCCTCACTTTTATCTCCTCGATTCTTCTCCATGCTGACATCTCAAAGGCCTCCAACCAAAGATTATCTTCCTATCTCAATGCCCAAGTTTCTGAAATCCGTTTCATGCAAAACTATGTTCCAAATTAAAGTTTTCAACAGTATTTTCATCATATCTTTACTTAAGTTTCCAGTCACCAACTCCCACCTCTTCATAAATGCTTCTTCACCCAATGCAATTCTCTTTTTAATGTCCCAAACACTCTGTCCATCCTAATCCATAAGACTTCCCAAATGGGTGATCTGTTTTACCTGTCCTAGTTTGTTTCCCTCAACCTCAACAATTTTTCTAGCCTTTCATTTCCTTCAGAATTTCAATACCTTTATTTTCTTATGATCAATTCTCACCCTATACCCATCATATTGATTCTGCAATGCTCATAAGTAATGATTGTAACCCTCTATCTGACTGGCCGACTAATATTTGATCTTCTGCAAATCTGATTTTTCCATTTTGAACCGTAATCATCCTCTTATATGGCTAGTTTTTACATTTGCAGAATATTTTACTTCCTGGCCCCACTATGCAGTACTTCTCATGCTCATGGCTACACCTTTTCTGCATCACTTTCAGACCATTCAATGATAATTCCTATCAAGCCATCATAAGAATCCAACCAGATGGAACTATATAGGAGAAACCCAAAAGCCATGATGTCATCTGTCATAGTATACACCATACCTATGTGGAAAAATTGGCATGTGAAATTTAAAGCAAGTTGGGGCAATGAGGTACTTACAGCCCCTGCACCTCCAGCAACAGTCTCATAATATCCCCAGTTTTCATCCCCAAGGGTCACATTATTCATGCAGCCCTGTGAGGCAGCTGCACCAGAATCAAGAGCCCTCAAGACTACATCCACAACTCTCTGAGATGTCAAAACATTCCCTCCTACCACTGCAGCATTGTCCGAAGGGCAGAGAAGAGATCCTTTGGGTGTTATAATGTTGACTGGAGTTAGGCAACCCTAGATGACAGACAGAAGCAACTAAGTAGACAATAATTACATGTACATTTTACATGCTTCAGGAAAATACCTAATTTAGATACTCATCTAATTTAAATACCTAGCAATTAGGAATGAATGAATTTCAGGGTAGAAAAAGGGAGGAGATTATAAAATCAATTAATATGGTAATGAGACTTAAAATGGTGAATCATTAAGGCAAATATTTTGAGTTTATGATTTTCCATTCTATCGCAAACTGTAGTTTTTAAGTAATATCAAATTTTCACTCACTTGGTTCAGAGGAACATCATGGCCAACCATGCACCTGAGACAGTAAATTACGGCAGAAAGTGTTATGGCTCTTGGTGCATTACAATTCCCCCAAACTTCATAGCCTGTTCCACTGCAAAAGCAATAATTAGGGGATATACACACTATCCATTTAGAATACTTGATAATTCAGTCAATCTACCAAAAATTTCTCTTTCAAAGATCAATTAGATAATAGCTGGAGATTTTATCATTCAACTCTCACAATTCAACATTAATCTATCAAAGGCAACTGAGCTAAAATTAGAGGTTCACTGAGGACATTTATACAAGTACCCAATTTAACATCCCTGATTTTAATTGATTTAAAATTCTGGTTTCCCAATATTTTTATGCATTGGTTTCTAGAGCTAGAACACTCTTGTCTTTATAGAGTATACACTGATGAAAGACTAACGAAGCCCATACAATTATGTGTTGTTCTATGGCAAATAAATATATCTATCTATCTAACTGTGCTGAAATCCACCATAGCAGTCATTATTAAAGGAGGCACTGGCCACCAGAGATGATTTGCTCATCTTATGATAGTTGGATAAGAGTGGTGGGTAAGGTTTTAGGGACTAGAAGAAGAGAGGTGAAATCCAAACATTGGTTTTACCCTATTCCCGATAAAAGATACTGAAGGGTCAACAGATTGACATACTATCCAATGGAAAGAGTATTACCTTTGAGGCTCTATCCATAAGGCATCCAAGTAAGGACCAGAATAACATGGAAAAATTCACCACTGCTGGGGTTTGAATTTGAACCCTTAGGATGGGAATCCATTATATCAATCAAATTCCAATGTCACCACACCAATTAAATACCAAAATTCACTGTGATAGATGCAGTGTTGTCATTACCTTTATGTCAGAATGAATCAGACAGTACTGTAGTTATTCACCTCACTTGAGTAGCACCTCAATAAATGTATTGGTTTTCTTTTAACCAACATACTCAATGAGGGTAAAAAAGAAACTTTACACTTCCACAATAAAGATTTGATATTTCACCTGAAATTGGTGAAATATCAAATCTTCATTTTGGAAGTGTAAAGTTTCTTTCTTACCCTCATAATGAAGGAATTCCACAAAGCTAAACCTGATACTGTTATGTTTATCAAGGCATATTCAATGTTGAAATACCTTTCGACTTTGTTGAAATATTGAACACTGGATGAAAATATTTTTTGTTTATTTTCACAACTAGCGTTCTAACAGACGCCTGAATATGGCAACATAATTTTTTAATTGTGATAATAAAATGTAGAAGATGTGATAATAAAACATTTTAGTGAAAATGAGTTATTAGTTCTTACATAGTTCTTTTTAAATATTGATTTTTTTAGAAGAGATGGTTATGAAGATTAGCAGAGTGAAAATGGAGTATATACCATTGACAAATAAGGAAACCATCTGCATTCAACTTTAAGCAAGAGAAGCTACCATCTGTTTAAGAATTTAAATACCTTGGATCAAGAGTGGACAACAATTAAGATCTGGAGGTGACTAAGGGAAAAGTACAAATGGAATAAATGGAGAAAGATAAGAGGGGTGAAGGTGTGGAGCAGGAATGACTACATGCAAGGAACATTGATGGTGAGGCTTTAGTAAAAAGGTTAAGGGAAGAAGGTTCAGAAGGTTTGGGCACATGGAGCGGAAAAGTTAGGAATATGTTTGAAAAAGAATAGAAAAGTTAGAATTTGTGGGAAAGAGGAAAAGAGAAGAACCCAGATTTACTTAATGATATTTATTCTAATATGTAACCATCAAATGATAAATAAAGGCTATGATTAAGATGAAAAGATGAAGTGGCAGAGGATCTGAGAGACGAGTGGGTGGAGAAGAGAAGAAGCCATTCATATGGGAGAAATGGAAAAGAAGGGTCATAGATGGGAACACCAACTTAAAGGCATCAGATAGTTCTTGGAGAAAGAAGAAATTATTGATTTTTCATTCCAAATTCAAATTTTTGCTGAGGATAGCAATAATCCTATGGCATTGTATTTTCTTTAGCAAATATATTGAAATCAGGAACATTCAAATGGGGCACCTTGTATTTTGCAATCAATGTTGAACTCTGCATCATGAAAAACTGTCCAAATACACTTTGCAAACCTGAAATCAAATGTTGCACATCCCTCCTCTGAATTGAGGGTGACCTTGAGCTTAATTAGTGAGCCATCATCCAGGAAATCATTTGCCTCAAGGACGCATGAGCCATAACCATCCATTCCTCTTTCCTTTCTCTTCCGTTGTGCAATTTCTTTGAGCATACTCCTCACAGCCAACTCTGCATTTTCTTGAATATACCTCATGTAAGCTTGAACAACATCAAGTCCATAAACATCAATCAACTCACACACCAAATATATTCCCTAGAAGACAAAATAATAATATTTTTAGAATACCACATTTCTATGAAGAGCACTCAAGCGTTCAGTTTCAAATTTGCTACATCTATTTTATTTATTATTTGATTAATTTTTAATTGTTTGCCATCTTTTGTTTAAGTGTATTTATGAGAGCAATATATTCTTTGTGCTGAGATTAATGATTTGAAAACATGTTTCATTTTTCATAATCTTATCAAGCACATGAGGAATTACTCAAAGGTATACGATTTGAGTTCCAGATCAAAATTTTACCCTTTATAAACAATTTATACAACATTTTTGAACTTTCACAAAAATTTCAATCTATTTATTAACCCTCGTATCATATCATTTTGGAAACTCCCCACTGCTTTTGGACTTGCATACTTAAAGAAACGCTGCAAAATGATTAAACAAGTTGATATCTCAGGTCACGGTATAGCTCAGAAGAAATGATGATTTTGATGAGGGTGTAATATACATGAAAAGAAAAAGGCTCCACCTTTTGATTCGCTGCAATCTGCGCCCTCAAATCAGACAGATTATCATGAAGATTTCTTGTTCCCGAACAGCCAGGAGGTGCCCCTTGGGGCACTGTGGTCAAAGCCTCGATGAGTTCTTTCTCCATGAATGTTCCCCTGTCCACAATCTTGAAACTTTTGAAGGCGGCACCTTCCTCCAACAGGGAATGTGAATGTGGTGGCATGGAGCCAGGAGTTGAGCCACCAATATCAGCATGATGGCCCCGACTTGCCACAAAGAAAACTGGACGGGTCACCCCCCTGAAACAGGATTCAAATTTTTGTCATGATTGTCTTTTATTCGTTGAATCCACACTCTTTTTATTTGAGAGTGATCAAATAACTTTCAAATAAAAAGATTTTTTTTCCATTTACATGCATCATGTAATATTGTGTAAATTGACCAGAAAACATCCCAGAAACAGAATTAATTCTATATTTAATCCATGGCCTTCTTCTTCATTCATTCCGCACTCCTTTAAATCACGCAAAAATATAATGGCATGTTCAACTTAATAATGAAACCACTGTCAGATCATGGCCCTACATACTAACTAGAGATATTGTGTGTTTTGATTCCAGTTTTCCCTGGTAAACCTTTGTATCACACAAATATTTACTCTAATTGCAACGTATTGTTTGTCTGCATTATTTGCAACCAATGTGACATGTTTCATACATTTCCCAAACATTTCTTTAAGGACCCAAAAAATCATTATAATTATCGAGATGCAACCAGTTATAAGAGCACTTGACACTCCCATATATACCAAGCTGAAATCTTAAATTTACCAGAGTATGCTATTAATTTTTCCATGTAAAGTAAACGACCAATGATCTCCTGATCCATAAGATACAAGCTAATGAATTAACTCAGGTAGCAGATTGGGATGTACAGCTATTAGCCAGAACATGGATCAAGATTTCCTGATCATAGTGATTCTTTTTGATTGCATTATCCATGAGACCAATAAAACTGAATATCTACATTAACTTATTATTAATAATGATAAAAATTATTAGAGATTTGAGTGGAATTATTATTTCTAAGTAAAGAGTTGGTTCCCAATAGAAAGGTATAAAGATGTGAACTGTTATTCTCACTTGTAGAAAACAGGTGTGATGACCGTTAGATCAGGCAAATGAGAGCCACCAGCACATGGATGGTTGGCTAATATTACATCGCCTTGATGGATGTTATCACCCAAAACTTTCATCTGAAAAGATGAAAGAATATTTTAGACTTGAATATTTTCACACATAGGAGGAAACAAATACGTATGCATTGAATCAGAATATATTACAGAAAAAAGTCACATTTCTTCAGCAACATACATGCCTTGACACTCAAAGAACACATTTCAAGGAACAGGAAAGATGTAAATTGTGATGACATTATCAATGCCAAACCTGATTAAAGAATGTGTCTGATATAAAATTTATATTCTAGGGTTCTCAGAGAAAGCAATTCTTAACTATGTAGGTGTATGAATATTTGTATTAATATTTCTAGGGTCAAGAAATAATATCATTAAATACCTTACATATTTTGTACCCTTATACCATGAACAAATGCAATAAACACCATGAGAATTGACTAATAAATTCAAATTACAAAATTTCTCAAAATAATTCATCTGTTTGTACTCTAAAAATGTTCCACTAGCATGCAGAATTCATGAAAGCACTTCTGTAGCCACAAAGAGTGATTATTTACTACATTTGTGCATAATTGCCACTTAGTTTGCCAATAATATAGGAAAAGAACACAAATAGTTACATTTAATTCAATGAAAAGAGTTCAAGTTCAGAAAGGCAAGGCAAAGGGTCATTGAATCAGAAGAGAATTAAAAAATAGATAAGCTGAGAGGAATAAGATTAGTCCAAATGAGGGAAAACAAACTTGTGAACTAACTGTAGCACCACATGTATTTATAATGTTAAGGATAAAAGAAGCATGAGCCAAAAATACTTTTCTGGAGGTAAAAGAAGGACTTTCTTTCTCAGAATAACACGAGACAGAGCCTATCTTTAAACTAGTGTTTAAGAGATGTTTAATAATGAATTGTGGTGGGAAGGGTACTGAAGACTCTTCTGGAATCACTTCTTTATTCTAAAAGAGCATGGGATTGAGTCAATTGAGTCAGATCAGAGCTTCTTTGTCAGTATACAAGTTTTTTTCTTTGAATTGTTTGACTTTCCATCAAATTAGAAGGAATGCCACAACCCTCTTAATACAGGAATATAATTTGTCTTGTCAATTAGGTAATGCGTAACTACTCCCTATATCCAGTTATTCATGAAAATTATTGACTGAGCATTTCGTGCAAAAGTTTTCTGGCTCTTAATTTCTGGTTAAGGAATTGACAAAATAAAAATAAAGTAAAATCACTTCAGTGGTTAAAGCTGCAGTTTACATTAATGCGTGCATTTTTTGCAAGTAATTACCAGTGCCACAGGGGATATATAGGGGAAACTGCACAGGAGAGAATGAAATAAAAAGCTCCTCATAAGATTAAAAAGTTGATAGCATCAACAGACTGCATGTCAAGGATGATTTTGTAATATGTGAGTTTTTTTAAAAAATCTGAACTTATAACAACATTTACCTACTGCATGAGAGAAAGTGATTTCATTTACCTGATTAGAGATCACTATCAGAATCACACCACATGTTCAAACACAGAAAATGAAAGAGAAATAAAAATGATGTTTGAAATTAACAGATATGTTAACACATCTTTTTTCACGGTCCATTTACATTTAATTATTATGCAATAAGTACTCCACCTGATACTGTACAGTCTCCTGCATGGCTCCAAGATGAACAGGGATGTGGGGAGCATTGGAAACAAGGCCACCATCTGGGCCAAATAAGGCACATGAGAAATCCAGTCTCTCTTTAATGTTTGTTGAGATTGAGGTGCGTTGGAGGATTCTACAAAAAAAGAGCATACGTGCAATTAATTGACTGCTTGTTTGATTTTTTTAAGTATCTAGGCAGTTATCAAGTAGGAAATAGTGTGTGGAAAAGCAGTACATACATGCATAAATAACTGCTTAAAATTCTATATATATATTATAAAAAATTTCTAAATTGGTTACAAATAACCACTTCAGAAATCTGTGGAAACGTGTCATAGACATAGTTTTCAAAAAATCTCCAAAATTTACTGATATAAAGTAAACTATGCATGATAAAATTGTACCCATATATGCAGATGCAAAGAATATGATATTCAACGGAAACAAGATAACATTAAATTGAAGGAAAAATTATCCATAGCCAAAATTCAAGGTCATGTAAAAGGAAAAATTAATTTCATGAATAGAGAGAAGAATTTTTAAACTGTACATCATAAATGCTAAATTCATTAAGTGGCTATGGATATATTAATGAATGATTGTCTTTCAAATTACATGGAATTCAGCTTAGTTCATAATAAATTAATCTGAGGACTCACCTCCCCATTTGCTCTGCAATGCTCATGAATCTGTGAGAAAATATACTGAGTTGAATTGAGTCTAGGTCAGTTTGGTGTATAGGGAAAGGGTTAGCTGGACTTCCAATAGTAATTTTTATGTCACCAGAATAGGTGACTTCCCCCTCACAGCTAGGTTCCACCAGTACAGTAGAAAGGCCATCCATAATGATTGAGGGGCCAGGAAGTTTATGTCCAGCGCCCAATTTTTTCAGGAGGTACACAGGAGTATTGAGGTAGCTGTTGGACTGCTCAAAATAAACTTGTGCAACCTAGATGAATTTATAACAGAACATTCAAATATTAATTTTATAATATAACTGTGGCTGGCCTGAATTATGCCGACCAATATCTATATTGTCAATAATTCTAGGCATTGGCCAATTTGATAGTTTAGGCATAACACTGTTGAAGAAGAAGTGAAGGTTTCATCATATTGTGCATTCCCAGCGTTCAATGTTAGAGATACCTTGGAGGAAAGGAGTATAGGACACATCAGCATTTGGGAGTTTTTCATTGAGACACAAAGGATCTGCAAAGAGGGAGTGAAAGGGAAAATACATAGAGCCATAGAGAGGGTCGAAAGAGCATGATGGGTTGCCTGAAAATTTTTAGGATGTATTAGGGACAGTCAAATGAAAACTGAACACCCGTCATAACACACAGTCCATGCCAAAGGTGCCAACACCGTTGTTACATATGGATACTGCCTTCGCTGTGGTAGGAGAACTGCATTATGACAGCTTGCAGGCACATGCAGTTGTTGGGTTATATCCTTGCTGGTTCGTGGACTGGTCTAGTGTGTTGGTCTGTTAGATTTTTATTTCACTGCCCCTAGTAATTGGTGAATATGCCAAATGACATTTCTACTTCCTAATATTCACCCTCTCCACTCAATTTCTCATTCATCTTGTGACATATCATATGCATTGAGGACATAGGCAATATGCAAATTAATAGTGCATCAGAAAGAGCATGCTACTTTTCAAATAGTTGGAATTGTTTAAGGCTAAAATGACTGTTAAAGTTTGATCTGGGGCTTTCCCGGCATATCAGCTTGACAAAGTTTTCTCGGGTCTTCTACGGGGTCAGGGGTTCAATAATAACCCATATGGAACCCCTGATCCAGTGGAAGATCTGAAAAAACTTCATTGAATGACTGTTGTATGACACTTGTTGACAACTTTACTTTTCACTTTCATTTCAATGCAAGTTCTAATAAATTTAAAAAGTCAACAAACAAAAAATCACAAACTTGCATTACCATTTCAACAGGAGGTGGCCCATCACCTGGCTCAATAACATTCCCCATCCTGATTGATGATTTCCCCACTCCTCGCACACGCACATCATCAACAATTATTAGACGGCTGGGAATTGAGAAACCAAATTCACGCTTGTACCTGTAATAAATTGGATCAAATCCAAAAGCATAAGGGTCGACAGAATGAGAAAATAGGAATGCTCCTTGGGACACATTTAAGAGAAACATCAATTTTAATATCCAGATGTTAAAATACAATAAATAAAATAGACTAAAGGTGCATATTTTACGTTGAGTTTACATTAAGTGCAAAGCATTAAGTACTAACTAGGGTTCATTTCAACCCTCAACCTAAAAACATATGTGACTTGAATGAATCAATTCTAGAATATTATGTTCTTAATAAGCATAATATTCTAATGGTTTAAGGTTTTGCATGTGTGTGTGTGTGTTAATTAATTAAAAGTTTTCTACAGATGGATGATGATCTAACTCACCTACGCAAAAACATTTCTTCAAAATCTCCATACTTGCCACAGGAAGTTCCCTTTTCCTGAGTGCTGAATGGAGAACACATCAATGCACAATCTGTGCCTTCATACCTCATATGAAGGTATGGCTCTGTGATTATCTGAGCTTTGGTAAATCCTTGATGTATTAATTCTTCTTGGCACGCCAATGTGAGAGCATCTAAACGTCTCTCCAAGTAGGCAAATGATTCTGGAAACAATCACGGAAAAACAATAACTTGGCACACTCCAATCATGACTCCAATCTTTTCTTGCAGATAAACATATTAAGAAATTTCAGAAGCACTTACCTGAGCAATACACCTTTGCACACGGCTCTTGGGCTTCATGTACAACATCAGCAAGAGCCATACCATATGCAGACAATATTCCAGCGTAGCGATGTACAAAAACTGAGGACATTCCTAAAGACCTTGCTATTGCACAGGCATGCTGACCCCCTGCACCACCAAAAACAGCCAATACATGATGTGAAGTATCATAGCCTTTTGCCTAAAGGAAAAGTTATTGTCTTTGTTAAAGGTTTTGGCAACTGAAAGTGAAACACCAAACATGTCCGCCATCCAACATCTAAGAAAATATTTAAGCTAACTTTTCATCTATATTAACTTCAAATGTATGGGTTATTAAGCAACATGGAATGAGAGTTTAAAAGAAGAAATAATAAAGAGAATAACAAGAGGGAAGAAAACATTTGAAAAGGTGAAAGCAATATAAACTATGAAAAGGATTCCAATCAAAATGAGAAAGAGGTTCGCTGAGTGATTTTTATGTAGTTGAGTTGTGCATGAACATGAAATATGGATAATTAGGAAGGAAGAGATGAGTATTTGGAAAGTTTTGCCATGTGATTATGGAAAAGAATATAGAAAGTGAAATGGATTGGCATGCTGAGAAATGAGGATACAGTGAGGAGAATAAGGGGGGAAATGTTTATGATAATAAGGAAGAGTAAGGCATTTCAGGTGAGACATATGATGCATTGAGATTTTATTCAGCTATGGACAATTGAATGACAAGATGAAGGGAATAAAGGAGAGGAAGGATGGAATGTTAACAGATCTACTTAAGCAAAGGAAAATTTTATGCTCAGATAAATAGAGAGGCTCAGAATGGGAAGAAGTGGGGAGAGACCAAATGAGACTTGTTAAATAGCATATCGACCAAATAGAAAGAAAATTCAAGTATATAAATACAATGAATTAGTATGGCCAATTAATTACGGAAGAGATTAGGACCTATGGTTATATTTTGCCATTTTAAGGTAGAAAATTATGCTTTGTGAAGTATCAAAAAAAACTTAATTACCAAAATACTTGGAAAATTATCCAAAAAGTAGATAAACTATCTTTATCCTGAGATATTAAGAAAAAAATCTGTATGACCCCTCTTCCTAACACTTCCCACCCAGAATCTTCATCTACACTCACACCAAAACAGTCTCTATCATGTACAGGTTGCAGCTAAGTCTCCCATACCTCTACTCTACCCCTATATTATGTTGGACATTAACAAATTCTACCCAATTCACTCCATCAAACACTTACCCAAAATCTAGGAAAAAACAAATACATCCTGATTATATTCTATGTTCCTCTACATTAGTGATTTCATTACTACTATGGCACCACATGTCTCTCCCCTTTCTGAACCCAAATTGAACATCCCCTAAGTAATCATTTCCTCTGTTCATCATCCTCTTGTTGATGATCCTGAGAACCAATTCAGCCACCAACAAAATCAGACTTATTTAGTAGTAGTTAGTTCCAGAGGAATGTTGTCTACCCCCATGGCCTTATAGGATTTCAATTCCTTTGATGCCCTTTCTATCTTGCCTGTAATGGAGAATATCTGTGAGGTATCACAAATACCTGGAAAAGTTATTCAGCATGGTAATTTGTTTGCAAAACTGTATTCTAATGGGATCTTGCAATTGCAAGAGTGTCAATACCTCCAAACAGAGTAAACATTTGTAACATTTTTTCAATAGGCCCAGCATTCCTCACTCCCCAATTTCATCTCTCGCAGGCCTAGATGTGTTTACGACAGAGGATAAGATAGAAAATAGAGAAAAATAGTAGTGCACTTTTATCTAGACCACTAACAGTAATACCATACCTTGATGAAATGAGTTACTAAGTCATTAAGGACACAAGAGCAATGGGCTCATTGGGTAGCAAAATAAATATGACCCAACTAACTCCACAGAAGTCAGTCTCAAGATTGTTAGTGTGTAATAGATGAAGATAAAGGTCACCCTTTGGCTAAGATAATGAATTCACAAAGTCAGTAAAGATATGATTTCCTTACTTTGACCCACATGAGGTTTCTTATAAAATTCTGACACCAACACCACAGGAAACCTCACAATTTTTTTAAACTAAAGACATCCAGAGGCATCACACAGGCTTCAACAAAAGGCCCTCCAGTTTGTACATATTACATACATTCTAGGGTGGTCTGAAAAGTCCATCAGATTAGAAAGAAATGACCGTTGGTCATGAAAAATATATTACTTATGTAATGGGATTGGGACCCAAATGCCCTTCAAAGTAGACCCCTTGCACCCCCACATACTTAGCCCACTGATCCTTCCGCTGCCAAAAACACTTCTAAAAGGCTTCTTTTTGGAATGGGGTTCATCTGCACCATTGCCTTTTGTATTATCTCCTCCCTACACTCAAAACGAGATCCTTTCAATTGCTTCTTCAATTTCAGAAACAACCAGGAATTGCAAGGAGCCATGTCTGGAGATTAGGGCGTTGGTGAATGCCTTGAATTCCATTTTTCGCCAAAAAATCTGGACAAGTTCAATGAATGAGCAGGAACATTGTCATTATGCAACTGTCAATTTATCACCATCCAAAGGTTACACACACACACTGCACTTTTGCACAGAACTGCATCATAGAGTTGGCATAGAACTCATAGTAGTAGTTTTTATTGGAGGCGACCGACAGCTAAGGTCATTTGCGCCATTACGGATGGATGGGAAAGGAAGGGCGGAGAGAAACCCAGTGTCGGCACTAGCCTACTCTTGCTGAAAGGGGCCAAGGGGTCCACAGTTTAACGTCCCATCTGACGGATGTCGTACTCAATCAAAGTGCTCTCCACAAAGCACCTCAAGTAGGGATCAGGATACCACCGAAAAATATTTGATGTCTCCAGGATTTGAACCAGGGCCCTCTCGGTGGGAAGCCTGTACTTTAGCCAACACACAATCCTGATCCCCATAGAACTCATTGATACTACTATTTTTTCACTCTTTGTCCTTCCGATGCATATTTGTGATATGCAATTCCATAGATATCAAAGAAAACAGCATCATCTTGATTTTGCTTTGCACCTGCCACACTTTATTCAGCCTTGACGATTTGGGATGCTTCCATTATGACAACTGTGCTTTGGCCTCCGGGTGAAACCAGTACACCCATGACTCATCTCTAGTTATTATGGTGTACAGAAACTCCGGGTCAGTGTTGGTAGTGTCCAGCAGGTCCTGTGCAACCTCAAGACAGAGTTCTTTCTGTTCCGCTGACAGCAGCTGGTGCACAAATTTAGCAGCCACTCTCCACATGTTGAACATGTGCAGAGTGGATGCAATCTTCATGGAAAATTGCATGTCTGCAATCTTTATTTATTCTATCCAATTCAGCAATCTCTCCTGCAATCAAATGACGATCTGCCATATGCAAATTTTACACCCTCTCAACAACAGCTGCAATTTGAGAGGTTTGTGGCCTCCAAGAAAGTTGCTCACTATCCACCAATGTGCGGCCATTTTTGAATCGGTTGAACAATTCCTTAATTTGTGTTAACATCATAGAATCATCTCCAAATACCTACTGGATCTTACAAATCATTTTGCTTTGAGAATCACCAAGCTTTTGAAAAAATTTGATGCATTGATCAGCATTGATTTGATCTCTTCTAAACTCACTCACCCACCTTGAGAGAAATCAAAAAGTGATGGACACATATGACAGGACCACAATCGGCGGTCAGCACGCAGCAGCTGGTGCACTCAAAGGCAGATAAACAATTGAGACATGTGCGTTAAGCTGTTTCCTTCCACTGCACACAGTAGTGCCACCCTAGCACTGTGTGCATGGGAAAATTTAAGGCCGGATACTATTTCGACAGGCCCCAGACTCTCATAGCTTATGCTCTCACCACCCATGATGCTACCATACTACCAAAAATATACCACCAAAAGAAAAAAATCACATAGCCCCTATGCATGCAATCATATGTACCTGAGTGAGTGCTCTTATAGGTCTGCACATGGCTTCATTGGCAACACGAATGAAACCCATGGCAACTTCCTCTATGCTCATCAACTTGTGTTCATCCCCACTTTGGGAACCAATAAAATGGTTAACCTGAAAAAATTGATAATGATATTAATTATTCAATTCAGCAGAATATTTATCTACTGATAAAAAAACCTAATTCATTATTTTTACAATGGTTTAGGAAATAATGATGTAATAATTAGGCAATTCATGACCTTGTTTATTATTTGCTCAAAATTTTATAAAATTATTCCAAGTTAAGGGAGTAAAATGGAAAATTGTGAACTAGTACCTCTTCTCTAATTTTTCCTATTGCTTCTCTGCTTGCAGATGAATCCAGAGGCTCATTTTCTCCTGGTCCAAAGATACAGGGAAAGAACTTAGGTAGCAGACGTCCTAAAACTAGATTAGCATCTGTTACTGAAGCAGGTCCACCTTTTCTATAGCATGAAGGCCCAGGATCAGCCCCACTGGACTCAGGCCCAACAGCAAACAGTCCAGAGCGAAAGGTGAGTATTGATCCACCACCAGCAGCCACTGTATTGATATCAAGCTGTAATAGTCAAAATTCTCATATTAGGGAGGAAAGATAAAAGACATGGTGCAGTCTGGGTTGCTAAATTGTATTCTTCACATATAAATATTGAATTAAGTGATAACAGTACTCTGAAATGGACTGACTGATCATTAATAATGTCCTTCACCTTTCCACTGTCTCTGCTAAGATTTTTGCAAACATAGCATATTTCATCATTATTGAAATTTACATCTTTGAATCAATGGATCGTGATGCAATGTAAATCAATGAATATTAAGTTTCAAGAAAATATGAGAGCTCAAAATCCCCTCTAGTTAAAAACTTTATACATATTCTTCACAATACACATATCAAAATTCTCTATTCTGCATTCAAATCCTTAGGCTGCCTAGACACAGAACCAATAACTCCCTCTTCTACATACTCTCACTCTTGATCAACTCCTTCTTTTGAACCCCACAATAACTAACCAGAATCATCTAACCTCTTTCCAATTCTTTATCTCTGATAACTTCTTGAAATCAGAAGATTAACAGGTATATTTTATGATAATATCCATTGACTCTAATTTTAATGCTAAAATGTAATAAAAAGTTTTATGTTCTTTTTTGATTAAACACCAAATTATGGCTGATTGAACTGACTGTCATCCAAAATGAATAAATGATAGCAACCAAAAAAGAACTACAGCATTCTGATTTCCTACATACTCATTGAATTTCTAGTCCAGAGTTGCTCTTGATCAGCAGATCACCTTCATTATAAAGATCTCCTGAATGATAGTGATCTTTTGCAATGTCTGTGCAAAATAAAATTTTAATTGAGGGAAACTACATCATTTTCCTGTTATTTTAAATTACAATTTTCGCAATATTATATCAGGAACATATCATTCAATAATAATTAAATTTTCTACCTCAAAAAATCTCCTCAAGAGGTTTTGCTTGATATTAACCACCTCCAATTTACAATATATAGTACTTCACAAATCCAATTCATGTATCTTGTCATCCAATGAAATCATGAGTATAATCACAAAATAATTCATTATTGCTTTTGAAATTCAAAAAAATTGACATAAATACTTTACCTGTGGAGCCTGGATTGTGACTCCAGCTGTGGTTGACTCAAATACATGCTCATATTCCCCATCAAAACGACTCACGTCAGTCGACGTCCCTCCCATATCAAATCCAATCACTGGTGGAGGCTTTCCATCTCCTTTTGACATGTAATCTGTTGTGGTGATTGCATAGCCTACAACTCCACCAGCAGGCCCAGACAAAACAGCTCGAGAGCCATTGAAACTATTGGAAGGAAATACAGTGTAGTGATGAGTACACAAAACGCTAATGAAGCCAAATATAAATTCCTCCATCCATATTATACCACAATAGACATTTATAAAATGAAACAATTGTTAATTAAAAACTGCCATAAACAACTCAAGAAAAGAATTCCATAAAATTTGATGAATTTACACTTCTCAAAATCAAATTTTAGGAAGCTTCTGTGCTATAGCAAACTAAAAGGTACATCCTCTTCTTGTGATTCGATTATTACCAAAATATAAGTGCCCATAATTTATTCCTAATATCTATATTTTATCGGTTTATTCCCAAATGATAAATTTAATGTAATCTGATTCTTAACCTTTGGGGTAAATTTGAATAAAAATTGCTTCAACAGAGGTCAGGTGTTACGATAAGCTTATAAAATTCATAATGATGAGTCAAATATGGCATTGCCTCTATGCTAACTTTCAGGAAAACCAAAAATGGTAAACTAATTATTTTTTTACGGAGGACTTCACATGAAATGATTCATCTTGAAGATTCAAGTTTGAATACTGATTATATGAAATGATTTTTTCATGGTAATTTTCTATTTCTGAATTACACAAAATAGCTCTTGTTGAAACTGCACAGTTTCCTTTAATACTGAAGTGATTAATAAGCTCAGCCACTGCTACTTAGATAAAATTTTAAACTTCGTTTGCAAATTAAATTTTTCCATAGAATTGAAATTGTGAAAAATAATTTTTAATTAGAAATATAATACTCATTTCTGATGCATAGCTTTATTAGTACATTATTATGAATTACAAATATTACTTCCTACGATGGATATGAGTAGGTAGGAATTAATAACTTGAGGCTCTTTGACTATGTTCAGCAACAATATGGTTTTAATGCTGCACTGAAACCTATTACTGCAAAATGATGTTCAAATGATTTATAATTTGAATTTTAGAAGTAGGCCTTATGTTAATAGTGTTAGGCAATTTGTTAATCTAGCTACATTCACACGAAGTTTCATATTTCACAGTTATGGAGTTTGAATATTCATAGTAATAATTGACTCACCCAGTGTTCCCATTCTATTGGAGGATGTGATGTTCAAATTAGTTCATATGAATGCTACAGCATTCAGATAATGTTGAAATTTGCATTCATTTTATGCCACATACATTATGCACGATTTGATAATGCTAGCATCACAATGAACCATTTAATTTCCCTTATCAGGGCAGAAATATGATTTAACTAAATCATTACAGGAAGAATTATTTCCCTTAGAAATTGATTCATAATCTAATGCTTGGCTAGTCCAATGTGCAACCTCTTACAGAACTCAAGCTTCATAATTCCTTAACAAACTTATAATAGCACTCTTGAAAGAATGGCTATATATTCCCTAATGGTCATTGTTCAATTCTTGGTTCAGATGGATTTTTTTAATAAAAGAGTCTATCTGCATCAGATAGGGCATATTTTACTTCCATTAAATAAAAATTTTCACTCAAAATAAAAGTAAAAAATCCTTACTGATGCATTGGTGTAAGCCCTCCATCACTCTGCATGAAGAGAATAGATGTCCCTTTCAGCTTTTCTTTAAATCCAGATGCAAAACTCTGTTTAGAAATAATACATAGAGTATCATAAAAAAATAAATACTCACTATATCTGACATTGCACATTTTTATATTGATTATCCTATCAAATTTTTAAAAAATAATTTTAAAATGATCAACATCCGACTGCTATGGTCCATTATTATATGCATAAAATATAAGTTTTACAACTATGGTTGACTTTAAAACATACAGCTGACCAAAAAACTTTAGGATAAAGGTTAAATTTATCACTTTTAACTTTCAGGAAGTAAAAATGAAAATTTATATGGAAAATTAAAAGCTTTCTGTGGCTGCTATACAATAAGAAAATCCTTGCCTGATCATAATATTCATGACCCAAGTGCATATATAAGTGCTACATATTATGGGTAGAATGTGACACTAATTATATTGTAATTGCTAATATGTCCAATTTGGGCATTAGAAAAAATTTAGCGGTGCAACCCCATAAAGGCACAATGATTTTAGAAACATAATAGAGAATTTAATTAATTATTGTGGTCATGAAATAAATAATTGGGAGAATTGCCCTTGGCCTAAATCTTTAGGGGTGCATAGGAATGTGAAAAAATGAGGTTGGGCAGGCAAATACGGACAACAATCACATGAATTTTCCCACTCGGGTTTGTGCAGCACAGTGATTCTCTTGAGTCCCAATTGTACATACTTTACAAAGAGAAACTCATGAGCCTATGACCACATTCATACTGAAATAAATAAGATAATCAGATTTAGTAAAAGGAAGACTATTCTAAATTTACACTCACTCTCAATCCCATGCACTAAAAATCAAACATGAAACAGCCACCTTGTAAACACTGAGTGCATCTGTGATTACAACTCACAAGGGTCACTATGTTTTACAAGCTCAAGTGGGAGAGCGTGTCTGTGACTAATACCAATTTGTGCCCCAACTCCTTTTTCACATTCTCGTTGAAAAAGACATATCGCATCCCCCCAAAGTTTAAAGTCTAGGGAAATCATCCAATTCATTGGAATATAGCATTAAAATTTTCAAATTTTTCAATAAATCTGAGGACAAGAGGAAATAATATATAAAACACATTACATGTCCATGAACAAATAATGCTCAATAAAGAGTGGGCATACATTTTCATGTGTATTATTATTGTGCAAAACTTTATGTTATATTGTAATCTTAATGAGTAACGTACAGGATGTGTCCCAAAAAGTAAGTAGAATGACTTTGTGATGGGGTGATTTGTGATGGGAAAGCTGGAGGGAGATCTTAAGTAATGTGACCAGCATGAGTTGTCTGTGGGCCATTACAGTGTATGGATCGATGCTAGACTGCACTCCTGTTTAAGGGTATGTGTTTTAAAGTCATGATGCCACCTTTCATGGAGCTACAATACACAATAAAATTTTGCGTTAAGCTCAGAAAATCAGGTTCGGAGATCATGACTTTACACCATGGAATGGTTTTCCACTGACACAAGAAGTTCTAGGAGGGTAGAGAGGAGATTGACAACAAGGAACGGAGCTCTGGACCTTCATCGACGATAGAGTGCAATGAAAATGTGCAAAAAGTGAAAGGCATGCTCAATTCCAACTGGTGTCAGAATGTTAGTAGAAGAGTATGATATTTCAAAAACCGCAGTGCATTGCATTTTTACAGAAGATTAGCCATGAGAAAGGTGTGTGCCAAGATGGTCATTAAGGTGACGTTGGAATATCAGAATGCATGACCGAGTACCTGACCAAGCACAAGGTGGCACCACAGGACTTCTTTTTGTTACCATGAACAAAAAGGAGCTTAAAAGGCGACCATTTTGGAATGCTGGATAACATCAAAGAGCCCATGATGAGGTGCCTGAATAAGGTTCCCATCAACACCTTCCAGGAAGCATACCATGACTGGCAGAGGTGCTGGCATCTATTTGTTGCTGCACAAGGGTGCTAAAATGAAGAATTTTAGTAATTTGTGCTTGGATCTGTGATACATTATTTCCCTGGATCTATTCTAAATATTTTTTGGGACAGACTCAGAGTATTTTGCACACATTTCATATACTTGACTCCAGTATTGTAACATCAGCAGCTATTGCAAGTTGGAACGTGTTCAGTTTGACCATGGCAACAATGAAGGTAACAAAAAATGCACAACATGCAGCATTAAAATTTTGCTTCAAAATGAATCATTGACAGAGGCCTCTGTAATGCAATAGGAAGTTTATGGTGAGTTTATTCTACCCAATAGCTCAGCTAGAAGATGGTTTAAAATGTTCAAAGAGAGGAGACAATCAATTTTAAAGGAAGTGGATCAGAAGCCTCAGTAACTGCTTAAGGGAAGTAAACATAAACACTGCTACTGCTATAGCAAAAGAAGTTCTTTGCATAACATTAAGAACACTATCAAAAATACTAAAAATTTCAATTGGTGTCACCCAAAAGCTGGTAACACAAAAATGGCTCTCAAGGCATGTTTGTGTATGGTGGGTTCATAGACGCTCATACACAAACAACAGGGCTTTGCATTCAGGTTTTTTCACAGGTGAGGTTGATATTAAAGGAAGATGTGGAACCTTTCGAAGGTTATCACTGCAGACTAAACTTGGTGGCAACATTTTAATCCTGAGACCAAATTGCAAGTCTCTAAGTGGAAATCTCTGGCATCGCCGACACCAAAATAAGTAATGTTTGGCTTTACATTACAAATGTTACCACTGAATTTCTAAAAAAAATCAATTTGAATTGCATTCCTTGTTCTCTCTATAGTCCAGATCTAACACCATGAAGTTTTTCCTGATCCGTAAAGAGAAACACCTTTGTACCACCCAAGCATTTTTCATAATGAGAAGCACATGTAGGTGAACTGAAAACATTTCAAATCGCAATGGCTACCCCTGATGAAGTACAGGAATCATCTTGATGAAACCTTAGCATGAGTAAATTAAACATTTAGCTAATTAAATAACATGAATTTAATTTTTGAAAAATATTTTATGTGAATAATTAATACATGATCACTCTTTATTGAACAGGTATAGGCCAAGGTGAGAAAAGAATAAGATTTCAATTAAGATAATTATGCAGAAACTTTTATAACATCCTTACCTGAACATACTTCTGGACATGAGGAGTAAGATATGCATCAGCACAAGCAGTGAAACCCCTAGGAACCACTCGAACCATGGACGTTATTTTGTGGGATAGTGAAACATGGCTAAAACCCAATTTCTCAGCTAGTTCACCAACCATTAGCTCATGTTCAGCATATCTGAAAACAAACAAAATAACATGCATACATTTTCAACTGAAATCCACTATTCTAGATGCCATAAGCATTTAATCTCCATGATAGTTAGATGATAATTTCAGATGAGATCATATTTCATGCTGTA
Organism: Hetaerina americana; assembly: GCF_022747635.1. Classification (NCBI taxonomy): domain Eukaryota; kingdom Metazoa; phylum Arthropoda; class Insecta; order Odonata; family Calopterygidae; genus Hetaerina; species Hetaerina americana. Next base: position 83,242,826 of record NW_027287095.1, read on the forward strand.
CGACAAAAATTGACTGTTCTGAAAGGTGCTCACATAATTAGGAAAATTTCTGCCTTGAATCAATCCCCAGAAGAAGTTATTCATATTTTTTGACTGAATGAGGTCTCACTAAACAATTTTGAGGTAACTTTTCTTCAGTTTAATTAAACTGTTATTCATTCACCACCTTCACATCTGATTTATCCCTTCAAATCTATACTGATTTCAACTCGCATTCTACCTCATTATTCCAAATCTTTAATTTTCTAACTTGCCATAGGAGTAATTCAACTATACCTCCCATTGGTATGCCATCAGCTATAGTAAACAAATTCAAATTTTCATTAACTGTCCTATTTATGGTATTAATTAATCAACCATTGATGATGTGGTATGTTCCCAAAATTGTATAAACAGTTTGACTTCAACAATATTAAAGAAAGGAAATAGCTCTTACATAAAAGTATCATAGAACTATTAGTATGTTTTCATATATCCCTAAGGTTTTTAAGATCCTATTAATCAAATTGATCATGCCGCTGTGCAAAAATTTGATTTCCCTTGACCAATATAGATTTCCAATAGGCCACCATGCGAAGACTACCATCAAAATCTTCCTGTACTTTCTTTCATCATCACTGAAGTATTATAAGGTTGTATTAAATCTAATTAAATCTATATTTACTATTCTAAAGCATATAATAGTTGGCAACATTGCATCCAGTTACATTAGCTGTGTTTTTAGGTTTTTATGACACCCTGTTTGGTTTTTCCCCTCTCCGAGTGAAAGGTTCAAAATTGTTGTAGTAAACAAGTGTAATTTAAATATTAACTAAACTCCTGGAGTTCAAGGTTCTCATCTTGCTCCTTGATTTTTCAATTTTTATACATTTCAATTGTAATACATACATGTATATATACATCTGAATAAACAACAATCATGAGTGTTAAGTTCAACAACCAATTCTACAATAGCAATGAAAATTATCATACTTATAATATCAGAACCTCTCAAAACCTGCACAATCATTTGTAAGAACTAAAAATGCAGCACTTGGGCCTAAAAATATGTCTCACATTCGTTTTAATGAGTCACATGATGATGTGAGTAACCTCAATAAAGTGTCACCATTATAAATAAAACTTTGCAAATATCTGTCAAAACATATGTCCTACTCTGTCAATGAATATCTGCTACTATAATTTGCAACTGCATAATATTCTTTGAGGTATCCTATATTTTTATGAAAAATCCTTGGACAAAATGAATGTTTTACTCAACCATTAAAATTTATTCAAACTATTATTCGTGTATTCAGTATTCATTCATGTATTCATCAGTATTTAAATGCTAAGATTGATTTACTGAAGCCCTTCATCCTTCTCTATTTAGTATTATTTCTCTCACCCCCTTATAGTTTCTCTGTTTTACCTCCTTCTTAATTATATGGAAGATAGAAAGAGAGAAAGAAGAAAATGTTGGTAAGGTCAGGGACAACTAACTTTATGGTTATTATTTCTTTCTGGTGGTCAGACTCATTCAGAAAATTTACAGTTTTCTCAGGCTTTAGTTTTTGGCCATTTTGTGGAATTATTGGGAGAGCATATAACATAATTTTTTAATAAAAATAATAACATCATTTTTTTCTTCCCATTTTAACATACACTTGAAGAATAGAACAAGCAAAAAAATGCAATGCATGTATATACATGTGCAGTGAGTAAAATATACAATGGTTGCTGCAATGTATTATCATTAAGGTATTCACAAATAGAATAATACAGCTTTTCCAGTAGGAATTTTTTATAATTACATTTCAAGGATGCAATACCATTAGAGTCTATCACAGATTTGGGAAGTTAATTTCAATTTCTCATACCCATCACTTTTAGTCCATTGGAGGTCTCTTTCAGATTAATTGGAATTAATAAGTGCAAGTCATTTTTCCTTCATCTTGAGTAATTGAGGACAGGACAATTTTTAGGGAGCGAGTGACTGTTTTCCCAGATTAGAGCTATTGTATCCAAAACATATGTATATGCCTAGCAAGGGCAGAGGCTTGACAGATTAATGTAAGGGCCAAGAGGGTGAGTGAAGAGATTTTTCCTGTAAAATTTCTGGTAACTCTTTTTTGTGTCTTGACAATTCTTCCAGCATTTACATTAGTTGATACTAATTTTAGCCCTTATACAAAAATTAATCTAATAGAAAATTAACAGATAATTTAGTATCAAGTTTTCTCACGCATAGGAATGCAGCAAAACTACAGCCAATGAGTTGATTCCTTTAGCCTTAATTTTCATCAATTTGTCTTTTAATATATCCAATCTGAGATCCTCAATGATAAGGAATTCCTCTCCAGTGGAGCCTTGAACATGTTTCCACGAGTCAGAGCCAGGGACACAACAGTCTGACCCAAATGAATTGCTTCCCCTCACTCCACCTTCAGCTGGAATAACTCGGCCATGCACTTCAATGACCTCCTCATAAAGGACTTCAGGAGTTGAAATTTCCTGAAATATTAATTTTTTCATTAAAATTCTTCTGTATGAATATCTAAAATAAAAAACAACACCATTATGCAAATTATCATACACCCTAGTTGATGAGATGGAAGAGGAGGGGTGTGGGGGTGGATGGTTAGGGTCAGTGTGAGCTGGAGAATGATTGGTTGGGTGAAAGGGCCAAAGAGGAGGTACAAAGGGGCTGAGTGGGGGAGGGGGAGGGAAACAGAAGCACTTGATTTGATGGTGAGTGGGTTGGTGGTGTTGTCAAATTAATACAAGGATATTTGCATGTAATTTTCACCTGAAGATGGCACGAAGTGTCAAAACCCAGTTCGTGGGAATAGACATATTCAAAAGTGTTGAATATCATTTCTTTCCAATATTGAAAGTTTCCACAAATTTAAGTCTGAAAGAACTAGTTCGTATAGATATCTTATTTAAAAACTGAATCCAAATTATATGGCACAATTAAGGGGAGCAGAGGGAGCATCTCAAGAAGTAGGAAGCATAAATTAAACATCAAAGTAGAAAGGAATGAAATAGAACAGGTGAATTGGTTCATGTATTGGGGTAGTATTTTCAAACAAAATGGATATAGTAGCAGTTGCAGTAGTAGTAGTAGATATACAAAAAGGAATTGGAATTTTTTTAAATATTCATAAAAATAAACAAATATAAATAATTATAAATGTAAACACCTAACACAAGCAAAAATATCAAAGCAATCCCCACATCATTTGATAATAGCACTGACATTTATTTCAGTATTCTTTCTCAGGTGGCCATAGATAATCACACTACGAGTTTTACGAGAATTTACTACAATAATTACAAATGGTTTTCAACTGGTGCAACCCTGGAGACATAAACAAACAGATTTCGCATAATTTCTCCATAATATTTAAGGACTGGATGTCTCCAACTGATTATATTCTTAGCTGTAGGTACTTAAATGATAGAGCATAAATGATTTTATTTTTTACAGACATACATCCAATATCCATGATTTATATAAGTGTGAAAATGATTTTAAATCTCAAATAAATTATTAATAAGGCATTGGGGTTAGGAAAAAGAAGTGCAAATACCAAATCAAATATCCTTGGTCTGGCTTGGTTGCCGATATACAGAAGATCTCTAAATCCATGATTGATCACCAGGGCTACTCGTTCTCCTTTACGCTCCAACAAGGCATTTGTCGCCACAGTGGTGCCCATTCGGATCCACTCAATTTGAGAGGCATCAATCAGCTCTCCAGGAGGGATCTTGATGCCAGTTTCCTTGAATTAATGTAAATTCATATATTCTATTTTGATTACAGAAGTTGTTGAAAAAAATATAATTTTCAAATTTTATTTTTTTCAACAATTTTATTAATTGAAAATATTGGAAGTTGTTGAGAATTCATGCATCCCATCCTTTCACTTTGACTATTTACTGATAAATATACTACATATTTTCATGAATTAAGGTAAATCAGGTAAAAGTAATTCTAATACAAAAAAGTAACCTTTATTCTCTAGGAGAGATTCATTTTTAAATTCACCATGTAGCCATAATGTGCTTGTTCTTCTGATCTGCTCCCTGAGTAGAGAAATGGAAAGTCCCCTCTCTCTCCCTCCTTTCTCCCCTATTTGAAAGACTGGTAGCTTATAGGAGTGCAAGTGAGATGGAGTAAGTGAAATGGTTAAGTAAAAGTACATTTCACAGTACCCAAAGTGGAATAAAATAACACAATGATGCTCCACAACTCACGGCCACACTTGCCCATTCTTGTATAAACAAAGGCATCACTGCATCACACCCACCAACAAAGAATGCCATTCCTTGAAAATCCAATCTCAATTGATTTTACCAAGAAAACATCCCTGAAGAAAAAGCCACAAGAAGACAGCCATAAGAGAATAAAAATAACTGTAGATAAGAAAAGAAAAATCATTGAAAATTGAGAACTGGATGTGAGTGTGGCTGATCTACCATGCACTTCAAGGAAATTGATTCTTCAAAAGGAGTGACATTATGGATAAATGAAAAGCAATTGTAAAGTGACACTATTAATAAGAACATCATTTGTGAGAAAACAAGAAGGATTTTTGCTGACTTCATTATAAAGACATCAGGATCATCAATGGCTGAAAAGAAGTATTTCAGGGAAGCCGTCGGTGTTTCAAATAATTTTAAGAGAAGAACCAGTATCCACAGCATTGTGGGGCATGGTGAAGCAATAAAATTCGGACTCAAAGGTAGCAGAGAACTTCATCAGTGACCTCAGGAAGCTCGAAGATTCTGAGGATTATCTGCCATTATATGTTTATAATTTTTACAAAATGGGTCTCTTCTGGAAAAAAATGCTGAAGCAAACCTATATAACGACAGATGAGAATGTACTTCCCAGCCAATAGCCAATGAAAGGCCATCTCATCCTTCTATTTTGTGCCAATGAAATAGGGGGTTCAAAAATTCAACCCCTGCTTGTTTGCTTTTCAGAAACTCCATGAGCCTTCACGGAGGGTTAAGTCCAGAAGAGCAGGCTAAATTTGATGTGAAGGACATGGAAAACTGTTTTAACATACATGAAGAAGCATCACCCTTACAAGGTCGTGGCTATGCATGCTACAAATTCATTTAATGTTAATACTATGTTATACTTTTATAAAATTTTGAACCGTCAGCAAAAATAAATGTCTATAGGCAGGGTTTCAGTGAAAAAGAGTTAAGAATGCATCATGAATAATAAAGTAATTATTTCAATTCTTATTTGTTTTCTACAAATCGAATTTCCATTTCAGGTTAGAATATTCTGCAATAAAAGAAAAGATGAAGACAATTCATGATCCTAAAGAATGTCCTAAATCCTTCCTCATTTTCTTAGGATAAACCTTGTAACTGATTTATTTTTTCTGCGTGGATCACATTATTATATTTTGAATTAAATGATTTGGAAAAATTGGTTAGCTTAAAGGGTGTTTTGCAAAACAAAAAAATTCTGGAACGAATTACACTTATAGAGCGAGGTACCACTGTACCTGCTATATTACAGAGTAATTAACCTTTCTTCTTCTCCTAGAAATGAAAAATCACTGAGTCAGGCAGCCAATAGGGTGAAACATGGTGAAAAGGGAATGAGCAAAATTTCAGAGACAGGGAAAATGGAGGAATTTTACATGAAAAAATAGATGCACTATCCAAGGAAGAATTATCAGGTTGCCTAAGCATGAGTATCTATAATCGAGAACTAATAAAAGCATTCTAAATTGGATAACCAGTTAAATTAAAATTTAAAACCATCCAAACAAGAGTTAATTTACCATTTTATCCATTTTCTCTTTCGAAGATTCAAAATGCATAGCAATATTAGATTTACAATTTGTCAGTATGCACAGTATCTCTCTATCATCAAATGCAATGATTGTTACATTTATCGTGGGTGATTTGAATGCCCAAGACTTCAAGAGAAAGTAAAATTTCAATGGTAGATGATTACATGTAAAATTATCTACTGATGAATTATTCCTCATATTTAACCGAACCTCAAGGATTTTTCTCTACCAATCTCTCTGTAAATGCCGTTCTTTTTCCTAATTTTACTCGTGTATGAAGTCTGATTGGTTATGTTTTGTGGATCATTTGTTGTCACTTTGCAAGCAAATTTATATCACTGAAATATTGAAATTGAAATTAAACCACTTGGCTTTTCCGCATAGAAAAAATTATTTTATTTACTACCTGGGCTTTGTTATGGTACAACATCATCAGGTAAAAATACATGTCAAACACAATATGTATATCCCTGGATGGAAAAGGAAGAGGAGGAAGGGAGGAATTGTAGCAGCAATTTTATCCCCGAAATCCAGCACTTTGAGAGGAAAGGTCATCGCCTTGATTTGCTAGAACAATTAGAAATACTTCAGCACATGGATTACAGAGAAGATGTTTTGACTAATGATTTTCTTTACCCTTCACGTTACCCATTGTTGTATTTTCCTCACCCCTCTCCCAACTAACCTGACACCAAGCAAACCTTTTCAACAATGTAGTAACCTCTCCCAGCCTGCTACTTAATCACCTGACTAATTACCCAGTGCCATTCTCCCCTTTCACAATACCTATTCCCCCACTCCTCTGCCAATTAACCCGAAGCAAAGCAAATCTTTTTCAGCATTGTATTAATCCCTCCTCCCAGCCTGCTAATTTATCAATATTACCAATCCTCCGCCTCCAAGCATAAACTTTTAGCCCCTCTCTTCCTCCCTCTTTTCCTTCTGCCTGGAGATACATGTATATACTGAGCTTGACCTGTATTTTTACCTGATGATGTTATACCATAACAAAACCTAGGTAGTAAATAAAAATTTTTTCTAAGTGGAAAAGCCAAATGATTTAATTTCAATTTTCATATGAAGATTTTCCACCAAGTGACGCGAGAAACTTTTATTTATCACTGAAATAGGTCGGATGAAAGCTGCAGTTTTTACTATTTCCTTTTAAGCGTGATGGCCCGTGGTAAACCGACAATGATCTCACAACTAAAATGAACGTCGTTCTTATCGAGAACTCACGATTTGCATGTCATATTTCCACCTATTTAAAAAAATCTTAACAATTTTTTCCCGAAATATTGAATAAAATGACCCAGTTCTCGAATTTCCCTACAGAGTAGTCTCGCTTTTCCAGCTAGTTTTTTTTCAATCAGGGATTGATACGAAAACTATAATGATACTAGCACGAAGATAGTAATGCGCTGGCCGTGTTATTGTTTTTATCTTGCCATGCCTCATAGAAAATGACCCTTTTGCAGTCTATTTTTTCGCCCGCGGGAATGTTCTGCACTAACTCCGCCGCCACTGATGCCCGAAGAAAGCGCTTTCCCTCCGTGCAAGGAACGTTTTAGCATCCCGGAAGATGCTAAAACGTCCCTCATCCCCCTCGGAAGATGCTCGTCTTCCCTTGACTCCCACCCACCACCACCTCCCCGCAGAGGGAAGCGGCGTAGAAGAACGTCTCAACAATCTAAACGGCCATTGGATGAGAATGAATGACTGTTATGAAATTCCACCGTAAGCTTGTTATCTGGCACGGAAATGAATGAGGGGGCAGACGTTTGTAATAGACAACATGGGGGAAATAGCGACGGTGGAGATAAAACCGGCTGCTGTGCACACAGTGTATTGGACTCCGGTTCGTTTAAAGAGAATGTTCCGACAGTCTGTAAACGGATAGGCCCTTGAGTAACACTTATACGAGACATTTGGGAGGGCAGGATAATGATAATTTGGGTTCGGATGTTAAGTGATGGATAACTAAGGGAAATAATATTTGACGCAATAAACATGGTTTTACGGGGAGGATAAATTACCATCTTCAGACTTGGAGTACGCGACCAGCATATTTTTTCCTATCGAGAAAGTACGAAGTCGGTCCAACTCCCCCTCGCTCAAGAGTTGAAATAAAATGAAAAGCGTGACTATGATGCTCGTAGGCCTGTCTTGCGAAAGGTCAGAAGAAAGAAGTTTTAACGGATGATTGGTAAACTTTAGTTGAAAATTTAAAGAGGGTGGGTTCATTCCTGAATTTCAATCAATTATTCCTAGTCCAACATATTCGAACCAACACCCGTATAAAATTAGATAAATAGTTGACAGAAATAATAGTGTGCAAAACATTTTTTCCAGCCAAAAATAAGTGAAAACGATAACTCAAAAGCCCTCACTTCTAGCCAAATCTATTAAAACTCTCAATATCCCTTCCCCATCCATATCCATCGAAGCTTGAGCTCCCTGCTGTTCACCATTCAGCTTCTTGAAATGTGTGGATGTAGAACATTCTCATTCCATGGAATATTGATAATTGGCAATGAATTTCCAGAAAACTTAATTTTTACTCCTTTAAATCAACTTGGATAGGTTCAATGAAATGGCAAAATTTTGCACGCGTTAGCATTAACTCAGTAAGATTTGTAAAGATTCAGTAAAATTTTTACGTTTCCTCCGGCACAGGCGTGATATGAAAAATGAGTTTTTGTGGTATAAATTCTGATTTTGATGCTTCAGATATATGATTCTAAGATATATTTGCCGTCTCTACAGCCCATTCATTCCTTTCCCGCTCCATCCAAACTAGATCTGAAGATGCAGAACTGTGTACACGTTGCTCATAATCTGAGAGGTTGGAAAATTATAATCAACTCGCCCTGCGCCAGGGTCTTGACATGCACAATCATATTTTTTCCTCTTTAGTTAAATCGATCTTATTGGCAGGGTATACCTATTACCTACACTTCTCTCATTTACCACGGTATAAAAACCAACCATTTATCTCGACATTTGGAATAATTGATTTTTATTCACAGTATTATTACTTCTATTAATTTACCTGTATTATTACATTTATAATTATATTCCACATGGACTACAAACTTGGCGTGGTGGAAGGGCTTGTGCGTCCTGATGATCCCTAGAGTAGAGCTGGCGGGAGCAACGATAATTGCCCCTGGTAGGGTCATCCATGATAGATAGGTCGAAGGGTAGGGAGCCAGACCGAAGGTAGTCTTTGCAGCATCTGTAGCTCAATGAGGCGGCTGCAAAGGCGTCTGACTGCAGTTGGGCGGACAATTAAACGGATGGTGCATGATAAAAAAACTATCGAAGAAGACCGCGGGAAACCGCCTTCATTATTTCTCTATGATGGACAAAGTTATTAGAATGAGTCCTGAGGGGATCGAGATGGTGCGGGGGCTAACGTACTGGCTTCCCACCCTGAGGGCGCGGGTTCAAATCCCGGCGGTGTTGAATATTTTTCAGAGGTATCTCGATCCCTACTTGAGGTGCTTTGTGGAGGTCACTTTGAGTGAGTACGCCGTCCGTCGGGTGGGACGTTAAACTGCGGACCCCTTGGCGCCTTTCGTAAAGAGAAGGCTAATGCCGACGCCAGGTTTCTCTCCACCCTTCATTCATTCCTGTCCATCCCCTATGGCGCAAATGACCTCAGTTGTCGGTCGCCTCCCCTAAAAACTAATACATGAGTCCTGAGCATTACTGGCCTCGGACCACTGGCCGTGTCTGGCCATATAGTACATATAGACAGCACTGATTGCTTTCCAGAATTTAAATTAATTTCTCAGATGCAATGCATCATCAGTAGTTTGTTGGCATTGGATCACTAATCATGCTGTGCCAACGCCCGTCAGTAAACAGCCGACTCAATTTTTAGGTGAAATGGGGATCGCACGAGAATGGCGGAGGAAATGCGATTCTGAGCCCCAGGGAAATGTTTGCACCACTGATATGAGTGATCGATGACGATGGCATCATGCTAGAAGATGGTGAAGCTTGAATGACCTGATTGGGCCCTCTCCCACCGGATATGGATGAAGCAATCTTAAAGAATGATACTCCATCGGGTACGCACCTCGGTGGCTTTGGGTTTTGGCGACCTTTATATAACACTCGATGATACCAGGCTTGACTACGTGGAAACTCGTTTTCGAATGAATTCGACCTTATTATTGCCGTGAGAGCATTGCAAACCTCTGGGGCGTCTGTGGGCCGCGCAACCCTGTAGCTACTGACGCACACCTAAAGCCTCCAAGGCTTCAATACACCTGTGGATGAGAGGTTTGGATGGATTTACTTTACTCTCGACGCTTTATAAAATGAAAGTGAGAACCTTCAATAATGTTTTACGCCAACTACTTCCACTATCACCATCAAACACCATTTTCCATCCCTCTATATAAGGAATATACTTCTTACCTCAGCGGTGAAATGGGAGATGGAGAGCGTAGGAAGTGTTATACACAAAAATATGGAGCCACTGTGTAACAGTATTTTTTGTGGACAAAATAATAGCATTTTACTAGAAATTTTATGGAGTGTAGTTTGCTATTCGGTGAGGTGGATCGAAACTACCCAGATCTGGTGCCCACCGCTGTCTTACATTCAAAGTATGCAAGAAAATTCGCCTTCAATTTTCATTTTCCTTTCGAAACCAGTTTCATTAATCTTCTGAAGTGAATCCAATATCAAAATATTTGAGCAAAACATACTTTGCAGCCCTGTGAAAATCTTTTTTTCCAACGTGCTCGCCTTCCTAGCAAACTCCCTGTCATAAATTTCCAGTTTTCAGAATCCGAACAATGGGACAAGAGCAATTGTTTTCAACGACTGCATCTTTAAGAGGGACATAAATTATGATTATATAAGATTCGCAACTGCGTTGTTAATGAACCCGAGATCCATGAATTCTCTGATATTATCCTAGTACCAAATGGTAACCCATGAGACGATATATTCGTATGCAAAAACTATCGCCTTGTATCGCTCATCTATGCACATGCGTTCTTGCGTAGCTTGTTTTCTTTACTGCCCATTGACAACATCACCTCATTTCCATATGCTCATTTATAAGTTAAACCCCAAAACCTGAAACCAAAGAGCACTGACATTCCCGAGAGATTTTTTTCCATAAGAACACATACGTGAAGAAAATCCCACCTCCTCAAACTACCCAATTTCTTTATTATAAAATGTCTCGATGTAAGTAATTCCTATTTGGCAGAACATACAGTGGAGCTCGAATATTACCTTCTTTGAAAAACAATGAGACCTTATCCGGTCCTTTGACTCTAACAATTAAATTGCAGTGGATCTCAGGTATCGGATCCATGAATCCAATACCAGCCATCACGATATATATAAAACGACGCCAAAAATGGAAAAATTATTGTATGCAGTGACACCCGGAAAAATTCTACTGTTCTAAAAAACATTTCATACCACACAGATTAATTCAACATATTTCATTGAAAGAAAACATTGCGAATATTCTCCCTTGACGCGCAGCGCAACTTTGGCATTGGGTTTTAGCGCGCGATTCTTGTTATAAACTTTGGTTTTAATTTCGGCAGAAGTTTAATAGCTAATGTTTTATGCATGCATAGTACATATGCCGTCGCCCGATCGCCCGTCGCCCGTAAAAATATTTCCAATACCGGATAATAATTCAACGTTTGAAAATTATGTGCGAGTAATACATATATTAATTATCTGATATCATCTAAAGAATGTAAACTTTAGACATGATCAAAAATGTGACTATCCATTTGAAACATTATTTGCAACCTTTCTCTAAGTTAACCTAGTTGTCTCTGAGTGTCTGTATATTCCCTGCCCATCTCACGCAGAGGGCATTAGCATTGGAGATATGGTGGCTCCTAATCCCGAAAAATACGTACTGAAGAGGCGTCGTGATTGGTTCATCCTCCCCGCATTGATTTCAAACGTCGAGTTACCGAAAGCAGGGAGACTAGCACACAGGAGATCAACACATATTAATATATGAATCCTTGCGTAAACAGAATGGTTTATAAAGTCGGAAGAGTTGACACGGGTGGATTACTTTACAGCTATTTATCACGACATTCGCAACAATTATAGATTACGATGGAAAATACTATAAGCTTAGTGATACTACAGTGTGATTATGTAATAACCAAGCAGGCGAGGTTTCGTTTCTTTATTATTATAATTATATTTTTAGTTATGCCTATAGCTAAAAGTCATTGTTCAACGCCGGTCTTTTATATTCCGACGTGAAATATATTTTTAAAAAAGCGTGCGTGACATCTAAGAAGTAAATGTTGAATGTAATCTAAAGCTTAACAAATTACCAACGAATATATTTATTCTTTTCTGAGAAATGCCTATCCTTCTTTGCATCGAAACGGATATCGAGCTAAAATTCGACGACTTTAAAGAGGACATTATCAACAATAAAACAAGTTTGCAACAAGTAGAGGCCACGCACACTAAATTGTGTCGTGCCAATAAGCGCACCTTGAAGGAAACACCTGTTGGCGAATGCTCTCAATTCTTATCCAACTTAACATTGACCACACGCGCTGTACGTCAATAAACTTTGGGTAAACGAAAATGGGCCAAGCAAACGCGAATGGCTCCAATTGAAAACCCTCTAAGAAGTAAGGTTGTGGGAGAAGTGGAAGAGATAGGTAGGAATCAGTCGGGTGAGGAATATGTCCCGGGTCCAGAGGCTATCTTCTTCACACAGTTGAACGGATGTAAAATGAGCAAGGGAAGTGGTGAGCAAATTTGATATTCCAAACGAAGAGCTGTACTCTTTCAATGAATGACAGTAACCCATTATCCCCCAGTGAGTAGTAAGTCAGGGGTGAAACTTCTGGTAAGCGAGCCCGTATCCAAAGATTGATTCAAGCGCAATCCAAATCATATTCAGAGGAAATATTAATTATCAAAGGGTGAAATGTGATTTTAACTAAAGTTATGACGAGAATACAGTTGGACTCTTTTTGTCCAACCTTGAGATATCTATCTGTAATGAAATTAATTGGGTGAATATTGAAACGTAATATTGGAAAAAAACAGTAGTTAAAAAGAAAGTACGTAGTTGATATCAATTAATGACTTTACCGAGATTCAGCCCGAGTTCGGGTAGGATAATACGTTGAAATTCTTTAACACGAACTCACAATGCTTTTTTATTTAATTTCTATTGATATTTATACGAGCTAATGAAAACCTTAAGTATTTTCTAACGATCTTGATGATTAGACATCACAATAAAGTGTGGTTATGGCAGCAAAAAAATAATTTGTATGTAATGTCACTTGCTTAAAATGTAATTTCCGAACGTCCATGGGCTTAGTCTGAAAAGAACCAACATGTGAACAAATGAACTATAATTACCTCTTGTAAAATTCTTCTTATCCCTTCTCTTGGTGCATCCGAATAGTTAGCTGGATCAACAGATAACAACTTCATCACACGTACTTTTCCGCCTGGACATATAGAGTACACATCTGTGAATGTTCCACCACGATCAATTGCGAACTTAAATTTGTCAATTTTATCACCATTGTCCATTGCCACTTCTAGTTTACTGAGTCTATCTCTTTTGAACCCCGTTCTTCTCTAAATCGCCGATTGACCGTTCCTTGTTGAGGTCTGCTATTCGATATAGATTTTCAATCTAAACGATTCAAAAGAATCGCTCCGACGGTCGAGTTAATCGATTCCTATTGAATCAATCTCGAAGACAGTTTGAAAACATTGACAAATGATTGTACTATTTTGGTTAATATTGTATATTTACTAATCTTGTGCATTTGACTTGCTTTGTTTTTAAGTGGTCGTGTAATTGCCCCCATGTATAACATAATTCTTCGGAATACTAGTAAATCAACTCCTATGTGTGTCATGGGGCTTTAATTCTTCCAATCATATCTTTAGGATCTACACGATCCACACGAAAATTTCTTTAGGTTGGTAAGGGGGTTGAAAATTTTGGTGTTTTTCAAACACGAGGATTACGAAGTGATTTGAATATAACTACGTACATAGTTTTTCAGAGTATCGAAAGAAAGAATTGCGGCCAAATATGGCTGGGTTTGATCTGCTGTCGGATCAAGGGTTGAGGCTTGACGGTCGACGAACTAATGAACTTAGAAAGATACAGTGCAAACTAGGAGTTTTTAGTCAACCAGACGGTAGTTCTTACTTAGAGCAAGGAAATACGAAAGTTCTTGCCGCCGTTTATGGGCCACACGAGGTAAGAAATTTTAGATTTTAGAAGAGATTTTATTAAGCATGTTAAGTATATTTCGCTCTACCAGCAGAACGTACAACAGTGGTCACCTAAAACGTTTCGAAGCCACACTTCTCCAGGTATTGGAAAGCAGTTTCTAAATTTTGGCAAGCTACTACTTCGTTTGGCGAAGCATCCCTTCGCCAAACATTCAGAAGTTCGTAAAAGGTTTTCAAACTCCGTGGTTCACCAAATTTGATAATAATCTGTGTTGTAGGAAGATGTTTAACTGAGTAAAAATTTTATTCCATCGTCACATTACTGAAGTGGTTCAATTATGCTATTTGGTATTATTGGCTTACTTATTCCATCTTCCAAATTTGTTAATTAACGGTCCTACTGGAGCACGTTCAAAATCAATTCTTTGACCCATCGCAATCTTCTTAAATTCAGTTTTGGAAAGGCATTAGTTGTGAGATTTTCCCAAAAACACATCCACCCTAGTGTTCGTAAAAACATTCCTTAAGATGGAAAAACTTTGCCTCAGGCAGAGTCTGCCAAATCTTGCCATTTATTAAAATTCCCTGCTGCATTGGGATTCTTACATAGACATTCTTCTGAAGAGACTCTCAAGACACTCTTCGTGTGTCCTAATTCGCAATGTATGTTTCGCTGTTTCTGATAATGTTTCTCTCAATCCATCATGGTCTGTTTTGCTATCATATTGTACCTAATATGTTGTTTTGGGGTTCTCCCCCTCACGTGGTTTGTGTATTTAAACTGCTAAAGAAAATTTTGCGGTTAACAGCCAATGTCAGGTGTGGCGCACCAGTTATTCCCGTTTTTAGGAAGTTTGATATGTTGTTTTTCCATGTATTTATATTTTTACAGCAATTTTGCTTGTAAAAATAAAGTAACATTATTTTCTAGCAATACTGTTGTACATAAGTATAGCTCTCGTGACGTTTGCACCACTTTGCATCTTTTTGATTAATGGATTTGTGGTATTCACTGATTAGACTGTGGACTAAGTTGTAGCAAATTCTCGATCGGGTTGAGTATAATTAGTCTGCCAATGAGACTTCCATTCCTATCTCAATGGCTTATTGTCATGAGAGTTTCTGAAACCCTTATTTATTTCTGCCTTTACTAAGTTTATTTGCTTATTTTACCTTATTATCCCAATATGAGAAAGATTATATGATCATCTAGTCTAAGAGAATCATTTGATTGCAATTTTTTTGTATTCCTTGAAGATCATATGTCAGAGTTGCATTTACTTAACTTAATCGTCTTTGATGTGATGAGTGGTGTAATTTTATAAAACTCCTTCATGGTGAAATGTAATGAAATAATTGACTTTGTAATACCACACACTTTATTTTAAAAACACGCCCAGGTTTCAACGTTGAACGTCATCATCATCGATGTTATGCAAATTCCATAAAGTTACGCCTGAGACAACAAATCTCCTTCATGATGTGAGGAAAGAAAAACATTTTGCTATTCCACAAAAATATAAATTTACTGCCACTGGTTTTGATATAGTGTATCATCATCTGGTAATTCTAACAAAGATTCTCCTCGTGAAGAAATAGCTATCAAGCAGTTGTACTCTTTTCAGTTACCCCTGCTTTATCTGTTTCTTTCTAAATCCAACCCAGATGCTCTACGCTGACCTTCATTTACCCCCTGCAGTGACAACCCTTAAAGTCAACCTCTCCTTTATTCCAAAAACAAACTTCTCCTCTCCTCATCAATGATTCCCGCCCTACCCCCTTCCTCTACTGCGCATTCCATTCTATATGAACACATGTAAAATTCACAAAACTGGAAAGAGATGCGAAATGAATGGTGCGACAGAGATAGTCATTTTTTTCAATATTTTGGATTTTACCAATGGATATCAGAGAAAAATTTGCAAAAGCAAGTTTAAGATCCTCTAGGGATAGGAAATATAAGCGTTTGAAGTGGTTTTCAATGGCAACTAAAGTGGTAGAGATTGTGCTTCTTTTTTGTGACAGTTAAATGAATCAGGATAAATATGTCATAGGCAGGGCAGAATCAAAGAAATAGGTTTTAATCTAATTAGTGAAGCCTACATCATCTGATGATAATAAATCCAAATATTTGTTTGACAGATGGGGTAGAAACTCTCTTTCTTGATAAGCCCCATAATTTACATGTTAAGGGAGGAAGGTCAATTCTTTTCTCTTTGTCATCTGCAATTTCCCGGCTTTAGTTTATCTGTGTCTGAAGATTTTGCAGAGGATTCAATCAATAGCTGTATGCTTTTCCCATCTAGTGACCACCTATATTTTTTTTTTAATTACAGATAAGAGGCAGTCGAACAAAATGCCTTCTGGACCAAGTCTTAGTTAACTGCCAATATAGTATGGCTACTTTCAGTACTGGTGAAAGAAAAAGACGGCCCAGAGGTGACAGGAAATCCCAAGAAATGTCATCACATCTTCGGCAGACGTTTGAAGCAGCCATAAAAACAGAGCTCTATCCTCGTTCTCAAATTGACATATTTGTTGAGGTAAGTAAATGAAAAATGAGTACTTTCATGCATAAAATTTAAAGTATATCAAATGAATTTCATGTTTTCCCAAAATTACTTTTACCTTATATTTAGTAATAACTATGACAAAAGACATACGTATATGTTATGATATCCAAAATCATACAGAGCATTTTATCGTGGATTTTTCTATAAGTGATCCCTGCTGCAATATTATAAAATAAATTCAAGAATGCATTAAGTGTCGTTCAAGTAATTCTTAATTTTATACTAACAGTGTAGGTTTTTATAGCACAAGTGAGTCATTGAAATTAATTTATGACTATTAAGTGTAAAGGATCTTACAAGGAAAACTAATTTCTTTGGAATCTGAAATTAGAGTTATTTTGTAGTAGCAGAAAAATAGTAGTTTTTCATACAATTTTCACTGGGATTAAGTAGTTTCCATCAAGTGTTTTGCTGCTATCAAAAAGTTTCCCATCTTATTTTGTTTTGAAAAATATTGCTCGTCATCTTCCATTGAAGTGATAATAGTTGTTGTTATGAGGAGAGGCGATTGATGGGGAAGTCATTTGTGCCATTGGGGATTGGTGGGTACAGGTAATTCAGTAGGAGTAAGATGATCAGGGAAAGGAGGAAGGGTGGAGAGAAGTCTAGCATCAGCATTATCCTGCTATTAGCAATAGGCACCAAGGTCCACTATTGGATGTTCCATGTGGTGGACAGCATACCCCATTTGAAACACTTTCCTCACATGGATGTAGGAGGGACTGAGATATCACTGAAAACTCCTGCTTCCTCTGGGATTCAAACCTTGGCCCCTCGGGATGGGAAGCCAGTACATTTACCACCGTGCAATCCCCCTATTGAAATAGTTTTTTCAGTACCCTCCCAGCCATTTTTATTTCATACAAGGCAAAATTAATTTAGTAAAATGCCATTTTGTTTCTCATCCAAAGACATGCTTGAAGGGGACCTGAAGGAGCCCAGTAACCTAGTGAATAGTCTTACTAATATTTTGTATAGAATTATGTTGTTCCTCAAGTTGGTCCCAAACGGATGCTCAACCACAATGAAACTGAGGTTCAACATTTTCACTAAGTTTGGCATCAGAGAAAGGCAAGAAATAATATAAGTGGACTTTGTGTATCTTGCACTTTAAAGGTGCTGCAAGCAGATGGAGGTAACTACTCGGCATGTGTTAATGCAGCGACCTTGGCACTAATAGATGCCGGCATACCATTGCATGAGTATGTCACGTCATGTACTACAGTGTTAGCTCCTCCTCCAGCGGTTGCATCCTGGGATGAGGAGAAGCGTGAAGAAGGTGAAGTCCCATTAGTGGATGCAAGCCACCGAGAAGAGACAAGTGGAAGTCCAACCATTACGGTTGCTGCATTAGCTGAATCTGGGCGATTAGTTCTCTGTCAGGTGAGATAATGAAAATTTATTTCTGTAGACCCAATTGCTCTGATTAAGTCCCTCTTTATGTGTATAACTAACATTAACCATGCTGGCCCTGGTGGTGGTAGGTTGATGGCTTCATCTGCTAACCCAGAGGTCGTGGGTTTGATTCCCGCCATGGTGGTCTTTCTCCACCTAGGGCTTGGGTGTATGTAACTGTCAAATTGTTATATCATTGTTCAAAGTCCTATGTAAAGGCTGAAGCACTGTTTTTGGGCAAATGTAAAATAAATGAATGCAATTTTTTTCAACAAATGGTTAAAAAAAGATGGACTGTGAAAATATCATGAATGGCAACTGTTATGAAGTGTTTTTTTCTCATATCAAAAGTTCATTGCTAGGTATTTGTTAATAATTATTTTGTCTGCAAATTTTTTAATACATTCAGTTTAGAAATTTTTACAAAAATAAAAAAATATTATTGTATAGTTTATGAAAAATATTATTGTCATTCCCCTTCATTAGAAATAATATGCATGGTATTCTTAAAAAAATCTCGGGCCAATGCGATAGGATGATGTATCATTTTAGTGCAGATTGCTCGAATTATGGCCACAATGGAATTTTAACATAACCATGGTGGCCCCAAAGCATTTTACTTTAGAATCATTCAAGATGTTGAATTTTGAGAACGTTTTGTGAACTACTCACTTTCCTGAAGATTTCTGTTGACTGGGCTACATTTGTTACTACAGCCGTGGCAGTTTTCAGCTAGTAAGATAAAAATGGAAAACTTAGGCACATCAACCCATTGTTAAACCACCATCATTACATCACTGTTTGTGTTTATTTTCTATCTTCATCGAGTGTTCACGCTTTTGATAGATTTTAACTGTTCAAGATAACGAGGGTGGTCCCGGAAGTACCCGACCCAACCAAGAAAACACAAAAATTTTGGAAAAAATTATTTATTTTTCAACATAATCTACTTTCAGCTCTATGCACTTTTCCCAGCGATGTTCAATTTTTTCAATACCCTTTTTATAATAAGAACTGTCTTGCTCCTCATAATAGTCATTAACTGCTGACATCTCTTCTTCAAGGTTGGAAAATCTTTGACCATCGAGCCATTTTTTCAAGTTTGCGAACAGAAAATAATCCAAGAGGGCTAAATCTGGTGAATAGCATGCATGAGGTAGCAATCCAAACTTTCATTCATGAATTTTGACCTGTACAGTAACGGTTTTGTGAGCTGGTGCATTGTATTGATGAAATAACACTTTCTTCTTAACCAAATTCAGCCACTTTTGCTTGATTTCTTTGCTCAAACATTGCAATAAGTTTGCATAATACTCGCCATTGATAGTTTTTCCTTTTTCAAGATAGTCAATGAAAATTATCCCACGCGTATCCCATAAAACCGGTGCCATTACCTTGCCTGCAGATTAAACGGTTTTCGCCATCTTTGGAGGCAGTTCTCCCTTTTGAATCCATTGTTTTGATTGTTCTTTTGTCTTGGGTGTGAAGTAATGGACTCATGTTTCATCAATGGTTATGAAATGGTGCAAAATTTCTGCTTTGATGCTGTGAAACTTTGCTAAACAATTGAAACATCTTCACGACACTGGTTTTGCTCGAGTGTGAGCAAATGTGGCACCTATTTTGCACACAGCTTCCTCATGTCCAAATTTTCAGTTAATATGTGATGTACCACACCCTTTGAAATGCCTACTTTATCTGCTAGCTCGCGCACTTTCAGTCGACGATCCAGTATCACTTAGTGGATTTTCTTCACCGTTTCTGAAGTCATCACCTCATTTGGTCGACCAATGAGCTCATCTTGACAGCTCGTACGGCCTTGTTTTAACTCCACTACCAAATATTTTACTGTATTAAACAAAGGAGCAGACTCACCCAGAGTAAAATCCTGTACAGCTTTCTTTTTATATTGGATGGGCTGAGGCCTTACGAAAGAAAGTATTGTATCACACAACGATGACCAATTTTCTCCATTTTCACAAATTCGCTGAAAATATTCACTTTTGATGGCTGCCAAACAAAGACTAAACAACGTAGCGTCTTCGAAGTTGAAACATATGCTTAATAGATTGCGTAATTTTTAATACATTGATATTTTTCAAACAACCACTGCCATCTCTAGATCAGGCCAGTTACTTATGGGACCACCCTTGTAGCTGTAATAATAGCAGGATTTATTGATGTATCCAAATTATCACTTCCATTGTGGATTTGAGGGTTGAAAGAAGAGAGTTACTGGAGGTTGAAAAGTAGTTCTGGCAAGAATTTTGATGTAAACAATTAATTAACTTTATTCATTGGAATACTACATATTCCAGTGAATAAAATTAATGGTGGGTAAAATGTCTTATTTTCAACAATCAGTTGAAAGTGGAAGAATGGACATGCTTTTGAAAAAAATGAAATTAAATGTTGACCTCCAATGGGTTTTTTAAAATCAAAAAGTTTACGAGATAAATTGGAAACCATTGATTAGCTCCAGGAAGTGTAGTAGGGTACTTTATAACCAACATGTGCACCTTTTAAATGAGTTTTCTTATTTTTCTTTTGTCCAGTTTTTTAATTTCTCATTAAATCCATCATTAGTTAATGTGGGAGTCTACTTAATGTAGATATTGCCAACAAGTCTGATTTTATAAACAATTGAGACTACTCATTGGTGAATGAGATCATTCTACATATGTCATTTAAAAATTCCTTTGGAAAAAATAGAACGAATTATTCTTATAGATTTTTTTATTTTTCAACATAATCTTCTTATAATGCTTCCTACATTCTTCCCAGTATTTCCCCAACTTTTTTAAGCCGTCCAAAAGTAGGTTTTTGAGAAGGTTCTCAAAATGGGCATCTGTGTTAGTGATGTTGTCCTCGTTCGACTTTATTTGTTTTCTACTAAGCCATTTTTTTCAATTTTTGAAATAAAAAAATCACTGGGGACCAAATGTGGTGAATACAGTGGATGATGTAATTATGTGTACTTAAATTCCATAATTTTGGCCATTGAAACTGTACAGGTGTGCACCCATACATTGTCTTAATCGAGGAAAATTTGTTTCTTTGCTAATGTTTTTTCTTGATTTCTTCTCTCAACCGGTATAATGATGATGTATAATATTCTCCATTTATTGTTTTTCCTTTTTGCAAGTAACTGATGTAGACTGTTCTGTGTGAATCTCAAGAAACCATGGCCATTACGTTTTCAGTCAATTTGACCATTTCAGCATTCTTTGGAGCAAGATCCCCTTTAGAAACCCACTGTTCTGATTGTTCTTTTATCTCTGGAGTGTAGCAGTGTGTCCATATTTCATCTGCAGTTATATATCTATGCAGAAACTCATCAGGATCTGCATGGAAAAGTGCCTAACCAGCCCCACATGGCCACATGATTATGTTTATTCTCTACTGACTGCAAACCATATTACCAAGATTTTTTTCACACCCAATTCTTTATTCAAAATTTAAAAAACTGTACCATGGGCTATGCCTGTGGTTTCAATTATTTCGGGAACTTAATTCATCATTCACTCAAAGCCATATCATGGATTTTATCAATCATTTCGGAAGAAGTTACTTCCACTGAACGTCCTGAACAATGTTCATCATTTGTGGATGTACGGTCACTTTTAATCTCATTTACCCAATTGTAAACAGTCACAAACACAGAAGCAGATGTGCCATGAACTTCATCCAATTCAGCTTTGATCTCTTCCGGGATAAGACTTTAAAATAGAAGCGTTTAAACACTGCATCAAACTTTTTTCTAATCAAACAAAATTTTATTGCTTCAATCATCTTTAAAAATGAAGTCACGTGATGGATATAGCTGAAACTTTAACAGCTATCTATTGAGAAATGAGACTTACTTAAAGCAAACCTTTTCCAATATACATCCTTCATCTCTTGGATTTTCTAAGGAATTAGTGAACGGCCCGTGTATCATCATCGTTTAGTCATTGAGCAATTTAAGGCCTGGTATTTAAATTAACTGGTAATCATTAAACTGAGTTTTAATTTTAATCAGAGGTTAAAGTTAGCCTTTAGTTTTAGAAGAAAATTTCATGCCTGGTCTTAATGTTAGTTTTGTCTTTTTAGCTTAGATTTTGTTTGTTTTCCTTTAGCCATTCATGCAAAACATTAGGCCTTTTCATTAATGTTACAATAACTTGCTCATATAACAGGTTGGCCAAAGGCTGCATTTGGATCGAATGAATCGTGCTCTCCAAAATGCCCTCCAAGGCTGTAAAGATGTAAGAGATGTCCTGGATGCCGCTGTCAGAGACCATGTTGCATTAGGTGGGATAGGGGAAGCAGCATCCAGTTGAAGATCAAATCTGCTCCTGCAAATTTTCCAGCACTGGGCCATGCTGAGTGTATGTCCAAATGATGGTGGTACAAATTGATGGGAAATGGACAAAAATTTAGGGATAGAAATTGATCAGTATTGCTCATTTGTTTTAAATGTCATGGATCAAATAAGTTTTATAAATGTTTGTGATACTTTATAAAATAAAGGGTATCAAATTTTAGGAAATGGAGTTTTTTTACCATAGTTATTCCATGAAAACATATGGTGTGGTCGGCACCTCCATGTTTTATACACCTATGAATAGTGTTTATACATACACAATGTCCCTTCCTTATTGTCTTCACTAATAAGTCCTAACTTTTATTTCATATATGAGAGTCATCCAGGAAGCCTGGATGAATCTTGTACACCCATCTTCAACTACACAATCATTTGGCTGTCATGTTTATTCTGGATAATTTTGGCGATGATTTGCTTGTTCGAGATAGCAATTAAAAGTGATGCATGAATTGAGTTCACTTTGTTGATTGTCTTTTAAAACCCAGGAGCATGATTTCTACATGTTTTCTAGAGTGTACCGGTTTAAGGATGGTGGGAAGGAATTACAAAAGTTGTCCATAATCAAGCATCTCTCATTTAAATTAATTAACATCATTTTTCATTGAGTGACACCTGAATTTTTGTCTTCCTACCGCAAATTTTGCTTC
Source organism: Hetaerina americana (assembly GCF_022747635.1). NCBI lineage: Eukaryota > Metazoa > Arthropoda > Insecta > Odonata > Calopterygidae > Hetaerina > Hetaerina americana. The sequence goes on from NW_027287095.1 coordinate 83,265,852, forward strand.
ACGAGTTATTCTATTTTAGAAACCATGAAGTTTTAGTGCTTGCCCACTATTATATATGTTCAGGAATTTTGAATGAGAGGGATGTTGATGATATCTGACAGTATTTTGCTGTACCTATTTTTTACCTATATAAGGGACATTCAGTGAGAAGAAGGTTACTGACCTGAGGGGCCAGACTCAATTCCTGGGGATAGCTCTGGATACCCGTAGCTTAACCCAAGCTGTGTGATTTTCAGGGAGCAGATCTTCCTGGGAAAATATAGGAGCACAGGGAATGGAACTGGTTCCCTAACCTATGGTGTGAATTTTGCATGACATTTGGGCATAATATGGGTTGAACCCTACCCCCATCTGTCAAATTAACCTTCAGGTAAATAAATGCAGTTAATTTTAAGGAGTGTAATGTCACCTTTAAGAACTTACAATGTGTGCTCTTAAAGAAGCTAACCTCCAAAAATCACATTTTTATATTGCAAGAAAGTCATTTTTGAAGATTGTACGTTGAACTACTCCGAGCATCCACAAACGACCTAGCATGCATTAAACATTGCATTCTTGCAGGGTAAAGTTAGAAGTTGTGGTAGTAATACATGGAGTAAGCATGTAAGTACTTTTTCAAACATGAATTTAACATCTCATATGCTCATTGTAATTGCCCAAACTCATGGGAGTCAAACATGATGATTTATTTATTTTCAATATTTCTATAGAATGTCCCATGGCACACAACAAGTCAACCCGCCTATTGAGACCGCTGTCCCGGGAGAGGTTCATTTTTTTCTGAAACAATTCAAAAGCCAAAGAGCTAACAGAATTGCAGATCATCCCCAGTTTCCCATTTCCTCCTTGATACCAATTTGGCAGCATCATTCTGTTCTTTTGAAATCACATCTTATGTCACTCTTGAATAAGTAAAATAAATAATGTGATTGCTTCTTGTCATTCTTCCCTCCTTCCGTATCACCGAAATTCCACTCCTGAATTGTATCCTATGCTAGGAAATGGTTCTCATAATCTTATGCAACACCATTACTTCATTAGTGCCATGGTCTTTTAAAAGTCGGATTGTTATCTATTTTCAATTACTCATCATATTATCAATGAAAGTAAACAATTTGATATCCGTGCATGATGATGTACAAATAATGGAAATATGTTCATGATATAAACGGATTCTATTTGTATTGATCAAAATAGTTTTAAAAGATAGTGACGGTGATTAGGAGACAAATGTACTCCCTTCAAATTCCTTGTGATTGATTGGAGTTTTAACAATGGAAATTATATATTTGATGCTTTTAGGCATAACTGAGTGGGAATCCATTATCAGTGAAGTAAAAATACTAATGTATCTTTCCATTCAGTTTTATTCGGTATAGCCAGTTTTGATGCATTTGCATCATCCTGAGCTGAGGATGATGTACACTCAAGCATCAAAAGTAGTTGTACCGAATAAAATTGAGAGGAAAGATACGTTGGTATTTTTACTTCAGTGATGGAAATTACAACTTATTCTCATTTTCCAGCATTTTTAAGGGTTGATTTATAGTTTTAGAAAAACACAGTTGTCATCAAGAGGAAAGCAGAATGTATTGTATGAAAGCTACTTCAATCTTATAGGGAGAATAAAATAAAGATGATTATTGGAGGTTATAGGGGATTGAGATGGTGAGGTGGCTATCGTAAACCTAGAGGGCCCGGGTTCAAATCCCGGCGGTGTTAAATTTTTTTAGTGGTATCTCGATTCCTACTTAAGGTGCTTTTTGGAGGGCACTTCGAGTGAGTACGCCGTCCATCAGATGGGACATTAAGCTGCGGACCCCTTTGTGCCTTTCATTTAGAGTAGGCTAATGCCGATGTCGGGTTTCTCTCCACCCTTCATCCTTTCCTATCCATCCCCTATGGCACAAATGACCTCAGCTGTTGGTTGCCTCCCCTAAATACTGCTACTTGAAGGTTAACTATAGACGAAGAATGCTGATACAGATTTATATTCATTACATAATACTGATTAAAATAATGCAGTGGCAGTAATTAAAAACACATTTGTAACATTGTTAAACTATATGTTTGCTGGCCTTAAAGGAGAATACAGAGTTGTCAGGACTAATTAATATTTGGAGAAATGATAGCAGTAAGGTAGAGATAGTGAAAAAATGTTTAAATTAAAGCCATAAATACTAACTGCAACTTTAGATTATGTGATCAAAATAAAAACTTTTAAAAGAGTAGGTATTTAAGACTTGTGTTAATTAGTATATCAAAATTTCAAAGCGTTTAATTATTTTTACAATGGCAATTTTACCAAAACAATTTGATGCATTGTGGAGAGAGATTATCATAGATGATGTAATTTTACCAAAAAAATTTGACGTGCTGGGCAGAGAGAATGTCACAGATAATCTTCTCGCGAATAATCAAGAATTTACTGCATAGTCATTGCTAATGATGTTTTTCTATTCCTTATCAGATGAGTTGCAAACTTGTTTTGAATGTTTTTAAAAATAATACATTTCTATATGATACACTGCATAGCCCTGAGAAATTACGTATTTTTTATGAGTCTCGAATATAAGCTGAAAGGTAATTTTTTTATGGATTGTGACCAAAAATATTGCGTTGCATTTGGGCAATAACAAGTTAGAATAGTTTTCTAGGAATGGTGAAATTTTGGGTGCCAACTCTCGTGGTACTAGCACTGGAATCCCTTTACATTACAATGGGGATTTTTGTTAACTTTGACAAACTGCATTTGTTTAATTAATTCCTTGCCCAGTTTAAGGACATCATTTGTTGGTTAGTTGATTTTAGGTAGGTTTTTGACGGGTTTGGCCCTTCTGTTACTGCTTTCCAATTTGGTACTCTAATGACACATTGCTTAGTATTGCCCCTGCAAAAATAACAGAGCTTCCAGCATGGTCCATGCAAAAGACTTTGCTTCATGTGGTTAAATGCACATAAACACCTGTCTGAGTGCATTTGATCATAAAGTTGAGTTTCTGAAAGGAGCTAATAATCTTCTCATTTCTGTATTTAGATCCATCACTAATGAAATATTCCACTGCCCTTAGGCTAGAGAACCTCATTCCCCTGACCACTATATACAGGCTGCTGTAACTGCCTCTAATAGTTTCACGCAGCATGCACCGAGTGCATACATGTACTGGCCCAAACAGCTGCTCCCTCCTCCCGCACCCTCATGCAAAAAAGAGCCATCATATGCCAGATGTTGGAGCTACCTTTCACTACCAATCCCTTACTTTTGGCCTGACCTGTAATAGAAGTGTGAGAAGAGGAAGTCAAACACCCAGGTCCATTGTGTTGTTCCTTAACAATACCACATTATTTGTAGGTAGGGATAGGGACCATCACCACTACACCATTGTTCTGCTGAGGTTGCACTCCTCCCCTGAATCCCTGCGTTACTGCACTCTTCCAACTTCCGATAGGGATTGACTTCTGGTACTTGTATAGGGACAGCTACAATTGCCTTTGTCCAAATATTGGATGTAAGTTCCTATTCTAACTAGTTCAGTCTTCTTCTGTGTCGCTGCTATCGATTTCTGTTTGCTATGATTTTGTGAGATGATGACTATAGGAACTTTACCTCTCATATTGCTGGACATGACACAGAGCAGATTGGACTGAGTCCTGTAGTTACCTGGGGTCATTTCCATTGCAATATCCATCCTAAAAGTCTTGAGAAAGATAATTTAAGTGTTTTCCTGTTGACTTCCTGAATAGCATTTTCAGCGCGACACCATCACTGAAATGGCTGCCCAAGTAGAAGCAGATGCCTTTGCAGCTGTCTCACTGAGGAACAGAGGCTATAAAAACTACCTTTTGTCTGGCTCCTATCCTTAGACTATCTGGCATGGGTGAACCTACCAGAAGCAAATGTCATTGCTCCTTACAGCACAGCTGTAGGAGTCATCAGAATGTAGAAGCCATTCCACTACGTCAAGGTCTATGGGTAGGGTTTCTTTAAATGCTGTCACATTTAATAAGCTAACGTTATTATAAAGTTTAGTTCCCCTAATTAGGAAGCTTTTTTAGAAGGCAGTGGACAAAGTTCTGAGGACAGTACAAGAGCAATTTCGTTGAGTAAACAAGCTTTCACTAAGAGGCAGAACTTAGTGACAGGCACCTTAAGTAGAGCCCTGAAAATAATTTAGTAGTCAACTATCCATGAGAACCTTGAGCCAAAACATACCATAATCCTAGGTTCGGGTAGTTATCCATCCACACAGGTTAACTTTGTTCTTAATCAGCCATAGGTGTTGTCTACTCTTTTTTTGCCTGCAGGGGTGCCGTAGTTCCCAGGCTGTACACATGAATGATCCAAGATAGCATTGATGTGTGCAGCATGGAACATCAAATCCACATCATATATATTTCCACACACACACACACATATATATATATATATATATGTAAACCAGTTTGGTTTGATAGGTGAGGGTAGATCTCACCTAGTACTAAGGCCGGCGAGTACAAACATCAGGGGAGGGGGAGGCATTTCCTTTCTCTGTCATATGGTATAGTTTTGTTAAATTTCATAATAGCTAATAGAAGATTTTTCAGACATGGTAGTTGCCCTATACATATTATTTCCAGTGTTGTTAAAAACCCTTAACTTTCCAAAAATCCAAGTAAATAAGACTTGGGTCCACTTTTAGATTGTGGTTTCTAATAAAAAGGAAACTTCATAATACATATCTCCTACATCATTAACTATAAAATATTAATAATCGATTTCTTATTAAAAAATATTACAAAAACGGATGTTAGATAGAAATAATAGGAGATTACCTATACTAAGACATTTATTACCGATTTATATATCTCAATAACAAAATAAAATTTCTTCAAATGACAAATTATTACATAAAAATATCAATTTTAAATGCAAATGTAAACATAACAATAAATTTACCGCTGTCAAAAATGACAGTTTAATATTGCCTTTAAACATGGGAATTTTTTATGAAAAGAATCATTTTTCCCACAAGAAGTCTTTGCATAAAAATGATTATTGCTTCGTTGTTTCAGACAGGGCTGCGTAGAACATAAGATAAATGCTTATAAAAACAGCAAACAGCACCGCCACCATGAGAACAATGTCCTGGAAAGAAGCCATATATTTTAAGTCTATATTTGACGACAACGTTTCATTTTTATAAAATAGTTCAAGCCATTTACTTTATAAACAGTGGGGGCATTCTCTTTCATGTCTGCCAAGTTTTTAGAAACTCGTAGATTTTCCTTACTTTTTTTAGTATCTTCCTTACCTAAATGAAATTAAAATAACGATCCCTTGAAGATAAATAATGCATTCTTTATGAGGTAAAACCAGTATTTCGAAATACCTATTTGTTTTCTGTAATGATCAACCGGATTTGATCCAGTGCTGTCCTTTCTAGCACGGCCCATGATATCCTCTTTGACGATAAGAATTAATTACAAAAAATATTTATTTGCTGCAAAAAGTATAATTCTTAGCCTCGATTTCCTCTCTAAAAAATCAAATGACTGATATGAAGTTTATATTTTTGCGCGTAGAAGGGTAGTAATTGAAACTGTCACGGCTCTATCATTTTTCTAACGCGATATTGAATAGATGTAGTATTAGTTAGTAACTTTAGGACCATAGATTTCAACTCGCTTATGGCTATTTCACGAAACGCATGTGATACGTATCCGATAAGACATCGCTTTCTGAGCAGCACTGAAATGTAAACAGATACGATTGCATTAACCAATTTTCACTTGTGAAAAAAAGCATTTTCGCCTTGCGTGCTTCGCATTAGCTGACGTCCTTGGGTTGAAGGTGGGCAGACGTATCTGTGTAACCTCGAGACACAAATAGTGGAATAAAATCAAGTTTCACTTGGAGGTTGTTTTAACGGGATGTCTGGCAGGAACATTGTGTACAGTATATGTCATTTCTGTGCCCCACACACGTAATTGTGACTATTATTTTTGGCCGAAAGGTAAGTAACCAAGGGCTCGTTAGGTTCCCATAATAAATTTTTAAATCGTGTTAACTTCGCTAGAAGTTTGTCTGATAATAAAATGTGTGGTATATTGTCATTTTAATTGTTTATCAAAATTTCATAATTTACGATAGAATGCTGCCGTCAGGTACTCATATTTTTACTTTCATTTTAAATGAATCGTTTCGTTTGACGTATGAATTTATGAAAACTGAAGTAATAATCAGTTATATTTTCTTCTCTTCCTGAACAGATTACTAAAGTGAAAAACTTTAAGACGGAAAATGGTGTTCCATTGGTCGTCGCTTATTTGTCGTTCAAAATGCGTTTTTCTGAAAAATTCTGCTGTGCTGAAACAACTAATGCGCTTCCACAGTCGTGTGAGTCCGACAATGCTTCATGTTGCTCGTCCACAGAAGAGCATGACACCTCTATCAGAAAATAAGGTATTCTCTAATCCTTTGATTTATTGCGGTGCATGTGAGTGACATTTGGCATGACTATTTCATCGTACAATGAAATTATGCAATTTTTTCTCGTCAATTCCTAGGTCCAGCCCGTTTTTAGGCATGCAGAAAGATTCTCTAGCAGGACAGCAATTAGAGATCGTCATGGGGATTATACATATGAGGGAATCTTTCTTAGTAGCAACCAATTGGCTGGTCAAATAAGTGAAAGACTAAGAGGGCGCCAAGGAGAGAGAGTTGCCTTGTTGTGCCCAAACGATGCCTCCTACGTTATTGCTCAGTGGGCTTGCTGGATGAGTGGACAAATCGGTAAGATTACAGCAAAATTCTATCGAAGTTCACGTCAGTAATTCTGAGTTTCTTTTAAATATGTTTCTGAAATTCACTTGGTGCCTTAGAAAGCCTGCTGTCAGGGGCCTACGAAAATAATACTCCAAATTTAATGTTGAAAAAATAAATTAGTAATCGGGATGATTAAAAGTGATCCTTCCTTCATGAGGTGCTAGTGTTGGCGAAAGACAACAATAATGGAATGGCAATTTTTCCACTCTTTGTTGTGTATTTGCCCATACACAGACTGCAGACATTCTGTAGATCTCCTGAAACCATGTAGTATTAGTATATTTGGATACCTGGGTCTAGTTACAGCAGATATGCATATGTTAATGTGCATGTGTCAATTGCCATGCCTTAGTTGGTGTTAATCAGTACAAAATAGCAACATAATAGCAAATTTGTGTGACATTTTCCAAATGATTTGATCCATTTTGAGTCATTATCCTCATTAGTTATACTTTACAAAACATTTCAATATTTCTTTCATGATCTTGAGAGTCCTGAAAAATTTATAAAAATTAGTAATTGTAGTTCAACCCTAGTTGTCTACGATAGCCATCATTTTCCATTGATCCCCTAGCTACCTGTGAAATATGAAATGAGCATTTAGGCACAACATTATTTCTTCAGTAGATGTCTGCTCTATGCCCATCAAGTCATTTTTCCCATGCCGTCTACGCGCACACTGAAATTTACATTATGCTCTTCCAATAAATATAATTATTTTTTAACTTTTTAATTGATGCCAGAAAATGATTGAAAACAAGTTTATCACCGTTTCTTACATTAAATTGTCTGATAGCACTGATTTTCCTGCCAACAAATTTGACAACTCCATGAAAAAGTTAGTGGTCATATTTATTTACTCATGCCTAAAATTCATTTTCAAAAGTCACTGTCAAACTAAATGCAGCAGTTTCATAAATGCATATTCCCAACTTTGGATGTACTTACTAACAGTGCAAATCAATTTACCTATTTTGGCAAATTGCCTGGTTTTTCAGCATTTAGTAGTCTGAAAAGTGTTCTCCAGACAAAACAGCAGTACTGAAGGTTCTCTTATAGGTGTTTGTTTCATGTGACTTATTATACATATGTTATTTAAAAGCAGTGAAATCCAGTAAACATTTATCTAAATCAACACATTTCCCCAAGTCTCTGGCGATTCAATATTGGTATATATTATGATCTGGGTCCCTCATCACATATAATGTAAGTTCCAATTCAATATGTCTGGCACTTTAAGAAAAAAACATTTTTCCCTGCTATGGTGGATTTTGAATGCATCTTGTAGTGGGACTTGTTTTACCTCACCATATCTCATGTGGCAATGGGCTTGTTCAGTAATTAAGCAAATTTCTGGATACAACAAGCACATTTGAAAGCCATCCGAGCATAATCAAATGCAGGTTGAGTCAGCATTACCTGACTTTTTGGCTCGAGTAATAGCCAGAAACCATTACGTAACACTGACTCACACTGCATTTGCAATGTCTTTAATCAATGAACATTTCATTCCAATGTGACATTTGTACCCCTTGTTGTATGTTCTCATGATGTCTACCCCATTAAGTATTCATCCAAAGTCATTTTCAAAATATTCAAACTTCTGATTGTAAACTCTAGTTTTTCTTTCAAGCTGCTTCTTGATTAAATCTGGAAAAACATGCTAGATTTGCTGTCTCCTTAGTTGCTAAACTCAAAGCATGACATTTTCAACCATTTTGCTGTTTTTGTATTCTTAAGTCTCTTCACTAGAAAATTGTATCTCTATGTAAATAATGCATCACCCTTGAGTTTTAATTTTTACATTAAGCAGCTCTTGTAGGGCTGCAGTCCTTGCATTACATTCACAAATGAATCATAACACTAGTACATGGGAATATGTTTTACATTGCTTCTTGCTCATTAGTTTTTTTTTTGAGAATTTTCAAATTTTTTATTCACATTTGATTAGAAACCCATATTAATCTCAGCTTTGTAAAATAAAAATCTATGAATGTATGATATATGAATGCATGATATATGAATGTATGATCTATGAAAGTGTATGAAAGTCCAGTTTAAACTTTATTTGAGTGTGTTATACAAGTTAAAAATGTTTCCAAGTGTTTAAAACACTGTTATCAATGCAGGGAATGGTGTAACATTTTCTTTCATCTCTATGCAGTGATATTTTATTTCTAATTGATTCTTATGGAATAATAAAATGCCCCGGTATGTATGGTCATGGCACTTGTAACATGTTATGCAGCATCTGGTTTATGAGTTGCTTGATTAGGAAAAAAATGATCAGTGATGATGAGCATAGCTTGTCCTAACATGTACTCTGTGCCTTCATACTATTTCATCAAAAGTTTCAATCTTACTGATCTTGGATTCAAATCATATTGATGGCCCTGGAACGTAACAGTAGGTCGTAAGTGTCATGGATGAAATGCCAAGGTTCTACTGAATCGATATGCTAAGGGAAACTTTCAGATATTCCCCGTTTTCAGGATATCCTCCCTTATTTTATGGACCAATCAGTATGTAACCACCATATTAAAATGACAGTTTTAAGGTCATTTTCAGGCCTTCTTTCATCAAGAGATCATCTCACTTTACTTCTCTGGCCTTGGACCTTTCTGGTTTGGTGTATTATTTCTTTCTTTTGGCATCCTGAAGGTTGTGCATTGTGTTCTTATGAATTGTTCAGTTTGCCCACTGAAGGAGGAGAAAGGGAATCTGGATCTTTTAATATGTAGTTAAATATCTAAGAAATATGTTGTAAATATGTTAGCATCTTCATTGGAAGTTCACTTATGAGGAGAACAATGTTTTCTTTTTGTGTAGTTGTAACGCATTGTAAATGTCTATGTGGTAAATGTAAACTAGGTCCCCAATTTTCAGAGAAAATATTTTGGTTGTATGAAAATAATGAGCTATTGCATAAAGTACACTCTTATTAGTAAGGGCAGGAATTAATTAAAATCTTTCATCCTGAGTGCATATTTGCTTTGTCAAACATTCTTAACATTATTTATATAAAACCTGCATTTTTTTGTCACTACCCACAGCGAGTCTGTCTTTAGCAAAGTTACCTTGTACATCTGGTTGTTGAACTTCAAGTTTAGCTAAAAGATGAAAATTTGGCGCGAAGTTTGACCTTTGGTCAAAAATGGTAAAATGTGCATTTTTTTTATTTTTTATGCTGGTTTTACCCTTAATAAGTCAGAGTATAGCTGCTTAAAAAATTATTTTAATTCAGTTCAGAGATTTTCTTTTTTGATTATTTTTACATGACTTTCATATGAGCTATGATCTTGGGACTTAAAACTGAAGAATGGCTGAAGAATTATATGTTCTTTTTCTGTAAATTTTTGCGAAAATCTCACTCAAGAAATTGAATAAATCTCTTTTCCTTATCCCTTTGCCTAATTGCCTTTATTTTTTTTCTATGTTGGGAAAAATATCAATATTTCCCACAGTTGTGCCTCTATGTCAAGATCATCCAATTCCAGTCATGGAGCACTATGTTCGAGATAGTGATGTAGCCTTGATCTTGGCTGGTCATGACTATGTAGAATTAGCATCACAACTAATGGAAAATGGGAGGCAAATGCTTGTCGTTGAAGATGCCTTAAGAGTATTGGCGAGGCGCCATGGCCCAAACAGGGCTGTTTCCTCGCTAGCTGCTGCTGATGAAGAAGTTGAACTCAAGCCTAATCACGTCTTAAAAGGTGGCCTTGATGATGAATTTTATGCCGATAGTGATGCCCTTATAATTTACACCAGTGGAACTACTGGACCTCCAAAAGGTAAGTTTTTAACTTTTGTGTCATTCCCTTAATATGTGGAAATAGTTTTTAGTTGGAAGATTGAAAACCCGAAATGAATATGTAGTGGAACATTGCATCTTATATTTCAGTTATGATTAAAAATGGGATATGAGAATGTAATCCAAGGGTGGTTTGAAAAGCATGTGCAGTAATGAAAGGTGTTAATTTTTGTGATAAACCATATTTTTGGGGTCATGTTAGTCCAGGGGTAAAGGATCAACCTATTGACTGCAGGGCCCAGGTTTGATTCCCCGAAACACCTCTCTGGGCATCTTTGGCTCAACCCAAGCTGTTGGATTTTTTGGGTACCAGATCTTCCTGGGAAAGGATAGCCGGGGCTCAAGGAAAGAAACTCCCCCCCCTTATCATGATGTGTATCACACTCAATTGGGCTTAATATTGAGTTAACTCTACCAAACTGACCTTGGGGTTGATTACTGCATTTATGGTTTTTTAAAACCATTTTATCTTTAAACGTAATTTCCTTTTATGCTCTCACTTTTCATCCACTGCTGCTCCAGTTCGTTGATCCCTACAAACTTTTTTCAGTAAACACCTTATTTGAATAAAATCTTCTTCCCACCATATCTTCATATTGAATTTAGTGGTTTGAGGGGGCTAGATCTGGAGAATAGTGGGAATGTGGAACAAGTTGGCACTGTAAATCCATCATTTTTGTGGCCACAACTGCAGATGAGTAATTTAGTGCTTTGTTGTGATGGAAAAGGACTTTTTTGTGAGACAATTGTGGACATTCTTCTTGCATGCCGCTCAGTTTTCGAACAGTCTAATAGTAATGCATTGTATGCCCTTTTAACAGTTAACCCTTATTCTAATAGCCAATGAAGGTTATTCCTTGTGTAGCACAAAAAAAAACTCTTTCCAAAACCTCCTCAGTTGAAGGAATAGTCTTCATCTTCTTTTTTGCAGACTCCCCACTGGCTAGCTATTTCTTTGACTATTCCTTTGTTCCAGTTGTGTAGCGGTGTATCCATATTTCACCCAAAGTGGCAAAAAGTGCCCTAAGTCTTGTTGCAGATGTTGTTGAAGTAGATGCATGCCATGCCTTGGAACATGCCACACAGTTCTGTTTTTGGCCTACTTTGAGTAATCATTGCCTCCATCTTGTGGACAGCTTTCTTATGTCCAAATGTTGATACAAAATATAATGTACCAATTCACTCAAGATTCATGCTATATTAGTGATCTCACACATCTTCAATCTTGTATCATTCATCACCACATCCGATTTTATTAATGTTTTCTCCAGTAGTGACTTCAACAGGGCATTCAAAATTTTCAACATCACTTGTACTCACATGGCTTTACTGAAAATTTTTAAATCACTGATAAACCATTCTAATCAAAGGCACAGGTTCACCCTAAGGTTTTTCAAGTATGTCTTAAGCCTCCCGAGTTGATTTGCTGTACATAAAATAATGTTTGATCAACCACAAAATTCTCTTGTATTCATTTTATGTGCATCACTTGACTTGCTTGATTCAGTTGCTGAAGCTGCATGTGTTACTCTTAAAGAGATACTTCCAACTGAAATATCTCCAATATGTACTCTTGGTGTGTGATCTTTGCGACTTTGCACTGACTTCTCAAACTGCCCTTGAAAGTTGAGTTTGGTATAATGCAGTCATTTTTAGCTATTTCTATGCTACCAAGATCTCCCAATGATGCCTCCCAAATACAGTGAACCTCTCTTAATGGGCATAATTTGTCATGGACTCTTACTCTAAAGCGAAACATTCATTTATTGGAAAACAGTCCCTTATAAATTAATTGAAATACAGTAATGAATTTCCTGCTGATAAAATAAATTATTTAGAAGGTTTATTCCAAGAAAATGATGCATAAATTGTTTAGGATCTCTTTTCTTCTATTGTGGAATGAACCTACTGGGAATGGGATTTCAATTTGTAAAAAAACTAACAAGAATTAAAATAATTATTACCTTACTGTAAAGATTTTGCAAAAACATGTAATTTTGTGGTAGATTGTCAAAGTTAAACCAGAAATTCCACAGTAGTAATTGCAAATAGGGATACCATTGAAACAATCTACCACTTCTAGGATTTGAACCGTGATCTACTGGGTGGGAAGCCTGGACATTAGCCACTACACCATCCTGGCCTGCATTAACATGTTACTCTGCACTGCGCGATACAGCGCTGCAATTTCCAAAATGGTGTTTTAATTTCATCCTCACCGTTTAGAGTCAGTTTTGTCGTTGGAATCCTCATCAGCCTTCCATTCATTCCTCATCCCTTAAGTCAAGAGTCTTTCTAAGAAACGTCATCCTTGGTGTAAATCAGCGCATTAATAAATAATTGAACGAGGTTGAACATAGTCATTGTAGTTGTGAAATTTCTATGAAACTACTTGCTATCACTTAAACAGTTTTAAAAATAATTTTCATATTTTAATATGTAATTGTATTCATCGCTTCACATTATTTTATAGAGCTGTTGTAATCTTTTTTTAGTGTGTGTATCAAGCTCAAATTTTTGTTTCCTGTACCTCTTATTTTATCTTTGCGTCATAAATTACATAATGTTTGTGCACAGAAAGAAGCTGTAAGAAAACTCTTTAAATGAAGTTTTCTGTCCTTACTTTTGTAAACATGCTTGCATGTAATTTCTGTGACAGTGCAGAGTGAGGTAATATTTATAATAAATTTATTTTACTGAAACACTGCATGGACATTGCCCCAAATTTACCTGGGGACTTCAAGTTTCCTTGTCCTCAATGAAAATAAGAGGTAAAATATCAGGAAAAAGAGTATGAACAATATGTAATTACAAGGAGACCGTAAAACCATGAACTCATCTGTGGAGTTATACACAAAATTACTAATTATCAGTCCAACATTAAATGGAAAGGGAAGAAAATAAGCTAGTTACTTAAAAGATTGGAAAATATATGATATTAGGGCCCAATTTTATGATATCTAATTAAGTCCATTCATTAGTTTATGCAAACTTTAACTTAACATGGAAATTACTGGCAATCTGATTTCATAAAAAAATAAGTTGGTTCATTAGTGAATGTTAACATCTTAACCATAGTAACATCATCTATTAGTTGTTTATCATTATAGATCATGATAGAGATATAACGATCAATTTTCAGCCAAACCAGGGGGAATAAAACTTGAGTTATGACTTTAATCGGAGGCTAAATTGAACCTTCAGTTTAACAAGTCATTATAAGATCTGGCTTGAGTGATATTACTTCTGGATAAGGTACACCCAACAGCTGTTTAGATATGATTTATTAAATATCAAACAATAATGCTTGCTACCATCATCCCAAAAATTACCTTCAATTTCAATAGCATCTGGATAAATTCAGACCTACTGCACGGTCTCAAATTTCAACATTAGCTTTATGAATTCTATGATTATGTTAAGCAGTGATATTGGAAAGCTTTCAATGTTCCTAGATGGTCTTCTTCCCCAAGTTACTCAGTGCGTTTGATTATAGTATGCTAAAGGAAGGATAATTATGAGTAGGAGTTCTGATTGTACGTAATGTTGATTGATTGTATGGAAAGGGAGAAACAAAATTTCTCAAACTCAAAACTTGCTAAATTTTGGTGTTATATATATAACATTGTGGGTCGCGGTAGTCCAGTGGGTAGAGCGTTGGACTGCTGACCGGAGGGTCCCGGGTTCGATTCCTGGGCAAGGCACTCTAGGCACCTGCAGCTCCACCCAAGCTGAAGTGATTTTTCGGGTACCAGGTCTTCCTGGGGAACCATAACCGGCACAGGGAAAGGAACTGCCCCCCCTACCCTGATGTGTGAATTTTCACACGCCGTATAGGGCTGAGTATTGGGTGATCTCTACCATCACCTACTACACCGACCTTCGGGTTGATTACTGTGTTTATGGTTTTTTTTTATATATAACATTATGGTATATTTTTGCTGCCCATAGAATGTAATTTTTTGTTATAATTCAAGGGAATGCACTAGGTGCTATTCATAAACAATGCAGGTTTTACTCAGCTTGTGAACATTTTTCTTGGTCATCACTGTATTGTCCCCGATAATGGTGAAGTGAGCTGAAACCAGTGTCATGATATATCCTATTTAGCTATGTGTTTAATTCTTCACTATAGATTCCTTCTACTAATAGTCTTATTTTGCCTAACTTGTAATGTAAGATACTTGGCCAAATCTAAAATGACTGTTTTGTGGATATTTTTTATAACTAGTTAGATTTCTCTGTAAGTATTCTCCACGAGTATTTTCATTTTCACTAGTATAATGAGTTAGTAGATGTCCATTCTTAGATTAAAATGTGATTACTGCATAAATCGCACTTAGTTCTAGACCAGGAAATTCAATTTTCTCTGCAGTTATTACATTTCTGGAGTGAAATGAATATTTGAAAAAAATTACACTTCTCTAAAATGGGCCCAGTTGGTTAACAGTAAAATAATCAGGGAAACCTAATTGTTCAATCAAATGTTACTTGTTATGTATTGTAAATTGATCTTAAAATAGAATTTGAACAGTGTAACCTTTTTGATTTCTTTATGTTAAAAATCATGCTGTGTGTTTTTTACCCTGATTTAGAGGAAAGTTGAAATTAAAATGAACTTATGGTTTTTCATATTGTTTAAATCTTAATCCATTGGAAGCCGATCAATCGAGTATAACAATTCTGGCCTTTGTGCTTAACTTAATGTGTTTCCCAATAGAAATAACTGGAACTCCATTGCCCTCTATAATGAGTATCAGTACTATTAACTACTCATAGCAATTTAACATCACATGCTCCTTCTTCAACTTAACATTTAACATTAATTAATATTGATTAAATAACCGCAGCAGTATTCCCACGTTATTACAAAAGCTCAGATATTGAAAATTCTCAGGAGAGTAATGCCAAGTAGGGAAAAATTCTACTTTAAAACAGTTTTTCAAAGTTGTAGTTGTTGGCTTTGCAAAATTCTTATAGATCATTTTGGCGGTTTAATTGACAAAATATGGGATCAACAAATGATTGCCATCCAGATGATTGTTTTGCAGATCTTTTTAGTTGTTAAATATCTTGGAAAACACCCTTTAACCTTGTACAATTTACCATGTTGAATCCAACACATATTTCATTATAATTGGTGCATTGGCAAGGTGAGAAATAAAAAATTAGGTCATTTGGTTAAACTTATTAGGTTAATTCAAGCAAATACTCTGTGTCATATTTGGTGCCTTCAGGTGCCCCAGAAGTCTTCAGAGTATGTAATCTATATTATTATTATTATTATTACTTTTTATTTGCCCAGAGATCACAATACAAAAATACCAGGTGGGTGAAGTATGTACATGATATAAGGCACGTCAATGAGGAGCAAAGACACAGGCTCAGTATACGTAGATTACATACTCTGAACATTTTCCTTGGGTACATTTTAGGCTAACGGACTCCTGGACTTCAGTTTAAAGTCTCGATAAATTCCTCTTGTTGGTGCAGTCCTGCATTTGTGCGACCCCATCTAAGCCCACTCAAGGTTCCATTAAAATTTTTATTTTGATCAACCGTTTGATATATATTTTTGGTACTTAACTATTATATTTAACTAAATGAAATGTCATAAGAGATAAGATACACAGATAATGTATCTTCTCAGTTACCTGTTGAATCATCTGATAAAATGGTTGGCTGAAAGCAGTAGTAACCTATATAAATGATTCCAATCCTGATTTCAATTGAAGTTTGTTTTGGAGAACAGCATTAAGAGGGATGACTCTAATTTGATCGCAAAGTCGTTTATGTTTTTTCATTTTTATCTTATTTTAATTGTAATTTTTGATGGATTAAAGTATAATCATAAACCTATTGTTTGCAAACTTCTTTTTAATCTCAGGTGTGGTCTTGACTCACAGCAACATCCAGCATCAAGCATATTCCCTAATTCAGTCTTGGGCCTGGAGCGAAAAGGATATTATACTTCACACACTACCTCTCCATCATATTCATGGCATTATTAATGTACTACTCTGCCCACTCTTTGTGGGTGCAAAGTAAGTGGATTGTAGTATATGTTTTATTCATCTTAAAAATGTTAATCATTGTTTTTTTTACAATTATTATTATTAGAAAACCATGCATTGACTCAATTTTATATTATAATTGATCCAAAGACTCCTTTAGTGAAGGGGATTGGATTTTAACATGAAAGCGGTGTTCTAGTTGATCACTATTTCATTTGGTGCACATCAATAGAACTCTATTTTTGTTGTGTATGTTATATTTTCTTTAATAGTTAAGATTAAATGTGCTAGACTCCCTTCAATTAGTTAAAAATAAAGTTTTGTTGTTGGTTTTGAATGCATATTTTTGGTATTTTGTAGCATTTATTCGAATTACAGCATGATTTTTACATATAATTTAACTACATTTACATTGCAAGGTATATTTTGGAAGAGACAAGAGGTGTAAATGTATCTTATAATTTATGAAATATGTGCAATATTTTGGGTGAGGATGATTTCAAGTGATGGTTTTGGTTTAAGGAACTTTTAGATGGTTAAAACAATCAATAAAATATTACCTGATGTATTGTAAAGTGTCTGTAATAGGTGTCATTGTAGGTGTGAATCTTCATAAAATGTTTCCATGTAAACTGATTTTACACATGATTAACAATGCCCACAGAATAATACCATTCATAGACTTTGGCACAATGGCTAAAATTTCACCTTTATTCAAAATAGCACCTCTTAAAGAGGCATGGTGAAACACTTGGATTTAAAGCACTCTAGAGGATTTGTAATATCACATTAGGTGTTGACTATGGCTAGGGTTACTGTTAGCCCATCCTTGAGTACCTTAATATTGAGGGGAACTTGGTTTTTTCCATTTCTAAGTGATAGCACTTTAACATCAGACTTTTGAGTTCATAAAACTGTTTAAAAAAACTAAGTGTGTTACTGTCAAACACATAAAAACTATCAATTTCAGTATTTGGTAAAAATAGCCAAGTAACCATTTCTAATAAATTCTTTTTGTTGGGGCATTGGGGAAGAATCACTAATTGGAATCTAGAAAATGAGTGGTCATCGTCTTAGAGTGAGTGTACCAAAATGTAGTAAAGAGAGATTTTGTTGGTGAGCTTTACGTGATGACACTGCTTAAGAAATAATTAAATGCTTACAAAGATTACACTTATTTGTATTTGATGAAAGAACTGCGAGAGGTTTAAGCTGCCAAATTAGAATGATTTTTTCTAAACAAAACAATTTAATATTTGTTTTGAACATTTCAGTTAATATATGATTAATAAAATTCAGGATTTTGAATTCATATTGATGATTGCTAATTATTTAAATAATGACCATAGGTGCTCACATGTAACAAAGGGAAAAACTGTGATACATTTGTCATTTGAGAACAGTTTTATTGCATGGTGTATAGAATATTGTTGTTTCATGGTATATTTTATTATTTCATGATCAAACCGCTCTGTCATAAGTTGGCCTTGCTTTGGTTAATGTAAAAACGGTTAAGGGTTAGTTCTGGTTCCATGTTCAACATCTGTTAGTATTAATTTGTCACTTTCATTTTATCAGGTATCTCAATATTAAATTCCTCAACTGTAAAGTAAAATTTTTACACTCATGCATGCAAAGTACTTACTTGATCCTAGTAAGGTTTTCTAAGGATCCTAGCATGGGTAGTAAATGCAAAAGTTAAGTCAGTAGCTACAAGTAGCAGACATGTACCACACAGCATATGGCCTATATGGCATGGCTATCTTCTAAAAAAAGAAAGGACTGGTGATTTCTTTTTGCCTCTCTGCCTCTGCATATCTTTAGTAGTTTTCTATTTCCACCAAGCTGATGATTGAACTAAGCTCAGAGGAGGATTGTAACCATTTACTCTATCTAGGGGATATTCTTCTCCATTACCTTCTCCATGATTGATTTTCTCTTTCTTCTTTCATCTGTAAAAAGACTAATAAACTTATCATATCTTTTTTGTTAACCTGCCTGAATAAATGAGCATTTCATCCGCACATTGCGTTGATGTATTACTTACAGTTTACCCAGTGTCTACACCTCAAGTGCTTGGTGCTACTTTCCCACAGAGATTTGATGGAAGGCAGATTTCCATGAATAACTTACAGATTTGATACTGAATGTTTTTGTAATATAGGTTTTTGATATAATACATTTTTCACCTTAAGTAAAAAAATCTGTAGGTTTCCTACTATCAGAAATTTATATTAGTTTTAAGTTATTCTAATTTGTCTTGAGTTGGGTTAGATCAGAATAGAATATTGCAAGGTATTTTTTTGAGGGTCTCTCATTTGTAAACTAAATTATATGCATTTGTTTATTAGTTAATATTTCTCTTTACAGGTGTCTTATGCTTCCTAAATTTGAAACATCTCAGGTCTGGAGCCAGCTATTGTCCATAAATATGCCTGCTCAAGATCGAATCAATGTATTTATGGCTGTTCCAACTATATTTGCCAAACTGATTGATGAATATGATAAAATATTCAGCAAAAATGCTCGTATGACGGAATATATTAAGACTGTTTGCATGCAAAAGATAAGGTAAGAACGCATTGCCTTGACTTAAAATGCTTTCAGATTATGTTAATTTCAAGTTACAATGTGCGAATTTGTTTTTAACATGTTTAATGAGGCATCTCATTGCCTAGTCATCTGCAATGTGTGATCAAATTTTCCTTTAAAGGGAGATTACCATTCATATAAAATCGAGGTAAATGAATAGAATTTTGAAACTTTCTTGAAAATTTGAATTCCATAAAAAGTGCTAGTTCATGAACGAGTAATGCCTTTGATATAAGGTTTAATTGGTTCACTGCATTAAATTTTGAAAGTAATTCTCATCTTTCCATAAAACCATATGTAAAATAGGATGGTTTATGTTAGGATTGATCTGATGCATACTGATTTTTTATGATATTTTGCCAAAATTTTACTTGTTGTTATTCTGCATATTGATATATTCATTACATATCTGATAACACAGCCGTCCATGTTATATATTCACCGATTTCCAGGTTTTAGCTAGATCTTTTAGTAAATAAAAATTATTATTATGTGCCAACTTCATTCTGAATTAATTAATTGCATTTAAGCATGCTCTCAATTTTTTCTTATGTGTGCAGAATCATATGTATTTTCCTGGGAGGTGGCCGCACATTTTTTTGAATATGTAAGATTTGAATTACTTCCAAGAAATTTGTGCCTTTTATCACAAAATAATGAGGTTATCACAGGATATGAGGGAATTGAGGAGGACTGTTACATGCTCACTTATTTAATAAATCTTGAGCATAAAAACTAACGATGGCCAAAATTCAAAATTTGATTGACTATGATTTCCTTAGTGGAATCACTTTTTTCACCAAATTTCAAATCCTCTGTTTTTTTAGGGTATTTTGAAACTCAATTCCTTTTTCTGAATTTAATGCTATCATTGGATCCAAAAACAGTTGCATAGTCCTTTTATCAATTAGAATATTTTAGTAGTGTTATCTTTTTCCTGTTAATCAAATCTAAAAGTTTTTCAATAAAATAGCAAAAATGGCTTTTCAATTTAGATCATAATTAATCCTAAAATATTTATAATGATTGTTACTCATTTTCATTTTACTTAACCTGTACTTTCCTTGAATTACCTCAATAAATTTTAATTGTGGCCTTGAAGTCTAGAAGGAAGTGTTGACATCTTTTGAATTCCATTTCCCCCCCTTATTTCATTGTTGCTGGAATTTTGGCCCAGATTAGGGCCATTATTATTGGTCTGTGAAGCAGGATTTTTTCAAGCATATCAAATGCTAAAATGAGCCTCTATAATTGCATGTTATAGCTCTGCATGGTTAATATTGTATATTCCTAAAAAGTAATCAATCAATCTCTGTATAACTTTATTTTACCCTGCCCCGTTTTAACTTCTTAATCTCTTATGAGCTAATACCACCCTCCATGCTGTCTAAAATACCTGTTTTATTCCTCTATCTGATGTGCTTAACAATCTCCTTTCGATAGCAGCCTTAAGAATTGTCCTGCCTGTCAATATTTCCCCTACCACTTGTTCAGTTTCATTTCAATTTGTGCCTCAGTACTCTTTCCTTCTTCCTAATGCTTCCAGTCTAATTTCATCCTATTTCCATTAGTACCAAGTTTCTGAGCCAGTCAATTCTTTGCTACATGTTAAAAACTCTCGCATATTTTTTTTCTTTGTCTCTCCAATTAAATTGTGATGTAACCATTTTTCTCCTTTTTTTAGATTCTCCAACTGCTAATGCAGCTCTAACATCCTTACTACTTTGTTTTTTATTCAAAAGTACCATACTAGGATATTATTTGTTCAGCCTCTTCTTATCATGCTATCCTACATGTTTAACCTAAACTTCATGCTTCTTGAGAATCTTAGCAAATTTATTTTCTTATAATTTGTGTTTATCTTACACATGTCACATTATAACCGTGACCATGACTGCTTTTGCTGCAAAGTTACTGTAATTCCTTGGAAGATTTGTTAAATGTTTAATATCCACAAACCAATTGATCTTAATCAGATCCCATGTTACTCCCAATCCTACTCGTAGCATTTCTCAGGCCTCTCCTACCATTATTTTTGTGTGTGTTGAAAGGCATGGATGGTGACAGGCAGCATCTCCTCACATCTGTGTCCATCCTGATTTGTTATCCATGTTTGCATTTAATGTGTATGAGCATGAACTTCTATCATGTTCATGCATAAGCTCCGGGAATTTTTTGCTAGGGATTGAATGATAAGACTAGAAGGAATTCAGAATGATATAGTGAGGGATGAGAATAATTCCTTTGAATTCTCTAGCAAACTAGGGAAACTAATGGAATTGTAGTCTTGGAATGCACTTTGCTTTTATTCTAGATTAATGGTTAGTGGATCAGCACCATTGCCTGCTCCAATATTTGATCGATGGGAGGAAATAACTGGACATCGTCTGTTGGAGCGTTATGGAATGTCTGAAGTTGGAATGGCATTATCAAACCCATTAAAAGGTGAAAGAAAGCCAGGTAAGCTAGTTGTCTATCATTCATTAAAAAATTTTTTTTACCTACAATGTTAGTTTTCACTGAATATTTTTCTGAAAGGAGTCCAAATGTGAGTATCTAAATGATTTTACTGAGTTATGTTAGATTCAGTTCCATGAAGAAACTGAAAGGTATATTCTCATCTATTCTAATGACAGCAATCAGCAAAAGGAAAATTGAGTATTCTACTGATAGATGTGTCGTACTCGACAAGGTATGTGCGGAAAGGAGCCAGCCATGCAACATTTTGAGAAAAATAGCCTACCTGGTACAATCAGGCCTTAGTCCCCTTCCAAGAACTCCCTTTGGGACCTAACTCCCTCATCCCAGCGTGTTTCTTCCACTTCTCAAAACAGTTGGCAAAGTCCTTTTTTGGAATGGTCATCAGCTGCCTCGTTGCATTCTCCTTTACCTCATCCACCAACTGTAGGGAAGACTAGGCTTTTGTTTTAGTGTCATAGCCATAGACCCATGACTCATATGGTCTAAAGAATCATACAGATTGGGCGAAGCAGAGAATGCCCAGAGATGACATCAACCCAGGCTCACTGGTCATTAACCTAGTAGCCTAGCCTCTACCTGCTGAACCACCGGACCCCATAAGTTGAGCATGAAACCATAAGTATAGTTATAGTTTAACGTAGCCAGAATTTAGCAATCAGTGATTTATGAAAATCTTTCCATGAAAACCTCAAGACTTAGCTCAGATCCAATTTGGAGGCTTTCTATTTAAGATGGCAGTGAAGAAAAGAGAGGAAATTTTGTACAGATTGTTTATTCAATATTTTGTTTTGTTCCTTGGCTGAAATACAGGGGGGAAACATCTAAATAAAGTGATACGTTTTTAAAAAAATACCGAGAAAAATGTTAATGAATCATTCAAAGCAATCTTTACTGAGTATGATTTAGCATACAACAATCATTTTTTATCATGGCAACAACCATAATTAGAATCTTACTGGTTTGAAAATTTGGGTTGGCAAATTAACTCGCGATCTTCCGAGGCAGATTAGGTAAGAGTTGATGCTTTTTGGCTAGAATGCTTGGAATACAGTCAGCATAACTTATAAGATTACTTAGGAGGTGACAATTTGTGCTTAATGACCAATCAGCATAAATCTTGACGGTGGTGAAACAAGCAGCAAAATTGCTTTTTCCCATAAGTGCTCAGTGCGACATGTAATATATATATGAGCCATGTAAATCTCTGTAAGCAGCAGCTATAGAAATACCTCTTATTCCTTTTAATGGCCAGTAATTTTGATTTTTTTCTCTTTTAATTATCTAATCCCCTCTAAATGGAGTAATTTGTTTTCTTGGATATCTTCTGCTATCATAAGGTTTTCTCTGAATGTTTAAAATCTTGCCGTAAGTGTTTTTGAAGCATAATGAAAATAAATTCATGGTTTGTATAAAAAGTATCAGGAAAAGTTTTTGGAAAAATAGATTTATTTCATATGTTGCTAAAATTTCTCAAAATTCTTCCAAGTACGTCCCTTGAGCATTGGCATGCTTTTGCCAGCAGTTTTTCCATGACTCAAAGGCTCCCTGGTAGGCAGAATCCAGAAAGTCCTTGTGGGCAGGGTACTCATGCAAGCTTCTATGACAGCACTTTGGGTCCCTTAGTGGTGTCCTTTGAAGGGGGATTTCACTTTTGGTAATTGGAAATAGTCTGCTGGTGCCAAGTCAGGACTGTAAGGGGGTTAAAGAGTCATCATGATGCCATTGGAGGTCTTCGCAAGCGGATGCTCGACTCAGCTCTTGGTTGTCCGTCAAGACTTTAGGGACAAGTTTTGCATAGATCATTCGCATCCCGAAATTTTCAGTGATAATGGTGTGCATTGTCATCTTACCAATGCCAATATGACCTGTAATCAAGTGCTCATTTAACCAACAACATTTAACTTCAACACTCCTTGTACATATGAGGAAAAAATTGTTACTGATACTTCTTATAGAAATCTGGTACATATCAAAAATACCACCATGAAAACCATAGGCAGCAAGTTAAACATGCAGTTGTACAGACGTGCTGAAGCCCCAGAGCTTTCCATATCTACCTCTCGTTATGGAGATCCTCACTGCATTTGCCCTGATAAATGTTCAGCTGTGAGATATTGCCTGGAAATTTTACCATTTTAGTAGCTATTGGATGTGCATATCTGCAACAATAATATATGATATTTTGTGTGATGATAAATAAATATCTGGTATGATACAATAAAAAACAATAGCCATATACACAGTAATCAACCCGAAGGTCAGTTTGGTAGGTGAGGTAGAGTTCACCCAGCTGTAAGCCCGACGATGTGTGAAATTCACATATCAGGGTAGGGGGGCCAGTTCCTTTCCCTGTGCCGGTTATGGTTTCCCAGGAAGATCTAGTACCGGAAAAATCACATAGCTTGGGTGGAGCTGCAGGTGCCCAGAGAGGCCCAGAAATCGAACACGGGCCCTCCGGTCAGCAGTCGAATGCTCTACCCCTGGACTACCGCGACTCACATATAATATGATAGTGGGATTATATTCAGATATTCTGATAAAACTTTTGTATGTGAACTTGTGCCTAGGATTAACCATACTCCAGTTTACCATGCTTGTACATTTATTCTTGGATTAATAAATGCTCATCCAGTCCTTCTTATATACTTGGGTGCTTTGATTATTTTTCCTGTGTGGGGATTTGATATCCCCATATATGCTTCCAACATAGAGCTTATACCCTGATATATGGGTACTCAGAAATCCCCTGTGTATACCCCTATTTATTACTTGCCCCCACATCTTTAAGTTCTCTGTATATGTCTGTACACTACACCTAATATCTTAATTTGTTTAGGCAAGGTACAGAGAATATTTTTGCCACATTTTATTATATGTTTTTATTCAAATATGTGAAGGGCGTGTTAAGTAGTATTAATATTTTTAGATATACATATTTGTGTTATATATTAAACCAGGTACTTCTTTTTAGCTCTTTGCATATTTATCCACTATCTGCATTAATTAATATGTAATCTACTATGCCAATAATAAATCTTAAGATGATCCTCCTGATGTGCTTAAGCACAAAAGACTCTAATCATGATCCATAAGAGGACAAATGAATTTATAATTATGCAGCACAATTCTCCTTTTCTTGAAGAATATGTGTAGTCCTTATTGTTCCATATTTGAAATCCTCTAATTAATGTTGATGTCTCTTGTTTCAAGGTTTTGTAGGCACACCTCTACCTCAAGTTCAGGTGAAGGTAGTTGCATCAACACCAGAGGGAGATGCAGTAGTGGCAGAAGGCAATGAAATTGAAACAAGGATTCCCCCTGGAGCAAAGGAGGGAGATGTTGGTGAATTGTATGTCCGTGGTCCAACTGTGTTCAGAAATTATTGGAGGAACAGGGAAGCCACAAACAAATGTTTAGGGGCCGATGGCTGGTTTAGGACAGGTATGTTGAGTTATTTGTTGAGTACCTTATGATCAAAATTAGTAATGGTGTAGATTTCGTTAAATATCAATTCCCTAGTTAGAGAAATTAGTTTTTAATTTAACATTGCCCAATGTACTAATTTTTTAAATCACTCGATGGGATTAGTATTCAGCGTGGGGGTGAATTTTAAATCATGAAGTTAGATGACTATACAAAGCATATTTCTTAAATTAACTGGAAGGAGTTTCTGCAACTGAAAAATGTACTGGAAAATGTTATGTGCTATTCAGCAAACCCTATGGGTGGGAAGCCAGTACATTAGCCCCCGCACCATTTCAATCCCTGTTCTCTCTTCCATCTCAGCCTTCAAAATACTGGGCAACTTTTCTCAACCTAATTCCATTGACTTTTCTTCCCCTAGTAACTTCCTCTTTATGCTCGCAATATTTAAAACCTCTGCATTAGTCTGTCTCTCTCTATAACTAATCATCTCCATTCTCTGCCACACCCACTCCTCAAAAATACCCCAATTTATGCTCATCATCTTGCCTTAAAGATGAAAATCTTATATCCATAAAGCACTATTTTCCATGCTAGTCTTTATTTATCTTTACACAGTGGATCTGTCATCAATTTTCTCCTCCTTGTTAATTCTTCCCCTGATGTCCCAACTCATATTTGCCTCCTTTTCTCTAAAATATGATACTGCTCCGACTACACTAGTTTATTCCCTCCTTCATTAATAGTTTTTCTACTTATCATGAATCTCATTAATTATGTTATCTTGTGGTTAATCCAAATCTCATACCTCTTGAATTGTTACTGTAAAACACTCGATAATAACGTTGCTTCCTTGTCTGTCTGACTCGTTACTGCTCGACCATCTGCAAACTTGACTTAATCATCCCACCACCCACTTTTTATTCAGCTCCAGAATCAACCTTAACATTTCCACAGCGTATATATATATGTTGAAAAGTGCCTGTATTAATGGGCAACCCTGCCAATCACTGCACATTCTAATTCTCCCTCTGCTACCCTTACCTGTGTCATCTGCTTCATGCATAAATACTGGATATTTTACCTATCTCTCCTATCCACTCCCATACTCAGCAATATCTTCTTTAGATTTGTCCACTGCTCACGGTGGAATACCTTCTCAAAATCCACATAGCGCACACACACATCGTGATTATAGTCAATGTTCCTTTCAACTATTGTTCTCATCATTGCAATGGCATTATGTGTTCCTCTCCTCTCCCTTTTCTGAACCAAAATGGTCTTTGCCTAGGCAGTTGTTTGAACTATTTTGTAACCTTCTATTGATGATCCTTAGAGCTACCATTGCATATGAAACTCCTTTAATTAACCTACAGGGGTTCAATCAAAGCAATTGATAATTTGGGTACATTCCAGCTTACATGGAATAAATTGAGTAAATATTTTCTTGTGGGAAAGAGGGGCAAATGGGAGGCTACGATCCATTCAATTCAACTTTACAGCAGTCATGCTTCCCGGAACTATTCCGTGATCCCTGGAAGGAATGAACTTTGAAATGGTGTGGGATTTTATGTTTGAACCTTGCTACTATGCTATTGTATCCAATCTTGTAAATAGAATTCAGTTTGATTGAGCAAAGTTCATATTTGTGTCTCCGGAGTGGCTGCAAAGCCTTGGTAGAGCAGCTCTTTGAATGAAATACCGTTATTTTATGACTTAATGCCATAATCCTACAGATTTGAGAAACTGTACCTTTTCCTACAAATTGTAATTCACCAATATTCACAATCAAACTAATGAAATTGAATAATTTAAAATATGAGTTTGAGTGTTAGGGCAAATTGGTGCAATTTTTTGTTTTAATGGTAATGTCACGTATGCCACACACACAACTACTTATAAATAACTTCCTGGTTTTTTCTTGTTTTCCCTCCTTTCAAAGGAGAGGAGTCAATCAAGGGGTTTACAAAAGTGAATTGTCTAACACATCTATTATGTTTGATCTACATAGTAATTAATTTTTAAAAAATTTGTTGTCTCAGGCGTATACAAAGTCAATTATTTCATTACATTTCAATAATTAATTTAATTTCCAATGAATGAAATGGGTCTTGAATGAATGTAAAACTCCAATAGCCATAAACAGTTTACCTTTCTAAACAACGTACAAATGAAATTAGTTGGCTAGCGCCACAAGTCAAGAAGGGGTAAAGGTAAAAAAGGAAAGGATAAGAAAGGTGAATACGAATACGCGTAAAAAGCTCACTTCGACTTGTGTTGTCGTGACGATTACCCTTCAGTACGCTGAAGAGGGCTACTTTGTGGCCGAAATACGCATATTCGTATTCACCTTTCTTATCCTTTCCTTTTTTACCTTTACCCCTTCTTGACTTGTGGCGCTAGCCAACTAATTTCATTTGTACGTTGTTTAGAAAGGTAAACTGTTTACGGCTATTGGAGTTTTACATTCATTCAACATTACTAGCTGTAAGAGCTCATTTCTATCATTATGAAATGGGTCTGCTTATTTTTCCCTTTCCCTGAGAAAAGGGCACATCAGTATTATCATCATGGATTTTTTATTCCTGTAAGTATGTATCAGTGTTTTTTGTGAATATATTAATGTTCATATTAGTAATTTTCATTGCAGAGCAATCAGTTAGTTCCATCAAAGGTTAGGCATGCATCACAATATATACCATTCATCTTCATTATATTGAAATTGTCTGATATTTCACAAGTTATGTGAAGAAATAAAACTGTTAGTTACATATATTGTGTATCAGAAAAAGAAACAATGTTTACATGAGTGGTGTTTTGGAAGTAATATCATGGTACAAAAATTGATGTTTTGTTGCTTGAGATTTACAAATGAGCTTATTTTTTTAAACTATGGATCATATGCAGTT
This sequence comes from Hetaerina americana, assembly GCF_022747635.1. Lineage (NCBI taxonomy): Eukaryota > Metazoa > Arthropoda > Insecta > Odonata > Calopterygidae > Hetaerina > Hetaerina americana. The sequence continues at coordinate 83,293,890 of NW_027287095.1, forward strand.
GTATGTTTTTCTCAAATTCCCTGACACATCTTACATCTCTTTCCATTTGTAAGAGCCAGCTTTAAATTTAGGTTTTAAATTTGTTTTTATCACCTTAAATTGTATAACATGCGGTGACGTTGTGAGCACATGTTGTACTCAATGTCATATTTTTGAGATTCTCTGAAATACTGCCTTGAAAAATCTTATTGTTCATTTTTCTGCAGGGAACTATGTGAACATACAATGAGTGGATGTCTTACTGTATATAAATTGAAAATCGCTGACTCCTCTAGTTATTTGTGACAGGTATCCCATAAGAGTGTCCACCAGGGAAATGTCCTCATTCATGCACTTGTTAAAGAACCTTTTCGTTCATTTGAACGTTAACCTTCTGATGTAGCAACACTTTTCTTTCATTTTTTATTGTCTCTTGTTTGTTATTCTCTAAATCTCTTAAATTGGTAGAATTATCTCTTTGCAGATTGTGATGATATTTACTAATGCATCCATTTTAACATCAAAATAACTTTACATCAAAAATCATTAGCCAAGTATATGCATTTTGTGTGAAGATAAGCAATCCCTTTGGGTATGTTTCGTGGATGTACCATTATTTTTTTTTAATGCAGCAGGTGTAGTTTTTCACAGGTTCTTGAGATGGGTTTTATAAATAAATCAATACCTAGCTGAATAAAATGTATGCTTTCTCCCAAGTAATGCTGAAATGTTGCATGATCATTTGATCCTGTGTACATTTTTTTCTATAACTTTTAAGACTTTAACCAGCTGCCTAAATTTTGATTATAAATTGTATAAAGATGCTTTCTATTGCTAACTGTAATCAATTGTCTTTAAGTAAAAAATTAATAATTTATTGTGATAATTTAGACTATACTTTCTTTGAGTTGTTGTGGGAAGCAAGTGAATTCCAGTATATGATTAATATTTAAAGCATTTTAAAATGTCATTATGTTAAATAAGAATAAAAATTGGGAAGGAATAAAAGCCAGGAAATGACATTACCCATATAAATGATGTTCAATTATGTGATTGAAATGATAACAAGGTAGTTATAAAGTATGACCAATTAGTTGCAGTTACTGATAGTAAATATTTTATGAGCTACATTTCACCATTGGCATAAAATAAGACACCTCAAGCTCTAGGTGGATCAAGGGGTCCATGATGCCCTCTTTGCTATGCTCATTATTTGTACCCATCTTTCAACATAAAGCTCATCCAAAGCCTTAACACCGAAGCCCACAATAGTAAATGTATACCAACTAATGAAGGTGTTGCAGAATTCATTAGTAAGCGGCAAATTTTTATAAGAATCTGGAAAATATATGGGTTGGTTCTTTCTGCTACCTAGTTAAAGAGAAATGCCTATGGTTCTTTAATGCTCTAGGTACTTTAACAGACGTAACTAGTTAACAGAACGATTAATAGAAAAGACAAAATAGATATAAATAATTTTTATTTGGGATATAATAAAAAATATATGAGAAAAATAACTTGAATTAGGAAAAATCTTATGGTTTAAGAATTCCTTTTTGAGAGAAACCTGAAACCACAAACTTGGAATAGATCCAGTAGTTCCATTGTTTCTTAGTTAGTAGTCACCAAGTAGGAGGCCCCAAGGTAAAAAAGATGTGAGCCTATTAATAAATTTTGCTCAAAATCTCATATTGTTGGTAATTGTGGCCCAGAAAATCTGGGATGTTGTTTACTGTCCCATGCTGTCACTTTACTCTAATATTTAGCACATCATTGTGACATACATATTACGACTGTCCCTTATGGGACCTACAGTTGTAGGTCTTAATGATTCTTGGTTCAGTGTAACATAAGTATAGCAATTCTCACTTCGTGAGAACCTCATGTCCATTATTTGCTTTTGCATCACCTTTTACAATTTCATAGTAATATTTCTTGGTTCAATTATATTTGGGGGTTAATATGTACAGTGCTATAGCAAGCATATGGTTTTTAGTGCTGTCAACAGGCTCCACATCAGGACGGTCCATTAATGAGCAAAATTTGGATTGTGCTAAAACTGGATGGACTCTTGGTAACCCAGAAAGTACATTACATAATTTTTTTTTTCTTTCAAAGTATTTCAGACGTATTAAAAGTATTTTAATATGTCTGTTAGTTCTAACTGTGAAGGGATCAAACTATAGCTGATAATATTTTGAAGTCTCTGAAGGAACCGTATAATAGTACTTGTTCCATATGTGATCGATCATTGTCATGTTAAGCTTGACCAATGCAGGTGCCACTTCACATATGAACATGAATTTGATTTTTACATCCATAAGAAGTTTGGAAATTTATTTTATGTCAGCCAAACATTGACATAATTGGTGCTTATTGTTTGGAGTTTTTGTGAAGTTGACTTGTTGGTTTTTTTAAATCTATTAATAGTAGTTTCCACAATTTCAGTCCTGTGTATTTTATGCCCTTAGGTGATTCAGCTCTTTATTCCAATGGCTCTTACAAAATCGTTGGGAGAACGAATGTGGATATCATCAAGACTGGTGGATATAAAGTTAGTGCCCTTGAAATTGAAACTTATCTCATGGGTCATCCAGATATTCAAGATTGTGCAGTGGTGGCTCTCCCAGATGTTACATGGGGACAAAAGGTAATTTTTTGAAGGCTTCAGAAGTTACTGAGGTATATTGTAAATCCTATCACTGATTTCTCATTGCCTTCTTGAAATTTATTTCAGGTGGCTGCTATTGTTGTTCCTAGACAGGGGAAGGAAGTGATACTATCAAAATTAAGGGAGTGGTCGAAGAGCCGTATGGCACATTATGCCATTCCAACCGTTCTTAAATGTGTAGAGCATTTGCCCCGGAACCACATGGGGAAGGTTAACAAAAAGGAATTGGTCAAACAAATGTTTCCCGAAAAAGTGAAATGATACAGCATCACCCCAAAGCGGATGTTAAAGACTTCTTCGTTTAGATAAACATTCTCTTAAAAAGTGCCCTATTCCAAGCATTATCATGGTATAAAGTAGGCACATCTTCAACTTTATCAATTTTCGTTCGACTGTGACAAAATGAATGCAACAAATCTGAAGATAAATTTTCTAGTCATACAAGTGGGCTTCGTCAGATGTCTTGCTGCGGACGTTCTCCATTTTTTTACCCATTCAATTTAATTTCATTTCTGCATTGGTGATATTTATATCTCACTATCATTTTTTTATCTGTAATAATAATACACAATAAAACTTCCAGCCATGTATCTCGAAAGTTTTATTTAACTCAAACAATAGCAAATGTTATTTTATCTGCAGACTAGATACGTTTGAATTAACGTACGCAAAATGAATGTCTTGAGAAAATAAAGACGAAACTAACTCCGCCAATACGTTCTGGTAACCATATAAATAAACCACGAGGTAATATCGTGGGAGATGTGAACCTAATTACAAATGATCGGGCAGGAAAATAATTAGGAAACTCCCTTTTAAAAAACCATACTTATCTGATGACATATCACGGCAAACGAACATAAACGGTGAAAATTAGAATTCAAAACGATTCCACCGGTTTGATCAGGTACAGGTTGACTTACGAAAATAGGCCTTCTTTTAAGGATGCCAAACTGTTTTATTCCGATTCTGATAAAAACATTTTGTTTTATGTAACTACACATGTAACTCAAAATTATGCTTGAGAGGTATTTCACAAATATGAGCGAAAAAAGTTGCGAAGTTGACCTAACAGTTAACGTAATAAGCGCATCCTGGTGGAATTTTCTTGTACCACTACTACATGTAGTACCTGTGCATGGTGTCCAGTGCACTTCATTAGGCTGTGACTAAAGTCAATACTCTGTTTTATTGTGAATTTATTGTGTGTGTGAAGTACCATTTTACTGGATAGTAGTGTTAATCAAAAAAGCACCTGCTCAGCTGGTGGGTGCTTTTGATGGATCCGACGATTGGTTGGTTTCAGCCCGAGCAAGAAGGTCCCGCTAAGGACTTGTGGACACGCATTTGGGAAGTTCAGAGGAGTCTTGACAATATGAATCTGTATCAAGTGAACACTAATCAAACGATAGAAAGTAAAGCACCAGAATACATTCCAATTGGGATTAACAACAGGGAAGAGCCAAGAAGATTTTACTCTAATAGGCCTCAAAATAGCAATAACTATTACAACCGGACGAGGAGGAAAAGAGAGAATCGCGCGAGCACGTACGGCATGAACCAAAATCATGCAGTGTTGATAGGAGAATATGGCGGATGTCCGTGGAGAATGCCTACAAAAACATACAGTAAAGGAGTTGTCGGGTGAGAGAGGTTTATTACATTTTGACAACCATGTAAAGTAATTCCTAAGCGTGCTGCTTTCCCCAATTTAGTAATCGAGGTGCGATCATTCCGGTTGTGTTTTGTTCGGCTCTACGGTGGTCTCGTACGAGGAGGTTGATCAATATATTACGGATTACATTAGTTTCCTTGCTTTATCTATTTATTTTTTAATGGTCAATTCGATGAGGAAATACACATTGGCCTTTAAGTCATAAATTAAAAAATAGTTGGTATTTTGAATTTCAGAACACGCCCTTATTTTTAGGTAATGTCAGTTGCACGTTATATGCCGACGACTTAATAAGTTGTCGTCAATTCATGTATGAGAGAGGCAATAATTTCTCGGTTTTATTGAAAATTGTGTACGGCAGAATATTGTACGTCAAGGTCGATTTTGAATGGTGTTTCATTTTGCTGGTGTTGACAAAATGTCTAAGCCTTGTGAATTAATTCTTAATGCGAAGTAATTTTATTTTTCCTTAAATGTTTCATCTTAATTGACAAATTCACCTACACTCGAGATCATTAATTTAGCATTGATTTATATTTTGCATCGCATGACATATTTCCTTATACCAGCGGTCTTTCGCCAATATATTAAGTTCATTATAATTGGTTCCCATTTTTTTAGTTTGGCGAACTTCTAGTGTTTTTAACCTGTACCGTATTAACTTTGTCTTAGTTACTGTCATGTTTTTTGAATTTTACATTATCATTCAATCGTGATTTGTCAAAAAGGCAAATTTGGAAATTGACAGGAAACATGTGCGAAACATAAGCTGTAGTGATTTCATTATTTTACGAGCTTGGTGTGGATTTATATTGGTAATCTTCCAATGGGAATAAATATACCAATTTTTGTGTAGATCTAGTGCGGGCACTAAGAGTAGTGCAGATATGTGCATGCGAAGAATATGACAGCGGAAATTATTAATGGTTTTCCTGGACGTTAAACAAAACATTCTATCTACTTATGCTTTTAGTTCTACTGGAATTTAGAAATACACTTGTTTGTTCAATATCTACCCTCGTGTACATCATGGGTGTTGTTCTAAAGCAGAGACTTCCAACCCTATTTCGCAATGTTAATATGTGTACTATCAATTTATTGGCCTAACCTTTCTCGACCTTTTGGTGGTTGTTCAGAGAACTTTCCAGCGGAGGGTATTTGAAAAATGTCGTTAACGTTTAATTTGCCCTTTTACTCCAGTGTATTGTACAAAATTTTAATTCCGTGTATTTAAACTAAACGTAGCGTCAATGTTAAATGTGCTCAAATGTAGAAAGAACGTATTATATTTTATCATTAACGCCCGTTTCTGTGACGATTAGAACAATCTACTCCGTTGTTATTTTAGGTTAAACAGCTGTGTAGTCGCCATGAGTGTTACGGTCGGTTGAAATTATCTGCCATAATGCATAAGCGTAATGTTTAATACAGTCTTCATTCGCGTTTAGCGGCGATTGCTTTAATTTTAATTGCTCATCGAGACGTCACGAAACAAACGGTTTTAATTAACTATGTCGTTTAAATATTTTCGTGTTACTATGTGATCAATAAATTGAGGAAATACGGCATGGCAATTAGCTGTTATCATATTTGGCTCAATGCTGATAGGTAAGAAAGAGAAAACTCTTGGGAAAGGATGAATGGTGGCCATTGCCTTTACTGAGGAGTGGGGTGGGTGGCAGATCGTAGGAGTATGTGACTATGGAGACGAGAAGAATCGGAGAGGGTTTCGCACTAACTAAAATTAGAACGTTATGTCGGATTGGGGCGTTGGAGCTCGACTCAAAGGAGAGGCTAGCTGGAGAGCGGCCGTAAATGGTGTAAGACTGCGTTGTCTCTCTCCACGCGTATGAGTCAGAGCCACTAAAAAAGTAATTTTTAATGTTTTCCACGAGATCGAGACATCACTTAAGTGGCTGAGCCTTTAAATTTTAAATACTTCGAAGAAGGAATCGTATTTTGATGTTCGTGAGCGGACACCATTCTAGGGAACTACATATCAATGAAAAGTTAAGCAATTCCATCCTCGGAAGTTTCGTAACTGTCTTCTGATTTCCGTGCGCGCATTATCTAAGAGTCAACTGGCCTTATACCGTTTACGAATAATCGCATTGGAATTAAATGTTAAATGCATGCACGGCATTTCGACTTTTTTCTGGAATTCAAAAGTGAAAGTAATAGAAACGGTGCTTGCACATTATATTTTTCTTATATTACCGTGTTATAATATTTACATTCCCTGGAAAAATCTCTCAGTTGCGCTTTGGATAAATTGTTGGGCAGAATCATTATCGAGCTGATTGAGTTTTTTAAACTTGTCATTATTAATTTTGAGGCATCAATGTGAAGACGATGTACATAAGCCTTTCGGATATATTAGTGAATAAAACTCACCTTTCACCCACTTGTGAGTTGGTTTCTTCTGCATCATGATATGGAATGCAGAGGTTTCATATGATTATGATATCACGAGATAGGACTACATTGACATCCTTGTACAAAACCACCGATACTTGTGCACCAAAAGATCATGTAGAATATATAAATCATTGCCTTATAAATTATGATTTTCCTGTTAAAGTAATCTTAGTTTCCATTTAAAATTGTGGAAATGGTCCATTTTGTAGATTCAATTTCGTATTTCCACAATTGTGTGGAATTGTATAGCCCGTAAATCTGAAACATCTTAATGTTAGACATTTGGGAAAATTCCATCCGTTGGGAAATCCTTTCCTAGTTGCATTCGCCTCTTACACGGGTGTTAGAGGCAATGTACCAATTCATGACTTGTTAATAATTAATTATTGTGGTAATTTAACCTAGGATAGAATGTTAATCTCACAAATACTGGCTTATGTTGCATTCATTCCTGATAATGATTTTTGATGAAGAAATTATTGTAATTGCATTTTACGCTTTTTATGAGTTCGTTGAAAATATTAAATGACCAAGGTGAAAAAAATCATTGATTATTCTGTACAATTTGAATATTATTGTAGTCATTGAAATATTCGCCAAGTCGCTGAGATAATCTGATGAGCATTCGAGGGCTTTAAAATTAAAATTGGGACTCGGTATCTCATTAATTATACCAACCGTTTATTAACGATCCAATGTATATAACGCGTCCTTTTCTTTCCATGATTATTATAGGTTACACGAAGAAATCGAAGATTTTTTCCAGTACATGTCTCCCACACCCGAAGAGCATCAGCTGAGGTTGGAAGTCGTCCGTCGGATTGAAAAAGTTACCTTACACCTCTGGCCAGAGGCTCGTGTTGAGATATTCGGCAGCTTTCGAACGGGCCTTTATCTACCTACCAGGTACCAACATAGAATGTTTTAATTTTTTCATCCGAGATTAATCTTGGACCTCAATTGATTGTTGTAAAATCGTTACAATCCATTCCAGTGTATTTTGCATATTTTACGATGCATTTCATAGAATATGCTGGAAAGGGGAAGAGAGACGACAATATCTGTCGCTTTACTATCTCCAAACTGCAATTAAAAGATTGGACCACTAAGTTTAAATGAAAGTCCTATGTTGTCGCACAGTTGCACGTGCCTCTGTCCGCTATTGTCTGCAGCGTGGGCTTTTGTTTTTCAAACATGTTATCGCCGGAAGTGATTGATGAACTCACCATTTGCTGATAAAAAATCAAACCAGACCAACGAAAATGATTTATTACAATTTTTTTAATTTTTCAGAACGTCTTGCCTACATTATTTCTTTTATTGGCGTTTCCTCGTTCTTTTATCGTGGTCACATTATTCCTTCTCTAAGAGATTGATGAAAGAAATTTAGATAAATGGACGAAGAGGAGTAACGTCTTCGTAAGACCTTTGAACTTTTTCCGCGTCAATTCTGAATAGGAAACGGACTGATCGTTGGGCCCAAAATTGAAGAAACGCCTAATAGGTAACAACACTGTGATTTTTAATCGAGTGATAAAATATCGAACATTCGTGCGTTTGTAATTGCAATCAATCTAATATGTCAATTTATAATATATTAATTTAGAGCGGTTTAGTGGGAATGTAGCTTGAAATCATGCATTGTAGCAACTCATAATTGTACTCAACGCATCGCTTGAAACATTGTTTGTTGCACAAGCCAATTAAATGAAACGGGGGGATTCACAATTGATGTCCGAAACAGGAGTTGCCTCATTTTGTATTCGAAAGACAATCCGAATGCGTTCAATTATCCCTGGCCTTATTTGCTCGTCGCTATTAATATTTAAATGCCCACTGATGACGTGCTTTGTTTTATTTATGGCATAAATTAATGGACTCGAATTATTTCCATTCTCACTCATAACAATTTTATACGAATATTTTACGTAACCTTACCACTTGTGGCTCAAAATGACACCCACCTGTTTCATCAATATTTCATTCGCAAGAAACGTTGTGACCTCTTTCGTCCATTATATTAATATTCCGGTTGACGTAAGATACTCGTGCTCTGCGACTCCCGAACCCTATAGCGTCAATTTTATGTCCGAAGATACCGTCGGTAGGTAGTAGACACGAATCGACAAAGCAGAATCGAGGTGTTTATTGCCTTCAAAATTGACGTCCGTTGTGTGATGAACTTAGGGAAACTCGAAACGTCGATCGGGCTTGTGGGTCAATAGTTGCAATGGCAAGCTCCCCGACGTTGTGTAGAGCAGCGTGTTTGATGGGTCGATATATTGCGTACTACTACGAAGCACGCCGCCTCATACTCTATATTCTCTCTGGTTATTTTTTTCCTCCCGATTCGTTTCCCAGAATTCGGACGTTCATTCATAATGGTCATCCATTTTGCTCGTTGTGCTTCGCTTAATTGGCTGTGGTAGGTTTTGTTTTCGATGGGAAGTCGTGAGGGAGTATGTAGTACCCCTCCCTCCGGAGCGCATTCCCGCCTCGGCGCGGGCGGCTGCACGAGGGCAGCGAGCGTTTCGGGCGTGGTACTCGGCCATTTTCGGAGCGAAGGTTAAACATTCCATTACGTCAGCCGCGGGCACGCGGTTCGCGTAAACGGAAATTAGCGTGCCATCGATAAAAAGATCAAAGATATTGGCCTTCAAGGCGACGATTATCGTTTTCCATTCATCGTGTGTGCATAGAAATTTAAATAGTGGATTCATTTAAATGAAGTGAGGTTCAGTGCTAGTCATAGTTAGTTCGACGCGAATCAGATAGCATCGGACGGAAAATATTATTTCATAGGATAAGAAAATTTTATATTATTGATTCAATATTAATGAGAAGACGATGCTCGTTGAAATTTAAAAAAACCGTAAGTCAAGGGAACATTATCTGTATTGGTAGTAACTTGCCGAAGTTAAAAAAAACGAAGTCGCAGGATATCATCACCTTATAAAATGTCCGGGCGTAGATATAATTTTTGGGGCAGAAAGCTGGTTATCCACCGATACTGCCGAATTTTCCCAAAATCCTGTTCAATGTACAGAAATGACAACAAATAGAATTTGGGGCGGTGTCTTTATTGCAGTTAAAACTTATTGCGTCAGCAGGATTGAGGTAATTCCGGGTAATGGTTTGGAAAGTGTTTTGTGCTAAATTAAAAGTCCTCAATCCAAAAGAATTTATGTATGCGCATTTTACAGACCGCCAGTCGACAGAGACCATTCAATACTATCCAGGAGCTAGATTTGTAAAACGTTGTTATGATAAACTTAGTAGCGTATCCAAAATACCAGAGTAGCTAGGCTGGGAATTACCCACGGAGCGAAGTTTAAATTACAGATAGAATCTCTTGCATAAATTGGAAGGGCGTCTCTTTAGCGGCGGTGTTGAAAATGTAATATTACCCCATCGTACCACGTAAGAAGAGATCACGCTAATAAGATTAGAGAGATTAAGTGTAGATCAGATGGATTTAAGGTGTCATTTTTTCCGCGAACGATAGGGGATCATAATATAATAACATTGCTCGACCGCGGTAGGGTCATGTACAGGTAAAAGTATTCTGGTGTGTATTCACCTCCTGCCACACTCCCTGGCGGCTTGCAGGGTATATAATATATATATATATATATATATATATATATATATATATATATATATATATATATATATATATAATTTAAAAAAGGCAACATTCACAGTAACTGGGGAATTCTATGAGTGCTGTCATCTTAGTTTTGATGTGTTCTCCAAAATTGCAATCGGGGATGTTAACTTGAACGAACAGTGTCAGTTTTCATTTAGATTTGCTCTTCATTAAAGCAATTATTCTCCTGATCCTTGGGAGTAATTGTAGTCAGCTGTTGTGAGGAGAGCCCGTAAATTTAGTGCATTTATGCTACTTTTTTATGGGTGGGAATGTAGTGTAATGTAAGTATTAGTGTTAGGAAGAAGGTAGACTTCTAGTCATTAAACAATCTGGCCTGATGTAAGAATTAGCGCCTCCGATGTACCGTGAAAACTCTTGTCAACTTCGGGATTCGAACTATGACATCAGGTGGTGAGGCAAGGCGTATAGGCCAATCCTATTCACCGAGCGAATACACCCGTGCCATGGCAGTCATGGAATAGTGCGCTTTTTTCGGCATAATATTAGGCAGTGTACCAATAAATATCCCTCGCAGTATCACCAATAATTTATTCCCTGTTTGAATCACTTGGCTTAAAGCGCCTAGAAGAGCCTTACATCCTTCGCGAATGTCATCACAGGGCATAGACTTATACTTGGTGACGGTTGTTACGCAACAACCTGTCTTCGTGGTCAGAGATCAGCCGGCGGTGCAATGTTTCATCCTGCCAGGGTCAAGAGCCGCGTTAAGTGTATCTTTCCATTTTCTTGACCGTTCGTGTAGGCCACGATAAAATTCTCTTGCCTTCCAAGTCAGAGCGCCTTGGGGTGCAGCGGGAAAAGTGGATAGGGTGTTTTCATTTTTTATTCAAAACAAGTATTTCCCGTAATGGATTACAGCAGCAAGAGAGTGAGAGCCCCAATTCCGTAAGCGAAAGACTTAAAATCTTGGCTTGCCTCCCGCGGTCCGTTCAAGTGCTTTTACCAAGTGAGTGAGTGAGCAAGCGATGGAGTGTTGAAGTTCGTCGAACTCGAAGTCGCTCTCGCGGTGTTACAAGCAGCACGCAAGGACGAATCCGAAGGACGGGCGTTGCAGAAGGGAAAGGGCACCGCTATTCAGTCGTCGCTATATATTCTGGTTTTTCGGCTCCTCTCCCCTTTTCTCGACGCGATGCAAAGCCGTGGCGTTGCGACTTCGATATTCACGTGACAAAGCGTTGCGATTTTTGAGGCGCACGATATTACGTTTTTTCTATCGACCTTCGGTTTAAAATAAATAGCGAGGTCATTTGGATGGAAATTGCGTATATATAATTTTCGGTCTCACTGTTTTATCGCTATCATTCGAAGTCACCCCGGGAAGTAGGGGGGGGGATTGCAAAATGGCATCCCGCTGATAAATTTTCGTGCAATCGCTCGTCCTTAACGTAGATACTAATGAACTAAACTTGCGGTGCCGCGATATGAACTGCGATATCGGTAAATTGGCTATTCTAAATTTACATTGTGCCCTCACTATTCAAATTGGAACGTGGAAGACTACAAGTGGTTTCGACGTGTGTCAGCATGATTGTGGTGTTAGCTACTGTTCACTCTTTTTACTTGCCTTCTTCCACTTTTTATCTTCCCTCCCACCCTCCCAAAACCACTCTGTGCCGAGAGCGAAATGAGTTGATTTTCGTACGTAATAGCGGCGGCGGCAGCAGACGAACGGGCGGTCGTGTAGCGACTAGCGCCCCGCTTGGAAGATCGCCAGAATAGAGAAGTAGGTCAACCATCGGGGGCGGCCCCCTTCTTCCCATCAACCGCCAGTACAGCCTCCCCCCCCCACCCTTTTATCGCCCCTTAACCCCTCCCCTCTGTAGTGCCCTCCTTGCCTGCTGCACTACCACTCTCCCCCCACCTTCCTTTCTCTCTCCCCTACTCCTTCGAGTGGCTGTGCGATACTTCTCGATCCATCTCGATGTTCCCGACAGAATCGACCACGATGTTCCAGCGGAAACGACGGGCTCGAATGTGGTGATGATGTGTGCAAGTGTACGTCACTTGCGTGGAACGTGTTCTTTGCAGTTTTTTTTAGTGTTCACAGGAAGTCGTGTAGGGTTCTCAACCGAAACGAACTCATATCGGATCAAATTTTGAGGGAGACCTGCAACTTTTAAGGGGAATCGTTTTTTTGTACTATCAGGAATATTAAACCATTTGCTACTTGTCAAACTTTTGCGTTCTTTATCGTCGCTTAATTTATTATATTAAGTAGTTTTGGATGCCCCTCGAAATAAGTTTATTTCGTCGAAATGGCCCCAGTGGTTCCAAGTGGTCTTCAGTACTGGAAATTTAGCAAAACTTGAGGATTGTCCTAATTATTAAAGTGACGCAATAATGTCAGTTTTTTAAATTTATATGTACCACACAAGCCACTGCCAGGATACGTGGCAGGGGTGGAATGCACACCAGAATAATTTTACCCGAACATGACCCTACTGCAGTTGAACAATGTTATTATGATCCCCTATCGCTCAAGGAAAAGATGACATTTTAAATCTATCTGTTCTACACTTAATCTCTTTAATTTTACTAGCATGATCTCTCCTACCGTAGAACGATGGGGGTCATACATTTTCAACCTCCCTGCTTAAGAGTAATCCCTCCAATTGATGCAATAGCTTCAATTTGTAATTTAACCTTCGCTCCATGATTAGATCATGAACAATCCAGTTATCCAATGGTGTGAATGAATAGTTGCTCTTTCATGAATTCATAGTTGAAAAATGGCAATTTACAATGTGTGCATTGTGCATTATTATTGCATTAGCTTTTAAACTTGCGCCTTCGGAAAGTAACTTACGTTTTCCTTTTGATCTTATTACCCGTGAGCATAATTATGCCGTGGCAAGTACAACTTATAGTTTTAAGGATCAATCACTTGATTCGCCGGATATATTTTTAATTTAATGATAATTGAGCTTTTGATTTCTAAACAGCGTCTAATTCTTTTTGATAAAATCAAACGTCCTTTTCGTTATTCGCCTAATTCATTCTGAAATTAGATTCAATACTGCTCTTCGTTCAGTTCTGTCCTCAGTTAAACAGTTCAATGTTTCATTTCACTCCCTACTTGCACTAATTCTGCGTGACTTTTTGCCTCCGTGGCTTCCCTCCTTATTTTGCCCCATTCTTTCTACTTCTGTTACTAATCTACGGAAGACTTTTTCACTTCAGATGCCTTGATCATCATCTGTGAATGTTGTTGCGCTACATTAAAAGTGGAAGTAAAGTTGGGACCAATATTGCGACGTAATGCTTTCTTAAAATGTTCCACAAGAGGAAATCGCATGTATTAACTATGTTGGCATGTCGCGAAAACAGCCTTGGTGCCTCATTAGGGCCAGGTAGTTTTCAGGTCCAATATTTGTGACCTGCCTGTATTGTGACTTCAACCCCATTTCTCTGCGACGTCGTTAATGCCAATTCGTAGACACAGTCATTAGTATGTCAGTGGGTGGCTCCACGATTGGCGAGCCCTAAGTAATCCTTTATGGATCCCGAGGTCCAATCACGTTATTCATTGCGCCGATGATGAATGGCAACTCTCATATATATATCTTCTAGGCGAGTTTCAGCACTTCATGTTGCGGGTTTGGTGGCGATTACAAGAGCTCACATGTTGGCCGGCGCTCGAAGAGAATTTCTCATCGGCGTCGTCGTGTGCCGCAGTACAAGCGGCTCGTGTTACTTCCTTCGATTGGTTTGCGGCAGCCCCCCCCCCCCCCACCCTTCCCCCAACCGGTCGCTTCCGCTCTTGAAATTTCACTGTCGTTCGTGACAGTGACATCACACGCGACATCTTCCATGTGTGGCTTGTTTTCTTCGGATGGCATTCCCTTAGAAAATAACCGTAGTTCTCGATCGTCGATCCCGCAATTTCCTTGGTCGTGTTTCAGGGCACTCACTATTCTCTGGGACAGAATTCTGAACGATGGCCGGCCAATTTCGGGGTTTACGCTGCCCTCCAGAATGAGCCACGTTTTCAGATGCGGTCAATTACGTCCACAATGGGCGTTCGTCTTCCGCGTTCAAGAGCTGTCATTCTCGTCTTACGAAAAATGCGTATAATCGATATTTCTCATGTTTATGGTGATGGTCCTCTGATGTGCGAAGGCAATGTAGTCGAGTCAAGGTTTAGGAGGTCACGACTATTAAAAATAGATAGTGTGGGCGGAAATGTGATACATTAGAATGCTTAGAAACTTGAGTTTCTTTTTTATCAATCCCTCGCATGAGTGCGTGCGAATATAATCCCTAGTTTACATTTTTGGCACCCTAATGTGTGTATGAAAAGGAGTGTGTGTACGTAAATAAGCTATTTAAATGCCTTGCTATTTTCATAGGCATGTGCTCTTTGCACGGTCAATCAATCGGGAATTCATACGAAGGTGCGGTCGTGTGTAGAATCCCAACCTGAACACTGTAGTTTTCCTTTGCCCTTTGAATTTCTTTTGGAATTCATTGCCGTGTACAATAGTGTATATTTGTGTAATTCTAAGGGTGCCGGTGATATTAGATCAACATGAACGCTCATAAAATAAATCGGGGTGGCAGTGGCTTTGCATGTGCTATTTTCAGAGAAAGTCGGGTCCGGCGTAAAATTTAATTGATGACAGCAGACAGATTGTTAAGATGCTGTTGTGTATGATTAATATTTTGGACTGGGATGGAGATCAAATTGTATTTCTATCAATTTGAAAAAAATATATCCGTGGCGAAGCACATGATGGTGACTACTGTGAACGCAAATCACGATGTGCTATCTTTAATTCTGGTCATGTGCCAGTATAGGAGTAAAAATATGTGTTTACCGGCGTTTTTTATATTGGATGCAGTGTTCGTCAAAAGAAGAGGTGTGAAGAAATCCACCCATTATTGAAGGATATAAAGGGTATCGTAGGCATTGCCCTGTGATCACTTGCCACAAAACCTGTCCCAGTTCAATTTGACTGCGAGTCCCTCGACCCTTGAGAATATTTCGTCCGCCAACGTAAATGTTTGTTTTCCATGTCTGCAGTGCAAATCATGCTCAATTTTCTGACACGGGGTTGTTTGTGTTTGGATTTTAAAAATTGACCTTCCTATTATTTTTGAAGCAAAAGTGCACACTGCTCGTCAAATGAGAAGTCGGACTGCAGGCATTCCTGTAGCTTTTCATTCGACCTGTTATTCTTCATTTCTTCCCCATCAACCTTCCATTTCAAACTTGGAGTGAACGACCTCTGGGTGTACCTCGCCTAACCCAACAAAAAATGATGCCCTGGCCAGTAAATTGTCCTTTGGCCAGTCTTGGTGCAACAGTTGACAAGCCTTCTGTATGCATGTGTCTCAAAATTTCATCCTGATCTCGGAATACAACGCTAATGATTGATTTTTTGGCTCTCCAGCTTATGGACACGTTCATTGGTTACACGGACCCTGCCAATTTTAGCCGCACATGATTACTTAGTCCTCTCACTCGTCGTAGTATGGGTGGAATATTATTGATGGACTAGAGAGGGGAGACTATAACGAAAGTTCCTCTTAATTTTTTTAGATTTAATTCACTTCGATATCCGCCATTCTACGTCACTCTCCGCGAAGAAATCAACTGATTGTGCGAGTCGATAAAAATTGAGATACCGTGAAAAGAACTGCATACTTTCATGGCTTTTGGTGGCATGGAAATAGGAAGAAGGTCCATGAGCCCCATAAAATCTGGTCAGTCAAGTGATGTGCAAGCCCGCCTTGCGATATCGATGCGAGCTCAATTTTTCTGCGGTCGACTATGATGCTTCTCTCAGGAAATGGAGGATCGCGCGCGCCCTTCTTCACTCTCCCTCTCGTCGCAGGGTGGCCGAGCCTCTCCTCCGCTCCTCTAAGCCTCCCTCCCTCCCACTGCCGCCGTCCCACCCTCCTCCTCCCACACTCTCCCCCCATCCCTCCGACCGACCGCGACGCGTCTCAAGGCTGCCTCACACCAAACGCGATGCTTAGCGCGCCGCCACCTTTCTTTGCCACGTGTCCTATAACCGTTGCAGTGGGTTTGGCGTTGTCCATAAATGACGTCACGCACTGGAGGGAGTGGGAGGTGGTTTTCACACTTTGACATTTCCTCGGGTGGGATGGTTTCGGTTGCCCATGACATCCCTATAGGCACGGCGGAACAATAAATCGCCGACGCTCTCTTCCTTTGAATGAACCCTGACATTGGAGATACAACTTTGTAACGGAAGTAGCAATTTACCCGTCGTATGATAACTAAGTCTCACTCCGCGTGTTTTCCTTCCCCGTTCGAGAATTTTGCTCTGTGTTTTTTTATTAAATCGTTTTACCTATCTTTTGTGATGAAATGGGCGACGCATGACTTCCGCAGGAGGAATCAAGACGGTTCCCATTCACGTAAAGACGTAATTTCATGCCAGCCTATTAATTATGGCGGGTTATTGCAGAAAGTTGACGTAATTTGGGAATGAAATGCCATACTCAGTTCTGCTTTATCGTAGCGGAATATGACTCGTGGGTGGATGTAAAAGGAAAAATACAGCGTGACGTCAACGGACCTAAGCGGGGAGCGTCGCAGGCCTTCCTAAAGTCGCCGGTCCGACGATTTCTCATCGTCCAACATTCGCGGTTCGGCCCTTTCTCCCCCTCGTATCAGCGAGTTATGTCGCCCGAACCGAAACTGATTTGTCATTGATGCCATTTAAAAAGAAGTTTAATATCATTCAAGTGTAAATGATGACCAAATAAAAATAATTAAACGATAACCGTCCGTTATCATAACTGCGTCACTCTTAAGTTACACGGCACAGTCAACGTGGCTGTCGGTGTGTGTGTACGCGTTTAGCAGGCAGTCGCGTCATGGACCGCGCGCTCCCAGTGAGCAAGGCTTCGCTCGGCCGCCGGATGCTCCCATCGACTCTTGCGCCCGCGGGTGCTCGTTGTCGCCGAACTTGAAAAAAAGAATACGAAACGAAGCGCGGATAAGTGTGGTCTTGCATCCCGGCCACGTCGCCCTCCCATCCCGAGTCCCAACACTTCCCCCCTCCCCGTAACCCCCCCTCTCTTGAGCACACTCATTTTTATGACCCTACTCCACGAGTACAGGTTGTGATGAGGATCCGGCACGTGCTCGCCCTTTTTTCTTCTTAGCTCCATCCTTCCTCGCCCTCGCGCCGACCGCCACCACCCCATATCCGGCTAGGGACTATTCCGCCGGTCTCTTTGAGGAGCTGCATTTGAAGACTTATGTCCAGACCGAGGAGGAGCTTTTTAACTGTTTATTGGAGTACTCGTTTTTTAAATAACCTCTCCACGTTGAAATTGGGAACGTATTATTTCACCAATTGTTGATTGAGGGATAGAAATGAGTTAAAGCAATGATTAGTTTTGCAATGGCATATTTAGGCTCATGAGTGAAATGTATTGAATTCTTCGAATTGTGTAATTTGTTCTCCAAGACAAGGGTGGGATTGCTAGCTTGTTGGTGGGCTTAGTATTTGCTTCTGCTGCTGTTTGAGACATGACTTCGCGCAAGAGGAACTTCGGAGTATGGGTCAGGAAGCACACTCTCCGCATGAGTGGGGGCTAACCAGACAATTCCTCTCTAGCGTGAAGGAAAGAATGAAGATCAACTTTAAAACTTATAAAGGAATTACAGAAATTTTAAAAGGACATGGGATTGAGGAGGACACGACAATACATAGTCCTTTATTGCCCAATTTATGCCGTGGAAAGACGCAAACTGGAAGCAATCCTTGGATATTTGCATAACATCCAACAAATTGGGAAATATCTGTACAAGGAACCAATTAGGAAAATATTTACTAGATTGTACAACAAAAGATTAAGTGGGAATGGGGAGAATGATGGAAAGGAAGGGCTGTAACTCATATTTTGTAATTTGTGCAAAATTAACGAAATAGTATTGGGGGTTTAAAAATAAGGTTCCCAAAAAAAATTGAGACAATAAATCGCCCAATTCTAATACAACGGGCCAAATTATTATTATGAGTGAGGGCTGTTACTAGCCAGAAAACTTGAAAACAGAAAAAAAGAGGTTTTTTCATTGCAGCCATAATGACTATTCTTGAAAACTGAACAATTTGAAAGAACTGAGCATTTAACACTTAAAGATGAAAACTTTTAAATTCAAATAATCCATTTTTTAAATCAGCCAGACACATTTCAATTATGATGGCTATAAATATTTAGTGAAATGAGGTGTGATTTCTTCTATTAAAAATAATGCTATAGTACTTAAATGTCGTTTATATTTTTTTAAATATTATCTGAATCAACATAGTTGTTAAGATGTTCGACTATTGATGACATCATTGGTTGTCTCCTGTTGTGGATTCCTTGGCCCCCATCTCCAGCTCTTTCTCTTCTCCACTTTTCACATTTGCAATTCATTTTTCAAATCATTCATTATTTCCCTTCTTTCTCTCTTTCATTTCCCTTGAAAACTTAAGCACCATACAATTAGGCCAATAAACTCATTTATTGTCTATTTTAATGCTGTTTTAAATGTTTTCCTTCATTATTTTACCGAGCATTTGGTGTAAAATGCCCTTTTTCTTTTTTTAATGCCATATGTCACTAACGTTACACAGATGGTCCCACCATTTCATCCATTTCTAATGTTACCCATGGTCCATCCATTTCTAGTGTAGCAATATGCATTTTATTTGTAGTGAAAGGAAGTACAAATATTTGTTATAAAGCGGTGAGAACTGTTTATTTTCTTCTTTGACCATTGTCTTGAAGTGATGTAGTTCCAATCACACCAACAAGAATTATTTGTCTCTAAAATATTTGTATTGATCCTCCCCCTACAAAATGCACCCATAGTTTTATCATGAGTTGATGGTGCATAAATGTGGGAATAATAAGGAAAAAATGCTGGAATATTTTGCAAATTAAATTTAAGTGATCTTTTATGAAAATTCTTTGAAGCATTGCAATTGAAAATATTATCATTTGGAACTAGTTTTCAAAGATAAACCTCATAAAAAATAAAATTAGCTGATAGATAAGATGCACACTACTCCTTAAATCAGTGCTTACCAATGTCCTTTCCTTAAAATATATCATATGTGTATATGCAAGCAATCTATTGACAAATCTAATAAGTTGGCCAATGAGGCTTTTTAAATTAGAGAATGGGCTTTCTTGTATGAATATGCTTGTTATGAATCCTGTGTAATAAGCCGAGGGCTAGATGAAATGTTGGTGTGTACTATTTGATCAGCTCCATGGGTTGTTTTTATAACAGGATTAATTTCATCGAATTAGCAAAGTATTCGAGTGGATGGCTAACTAACCATTTTCCTGGGTTGAAGACGTTTTATCCGTGCATGTACTGTACATTTTGGTGAATTTGGCATCTAAGAAACTCTGAGGCAATTGAAGATGAAATAGTGATTGATCCCAATGGAACCAATTCCATTAATGGTGTCTGAACAAGGAGCAGACCTTTGCTGCCATTGTCATTGTTGTAAATATGATGAGATAGGATTTCAAAAACGCAATATATTCATTCAATGAGTAATATATTCTAAATTCCTGTTGCCATTCTTCGTTGGGAAAAAAGTGCATATGATAAAGTTGTATCAAATGTATGGTTACAGTCTTGAATGTTGCTCCTGTAAAAAGTTGAATGTTATAAAATTACAACAATTTTCCTGATTGGTAATACATATCTATAATTCTTTGCATGGTGGTTAGCTATTTTCCCCTTGTGTGGCTACTTTGATTCTAAAACTACTTTTCCCTTTTCTTCCTGTCATTTTCTAGTGACATTGATTTGGTTGTGATTGGCAAGTGGGATTCTCTTCCATTACATACTTTGGAAAGGGCCTTGTTGGAGAATGATATAGCTGATGCAAGTTCTCTCAAAGTTCTTGACAAGGCTTCTGTAAGTACAAGCTTTGGGTTTCAATCCATCTCTAAATAGCTGGCCTTCTTGTACACTATTACATCAAAATTAGAAAGTTTACATGTTGATTGTGAGGCTTTCTTTGAATGCTTTACTGAAACAAGGAAATAAATGTACATAAACTTGCATATTTTATGGCATTTGGAAATCAGGTTACCGCAAAAATTATTTCTTTTGAATGCTGCTTCCTGTGAATATATGTTGTTGTTACAATAGAAAGATTCCTAAAAGAAAATATTGATGTAAAGGTTTTAAAGAATTACACCTAATGACTACATGGATAATAGTAATCAGATCTTTGGTAAATTTTAATCCTGCTCTCACTGGGGTGAATAATTCATAAAAGATGTATCTTATATGTTGCATTGAATGTGAGTAGCCATCAGTTCAGGGCAACGACCTCAAACTAACATCAACTTTGATTATTCCTTTAATTTTTTGGGTCTGAAAGTACTTTTCAACTCTTAGCCAGTGATTTTATTTTGTCTGGGTGTGAAAATTATTGATGTGTTGTGCTTTTGCATGTTTCTTATTGCCATGTGGCTTCTGAAATTCTGTATATTTTTACTTATAAAATATCCTAAATGGTAAAAACTTCATGTGGACTAATAAGTAAAATTGAATCACTATTATAAATACATACATGTGGTCTTAATATACTTTTTTTTCATTACAGTTGTGAGTTTTGTTAAGGGCAATCCAGAAGAAACTCTTAATCTAAAATGAGCTCTTTGAATTGACTATTAGTATTTTCATGTAGATTTAGATCTATGATTAAAATTTCAAAAGTATTGTGTTTAGCATTTGTTTTTATCACATCAAGAAGCATTACTGGCTGATTAAGGATATTTTAGAGATTAAATTGAAAATCGATTTTCCCTGTTTTTGTATTGTATGCATTAAGTGATGTATTCTCTTTCTAGGTTCCTATAGTGAAGATGACTGACAAGAAGTCAGATGTGAAAGTGGATATTAGTTTTAATATGAATAATGGCGTTAAGTCTGCTGAACTTATTAAGAGTTTTAAGAAGCGTTTTCCTGTTCTCTCCAAGTTGGTGCTAGTCTTAAAACAGTTTCTCCTGCAGAGGGACCTAAATGAAGTTTTTACGGGAGGTATCAGCTCGTATAGTTTGATTCTCCTGACTGTTAGTTTCCTTCAGGTAAGTGTGCACTTGGGAGGATGGTCAGAATATTTGCATACAGTGTGAATATCATTAAGATTAACTAAATTTTGTATCAGTGTTCTAAATACCGCAGTGAGAAATGAGATTTGTCTATGAAGAAGAGGAAGGGATTCATTTTAACTATCCAGAGCTAGTGGAATATCTTGTAATCACTATTCATGTTTTCATTGTATAACTGCCTCTTGTTATCTGCACTTCTTATAGTATCAGAAAATTGACAACCCAAATACATTATAAAGTCTTGTCTTGAGAATGCCATTCTCAAAATTAAATACACCAAAGATATGTTCTAAAATGATTTCCTTACTCTAATGGAAGATTCATTGGTATTTCATACATGTTTTTGTTGTTTTCATGAGTTAATTTGTTGTCACTAAACGTGCTGAAGTAGCTCCCAATTTTTGTGATCAATTCACAAACTCTTGAAATGCATAACATTTAAAGGATAGAATCATCCATTCTCTAATGATGCTTCTTATTCAAAAGTTTATGGTGATTCTCATGTTTACACTTCGTGAATGTTTCCTCATTCTCATCCAGTTCCAATGGTGTCAGCACCAAATGGGTACCACTGTAGGGAAATTTTGGGATATAGACATTAAGGCTGATTTTACTCTTTATTCCAGTTGCATCCCCGTGAGGACTCATATCGTGCAAATGCCAACCTTGGGGTATTGTTAATAGAATTTTTTGAACTCTATGGAAGGCATTTTAATTACATGAAAACTGGCATTCGTGTTAAAGATGGTGGAGCTTATATCTCAAAAGAGGAGGTACGTTGAAGGGCAATCCTCGAATGGCTGTCTTGTGAGTGTTGTAACTTAACACCTCTCTATTGCTTAAAACACTGCTTCCACTGAAAACATGGCAAGTCATCTCTTTCGCTTTTCTCTCTTTAATATTGGGATAATTTATACTTAACACTTACAGGCTTCACTTTGTGGAATTGTTTGATGTCCATATTAAATGAGTTTGTAATTTTCCACAGACATTATTTCACAGTACAAGAGGAAATGGAATAATTTAGGTTAAGTTTTCTTCTGTTAACAATGAGTAAAATTATGGAAGGTTATTATGATTTGTAACAAAAATGATCTGTGTAAATTGGTTGATTCTCACGGGCAAAAACAGTTGCAGGGGGGAACTAGCTACTTTCTCATGTTTTGCGTGTTCAAAAAGGTATTGCCATTATTCAGTCCTAATTATTAAGGTAACTACTATTTTAGTAGTTCAATATACTCCTCCTTACACTATATGCATACTATTTCCTACACAATCAATGGGAAGTTTGAGGAAAATAGTGATTATCAAATTCATTTTTCCACCATTTATTGAGTCAAATTTGAAATGGATGTGTTAATTTTTATGCAAAAAATTATGATTACATGTTTTATTTGAAAATGAATGTCCAAGAGTAATGTTAATTCTTCAATTTTTCTTAAAGAAAACTACCATTAAAATGACAGTCCTGCTCTTCACCAATACTCATCACTATGCTTCTCGTTAATTAATATGTTAACATCTGTTTAAACTAAATTTGTAATTCTTTAAAATACAAAAAGCCACAAAACGAAAATTTAAGATTGTATGTTTTTGATTAAATTTATTCTTAAAAATAAATTCAGAGTTGATCAGGAAATTATTTTGCACTCTAAGAAGCATATATCATGTAATTATTTGAGAAAATGTTAATTCACATTGATAACACTGAACAGGTGAATAATTTTGGCATACGAAATTCAATTGATTTAATTTGTTTAATAATGAGAAGTATTTGGGGATAATGCTAGTAAATAATATGGTAATATAAACTAAATTATATCTGATGTGAATATGTTGCTTTTTATGTTCACATCAATAAAGACAATAAGGCCCTGGGAATAAAATATAATAGTATATTTTGTAGGAATTGGGAATTTGCTAAATGGGATGTTTGGGTATGTGAATGATTATTATTACATTTTGAAGTTTATTTAAAGTGGTGCAAGATAAGGTTATTTGGCTGTCGTGTATGAAACTGACACAATGTTATGTTAGTGCTATATTTTTTTGTAAATGGCCTTTAGATGATGCAAATAACCAAGATTATATCATCAAGAAGATTCATATATCATAGTAATAACCATTAATATGGCCTGCATTCCGGCTCAACTAAAGTGTGGCCAGCTTTTAAGGCTACTTTCAATTATCTCATTTCGGAGCCATTTCTTCAATCCAGATCAATATGAAATGTCTGAAATTTTAAATGTTTTGGAAATCTAGGATGAATTCCATGCAGAGCTAATCTGTTGAAACATGTGGTACCATACCCAATGATAGTATTTTTCTGCACTTCAAATGCTACTGAATTTGCTAAATGGGATTTGCTACTGAACATTTAGGGATAACTGAAATATGTAGAAATTATAGTCGTGATATAAACGGATTCTATTTTTATAAATCAGATTAGTTAATTAAAAGACAAGTGACTGTGATTAGAAAATGATTGAACGATCCTTTTTCAGTCCTTGTGATTAATTTGAATTTACTAGCAATGGAAAGTACAATTTTTTCCACGTTTAAATCATTTTTATTAGGGTGGCATTATAGTTTTACAAGAACACAGAACTATCATCTAGAGAAAAGCAAAATGTATCATCAGAAAGCTAAACCAATCACTCTGCAAGGGAAAAAACAAATGATTAGCATAGGAATAATGTTGACATAGGTCAGCTGATGCAGATTCATTAAGCACACCTTATAATTGATAATATTTTTTTACAATCTATATGCTAAGTTTGGTAAAACTGATACACACTTGGTGAAAGACAGATACGTGTAATCCTATTTGCATTTTTCAACTAATCACCTTGATATGAATTCAGATTTTAATGTTTTACTGATGTCTGGAAAGTCAATTTAAAATAATTTTATGTCATGATTTTGAAGGCAAGGCTCATCGGAGGAAATCTGTTGTTACCTTAGAAGCATGAATCAAAATCCAAATTTATCATCAACTAAATATTTCATTGCTTGCATCTTCTGAGAAAAATTTTATTTGGTCCTATCAAACCATCAGAAAGAAATATAGCATAGCTGTGTGGTAGGGCCAAATAATTCTCTGTGGGAAGCACAGAAAGCTGCATTCAGCTGTAGATGTATGGCTTAAAAAAGACGCTGCTATGGTTCTGTTGATAAATTTCTGCCCTCTAAAAATGTAATTTTCATATATTCCATAGGTTCAGAAGGACATGGTGGATGGTCATAGACCATCACTGCTGTGTATAGAAGATCCTCTAACCCCTGGTAATGACATAGGAAGGAGTTCTTATGGGGCTTTGCATGTAAAACAGGCTTTTGAGTATGCATATATAGTTCTTACTCAAGCTGTCATTCCTGGAAACTCGCTAATTAATGATGCCAATAAGACAAGGTGAGTAGATAAGGATACGCAAGCCATATACTGTATTGAATAAAAACTACCATGCATGAAATCAATTTAAATTACCAAGGACACTTCAAGCATTGTTCATCCTTTCTAGCATGTATAACCTTAATGATATAAGATATTTTCATTGGCCCCATAAGCCCTATTTCTGCAAAGTTCAGTTTTCCTTGTTAAAAGTACTGAGTGTGTCAAAGAGGAAATTACTTCCCAATGGAGAATATGGGGACACCACAATGGGAATACCTTTAAAAAAACTAATTTTCATTTGGGGTCAGTATGGTAAAGCCTTAATTCATTTGTTGCTACTTGTTTAAAATGTTAATCATTTTTTCTAATTCTATATTTTCCAGTTAAGGGCAAACCCACTGACAGAAACAATCTGTATTACATAATAGCAATATGCCCATGTACTCTTTGAAATATGTTGTCAGAATCTCTTGGGTCTTTTTATGCTTTCATCTTGAATTTCTTCTCACAAACTCATTAAAACATATCTAATTTATGGGTGTAAAATAGTAATGTATATTTTGTGGAACTCTGGTAAATGTACCTCTGATAATATTTTAATATGGTGTAATTTTTTAAGTTTGTGAATTTTTAAAATATAATTAAACCTCAAATTTACATAATCCTCCGATTCACCTAATTTTTCAATGGTTCAGACAGCTCTCCATAAAAACCAGCATACTCAAAACATGAAATATATGTTCCTAACACCTGGAATGTGTATATAACATCTAATCTTTTTAATTATCTAATCTTTTTTTTATATCTTTCCCAGATTTCATTGATGCCTGTTTTTTGTGTACTTGTTAATGAATATTGGTTTATTTAAAAAAATATATTTGCTGATATATTGGCTATTTATGTGTACGTCAATCAATTTTTAAAATGATCATCAGATTAGTTTTCTGCTGATAATCTGAGCTGTGGGAGATGCCATGCTTTTGTTTTTATTTATTTTTAAATCCCTTAAAATAACACAGCAGCTGTTGATTGACTTATGTTACTTGTTTTTTTTCATATTAATGAATGTTGCTCTAAAATAAGTGAAGTATTGATTAGGATAAGTTGAAAATTCTGCAAGAAGAATGCAGTGGAACCTCACATACTTAATTATTTGCATAACTAGCAAAATTATTAGTATCAGAAATGACTTGCTTGACAAGCAATGTATGTCTTAACGAGTGACTAGGGGGATCGAGATGGTGCGGGGGCTAACGTACTGGCTTCCCACCCTGAGGGCGCGGGTTCAAATCCCGGCGGTGTTGAATATTTTTCAGAGGTATCTCGATCCCTACTTGAGGTGCTTTGTGGAGGGCACTTTGAGTGAGTACGCCGTCCGTCGGATGGGACGTTAAACTGTGGACCCCTTGGCGCCTTTCGTAAAGAGTAGGCTAATGCCGACGCCGGGTTTCTCTCCACCCTTCATCCTTTCCTATCCATCCCCTATGGCGCAAATGACCTTAGCTGTCGGTCGCCTCCCCTCAAAACTACTACTACTACGAGTGACTAGGAAAGTAGAATTCCCAGAATGATTGCACTCTTGCAACTCAGTTTGTGTCCATCACTCATTCCACTAACGTCTTAGTGTTGCTAGGGATCACACATTTTTCCAAACTTATGTTAATACCTATTATTTTTTATTTTTTTTGTGCCAAGTGTTATAATACTTAATGCATAGTTTTAAAAATGTCCCCAAAGAAAAAGCTGCAAGAAGACTGCCATGGGAGAATTTTTAAAAATTATGGAAATGTAAGGTAAAATCAAGGTAAAAAGGGAAATAGGCTGAGCATGGTTGTCATGTTTCAAGCTTCGCTGGTTATAATTATACCAGTGACTTAAAGAAGCTTATGCAAATCAAGTTTGCGTTCCAGGTACCAAGAAAATATGAAGGTGATCCATATTCCCAGACAATGTACAGATAATTTTATTTGAATAAACCTTGTACATCATTTTTTTGCATGGAATCTTATTATGCATTAATTTATATGGGTAAATTGTTTCACTAAATGAGTGTTTCATTTTACGAGAAAGATCGCAGAACAAATTTTGCTTATATGAGGTTCCACTCTACACAACTATAGGACAACTTATGACACAGTAGACTGTTAGCACACTTTTAAGGAGACATGAACCATGTAGTAAAATTTTTATATTAACCTTCTATAGCAAGTTGCAATTGAATTGTGGGCTTGTGTGATTTATGAAATAATTACCTTGGGTAAAATTTTAGTTAAAAACTGTTAAAAATCTTTAACAGTTAGTTATAACAGGCATTTAATAATTAATATTTTAAGGGATAGTAATTAACCTTTAGTATGCAGTAGTTATCATTAGAATATATCTAGTGTATTGCTACGAGACATCATAGATTAAAACGTATTATAGTCGACCTTTAAATGAAATATTTTTCTCATAAAACTATTTAGTTTCTAGACTGCCGAGCTTTATCAGCCCACTAATGATTTACTATTTCTAACTATCTACTATCTATATATCTATCTATATCTATATAAACTATCACAATTTATACATTATTTTAAAATGGGTTAGTGTATTTTATTAATTCAGAATCAGCTTTAAACATTGGCCATAATGAATATTATTTTGGTGTAAATAAATTGGGTTTAATTATAATCGAATGTTACTGAAAATTCAATAATATTTGTGGGAAATAGCCATAACAAAACAGCCAATTGGAGCAATCTTGGCAGTTTTCATGCAAAAAGATAATCGTAGAAAAATACATCATCCTTCTGCCTGACTGAATGGTTAGCAGCAAAATGTACACTTCTGCTTTTCTACAATTTAGTTGTAGTATTGAACTGAATTGCATTAACATCTACAATCAAAAACATACTTAAAAAGCTATGTTTTTTATGTCCAATGCCCCACCAATCTCTTAGGGCAAAAAAACTTTGAAAAAAAGGCTAATCCATAAAAAACAGTCTATTGTATGTATTTATTCAAAATCTCCATGCTAATAATAATACTTTTTGAATAGGACGTGTGGCTTGAAAAATATTAATGTGGATGATATGCATCTTTTAGAATATTAATATGGGGTACTAAAGACATACTGGCAGCACAATAATAATTATTATCATGTTGCCTGGATGTCTTTAATGCCCCTGGATTGATCATTATTAAAAATTACTTTCAAATACTTGTTAATTTGTTTGGAGAGGTCTAAAATGTTTTGAAGTGCTGTTCAAAGGTAAAATTATTGCTAAATATAGCTTACATTTCTTTACAAATGAAAAACAAATGAATGCAGTTGAAGATATGTACTACAAGTAATTCAGGGAGTCCCTCCACTGTCATAAGGGGCATGGGTAAATAGTTAGTCTGGCCGTTATACAGTAAATATTTTGTAAAATACATTGTACAAAGCATCAACATTAAAATTAGTACTATTATTTTCAAAATTGCATTTTATCTAGCAATAATGGAATTACGTTTACCTTTTTTGTGTAACGTGTATGTATGTGTAAAAACGTGTTAACATGGCTTTATAAACCATGATAAGTATTCTAAGCACCTTTACAGAGTGTAGGCTGTTTTCCTATCAAATCAATACCAACGATTGTATTTGGATACATAATGAATCAGAATCAATCTCTTCGTATAATTGATCGTCTCATTGTTGGTGCATAAAGCTCGACTCACAATCTGATGATTTTATTTTACTGTTATGCAACAACTTAGTTATCCAGAGAATGATCCTGCTATCAATATGGTACACTTTTCATGAATTCAGGCTTATTCATGCTGTTATCTTAGTCATTATCAACTGATGTCCAATTCTGAAGAGTAGTAAAATGGGTATTGCAATGTTTTGGTGGCTAGCGTTCTGGCTTTCCACCCAGGGGGCCCTGGTTCAAATCCTGGAGATAGCAGATCTTTTTCAGTTGTATTACGTTCCCTACTTGTGCTTAGTGTAGAGCACTTAGGGTGAGTATGCCATCAATCAGATGGGATATTAAATTGCGGACCCCTTGGTGCCTTTCATTAAGAGTAGGCTAATGCCAACACTGGGTTTCTCTCCACCCTTCCTTTCTCAACCATTCCTAATGATGCAAATGACCTTGGCTATCGGTCACCTCACCTAAAGAATTACTACTACTAACAGTAAAATAAAGCACTATTGCATGCTAACTGTTTGAAAAATGAGTCTCCAAAAGATGGGATTTCAGAAATAGAAATGCATATTTTCTTTGTTACAAAATCACAGATCTATTGTGGAATAATGCTGGAAAAAAATACCCTGCAACTATATGAAATAGATTGGGATATTGAAATACATAATAGTTAATTGCTGTAGATTCCAGTAATTTTTTCCTCTCCATTTTAAATCCCTCCTTACAGAGACACTAGATTCATTCTTCCTGTCTATTTTTTTGGTGTTGTTTTAGCTTCAACTGGAATTGACGGGTGGTAATTTACTTCGTGCTTTTAGAGGAAATGGGGTTCATTTGTTGTTTTCGTACAATATACATATATTCATATGGATATAAGTATAGGGAAAAGGGATAGATACACCGAAAGAGGACAAGCACAAGGCTGGTGAGGAAGGTGCGAATTATAAGTAGAAAAAAGTCTCCTTGACTGGGACTAGTACCAGTCTTTTGACTTGCTGTGACAATGCTCTAGCAATTATGCTATTGAAGAAACAGAATTGCTACTGAAATCCATGGGGTTTTATGTAACCAAGTTCCCCAATTCTTTGGCCAAGAACTGGCACTCAAGAGCTATTTCACCCACTGCCAGTGAAATGTGCAAATACACAAATAAGGGAGGGATAACAGGAAAAGCAGTCATATATTTTTATAAAGAGTATACATAGTCTGTTTAATGGCATGCATAGCTAGGAGGATGAAATGCCATATTGGCCAACTTCACATTCAAACACAATAATCTGGCAAAAAGTGGAAATATGTCCTGATGTGTTGGAAAAAGGACAGAAATACTTGCTAAAGACAAACACAAGGGTAGTGGGGAAGGTGAAAGTGCAAATTCAAATTGGAAAAAAAGTCTCTCCGACCAGAAATGGAACAACTTCAATTTTGTGTTAAGTAATTTTTGGTTTATAAAACTGGGGTCGATTATTTAATTACTTATTTGACAATACACTTCAGTGTAGAAAAATATTTATATAAGTTGTCACCTAAGGAGCACCACTGATATATCATGCTGAACCTAGCATGAGGAAGATTTGGTTGGCCCTGTGTGAGTTGTTGTCTCTTTCTTTCTTACCTGAACCACTTGTCACTCTCAATAAAATATATAGAAAGCTAGGCACATGTAAGCTATTGGTGTCAGCATCAATACTTATTCCCCTTCAAATCCCAAAACTATTCTAATGCCTCTGCATGGGAGTAACCATTGAAAAAGGAATTGTTATTAAAATTATTTAGGTACATTATATAGCAAATTGAATAATATGTTTCAACCCTTACCCGATTATGTCTAGTAAAATGAACTATAAAATGCTTACATTAAGCTGCCACGTAATACTCAATATTCATATTTAGTATATATGCTGTCCAATCTTTCTATTGAAGCACTTTTATATGTTTATTTATGGTATCGAATATAAATAACAAACTATCAGCTCCTTGAGAAAGATTACCATAGTTAGCCGGTGCATATTTTGTTCCCCTTGAGCATTAAATTCAAAGGAAATTTGAGAGAGTTTACTTGGTCATAGTTCTATTAAATATTTAGGGCTAGAAACAGTTTGCCCTATATAATTACCACCAGAATAATCAGCATTTGCAGCAGCATTTCACAAATGTTCATGGCAATACTTGTGTGACAATTTCACCAACTTCCTATGTGTCTATCAAAGTACCTGGTATATCTTTATTTATGGCATCATTGTGGTTATGATCGCAATTGCTTAAAGGGGTGAAGGGAAAGGAATCATTTTGATTTCGACAGTATTCAAATGATGGTTAACATATGTGGGAGCCCTCTTTGTTTGGAAGGACAAGGTTAGTATTTGAAATCTCACAGTCTGCTCCCCTCAGATCATTATAATTCTCTTATTCAAAATCCAAATGTTTAAATGCAAACGGATTTAAGTTTGATAATGAATAAATTTGGGGCAATAAGATTAAGGGTAGTACTTCATGAAAGCAATTGTGATTTCTAATATCTTCACCCTAGAAGAGGTAACCTTGATTAAAGAAGTTTGTAACATCAATCCTCGGAAGAAGAGAAAGGCACCACTTACAAAATATATTGCAGTGTCAGATGAAGGCTCGTTCCTAGACCAGTGGATCATATATATGTATACACACACGCATCTGAAAATTGTCTCTGGGCATTGTAACATAGGCTGGGTCTCATTTGCATATACTTTTCTGGAATTTTTTAGATAAATAGATTTTTTAATTGAAAAAACCAAACACAATCAGTACAGGATAGGAAATGCTCAGTATTTCATAGTACTGGAAAAATTTTAAGGTTTTTTTTTGTGCTTTCTCTGCCTAATGAATATGGAAGAGGTTTGCTATGGTATGTAATATTTCCAATGCCTATTACATAATTGGCTTAGTTATAAAATAAGTTGATGAAATATTATGAATAATTTCAACAGTGCATTATTTTGTGTCTATAATTCTGCATTTTTATTTCAAATCGACAAAAATGACTGAAAATTCTAGCGAAGATTTATCTATGAAATTAATCTTTTTAGCATTGAAAATCGTCAATATAACTTTAATCCAATTTGCATCAGATTAGCAGTAGATTTCATTTATAATTTTAAGGTTCAAAAAGTCAGTTTATAGTTCACCATTAATTTTAGTGAACTATTAAATATACGACTAGGTTAATATTTACTGAAAGGTGATTTCAATAGTACACTCTTATAACTAATAATGGCTTATTAGGTTTGGGAAAATCTCAGTGGTTGAGAATGAAATTTTAATAGTTGGCTGTCTTAGAATCAGCATTCAAATATGTTGTAAATATTAGGTGATTGAAGTAGATTGTAGGGTCGGTATTCTAGGGAATTTATTAATAGTTTTCTATTAAAATATAATTGTTAATCTTTAAAAACTCCTGTAATTGTTCCAAAGGGTTTACATGCACATGTACGCATACAGACACATGCTCGCATATATGTTTACTTATAAATCCTTACCTTGGAAGTTACAATGCATTGATGTTCCCTAGGAGATAGTTCAAAATGTTTCCATCAAACAAAATAGAATTAATTTTGCTTGGATATGTTTTATGTACTCTGTTTAAAAATGAAATTTTTGCTAGTCTGATATACATCCTTATTCTTTATATTTATTCCTTATTCATTTATACATTTTTTCATATTTTAGCAACATTTTAGTCAATGTCTTTTAGATTATCATATCTTTTCTCCCTTGATCCAGAAAGTGCACAGCCGAAGTTAAATCATTTTCCACAGCTCAAACATATGTTCACTTGCTTAGTATTTTTTTACTTTGACTGTACGTACTTAAATTGTTTTAATACTATCTTTTTTGTTCAACATCTAGTATCCTGGGGCGCATCATTCGTGTCACAGATGAGGTAATTGAATATCGTCAGTGGATTCTGGAGAACGTTCAGTTGCCGGTGGTGGAAAAGGAGAATGAGGTGAATGAGGAGGGGGGGGTACTGCCACCGGCACAGACGAACACAACATCAACGCCCCCCCCTCCGTACATCCTCCCGCCCAAGTCCATCTCGACCTCGACAGTGTCACCCCTTCCAGTGATGACGGGCACACGAACAGCCCATCTGACGTGCCTGGTCACGCCCTCTTCTGCAACACCCAGCCACCTTCCTGCCCCAGTTATCCAATCGGCCGTGATCCCCTCCCCACACCACCACCTCTATCAAATCCAACAGCAGCAAGCTCAAACGAATTGCTCGTATGCTGCGGTGGCACGCAGGACTGGCAGCAGTGTGCCAAGGGGTGGTAGTGCTGGGGAGGATGATGACTCCGTTTCCTCGTCGGGGTCGTGTGAGGGTGTTGGACACGGGGGGGGTGGGGGGAGTGGTAGTGATGTAACGGGATCGACGAGTGGCAGTGTGGAAGGGAGCTCAAACTGCAGTGTGACGAGTGAATCGGTGAGTGTGGGTTGCTATTTATCCATGAGGGCTTTGCCCTTCGCGTTCTCCTGCTGCAAGTTAGGTGCTCGCCCCCCACTTGCTATTACTTCTTGATTGGTTTAGTAAAAAAATATGGTATCTGAATGCATCGGTGACTTCATTGGTTTATCATTACTTGCTCAGAACTGTAAGTATGAAATTTTTACCTATAGTTGATAGATGGTTACGTATAGGAATTTCTCTTTTGCAGAAGGATATCAAAAAAACCTGTAAGTTTCAAGCCATGATGCCAGTAATCTCTAGTGTTAATTTTCTTTTTTGTTCTCTTGTGGACAATCGAAATCAATCATTTATAAAATGGCAAAAAAGATTTAACTTATAGCCGATCTCAATTAGTATATTGGAGTTATGTTATGGTATTCATCTTTATAATGATTTCCTGTTAATATGTTAGTTAATTTGTTGTTATTTAATTTAGAAACAATTGAAGTTTCTCATGGATATTGCTAGCAGATATTTAATGGTTAGAAATTTCTTTTCCTTCCAAAATTATTGAATGGCTCCATAATAATTTGATATTTCATCATTAACAAATGCTTATAATAGGCATGGTTACATTGATATGGCTTGGTAAATGGTGAGCATATTTGCCTTAATCACATGAAATCTGTCTGGTAATTGCAAGGTGTCATTCAAGTTTGTTGTACAGGAAAGGAAATGTATATATATCAGATGGATGTATTTTATATCCTGGAACAAGAATATTTTTTAGAATTGGCACAATTTTGGTAAAACTTTGACAAGAATAAATTTAGGGACTTAAAAAGCTCTCATGCTTTCATAGTTCTTTAGAAGGTATTTCAACTGATAAAATTAGTATGCCAAGCATACCCTGTTATTTAAGGTTCATTTCACTGTAAATACCAACTTCACTGAAAACTCTAAACTATATTATGGAGAAATTCACTGAAAAATCATTAACCTAGAGCAACTTAATTACCTTGGTCCTCCTATATTCAGTCATGTGCTGCATGAATACACTCTTAAATAAGTATGACAGAGATGACAAAAAACAAGCGTGTTGCCTAATGGGAAAGCAGGGAATGCTGCTGGTGAATAATGAAATTATAACTTCCCTACAACTATTTTCACCTTTCATTTTGTACACATTATGTCTCAGTATACTGGACATAATGTGCTCAACAGAAGCTAATTGCATAGATTTTTTCAAAAATGAAGTCGCCTTTTCTCGTTTGCCTGTTACTTGCAGTAACCAATCAATGGTAGTAAATGGTCGGTGGTAATTCTTGTTGTTATAAATACTGATAACACGTCTAGGAAATGCTACTTCATTTAAAATCTGTTCATAAAAAACTGCATCCATTATTGATGTATGTATTGTTGTTCACAGTCACTCATATGTCCCCAAATAAGAACGATTGAAATGAAATCTGGAAAAATGGGGAGGTCAAGGAAATATGTTGGTCAAAAGTCAGCGCAAAATACAGCTTCATTTATGAATATTTCATAAGTAATGTCACCTGACCTGACCATCAAGCGGTTGGACCAAAATAGGATTAGAAGTGACCAGTGAATGTTGGTATAATTAGTTTTTAGATGTAAAAAAGTTAGTTAAAATTGTATTTAGTTATGTTACTTAATCATTCTCATCCCTTTGTGTTGATTTTTTTTCTTCTGCATAGTTTTCAGAACCAGTTGTGATAAAGGCTTTTAAAAGTTCAAAATGAATGGCTAGCTGAAACCCTAGGGTTAATATGAAATATTTCTTAAACTCTTAAACCTGCTAATTAGTAATTCTGTCTGATATCTTCGTCAAAGGATTGGAAATTTTCTCTGGTTTACCAGGAAAAGTCTAAAGACATCTGCCAACACATAAATGCAATTTGCATACAGTTTGAACTAATTGTAAATTGACCTGCATGGCTGTAAATTGCACTTTGCTTTGCAAAAGCTTGCTTAGAACTGATACAGGTAACCCAAGAGCATTAGAACCAAATTTTTATCAAGCAAATACTTTGACAGTGAGTAGGTGAAGAAAAAAACTCCTTCAAGTTACCATTTTTTTAATTATTGAAATCATTATTAAATAATAAATTAATTATGATAAAGATGATGGTAGTGAGTCAATAGGCATTTCAGTCATGGAATTCACCGTAGATAACTGGGTACTTGTTAAATATCCTCAACTATTTATCATGTCATAAGCTTAAGGTTTGATTTTGTGTGCGGCAGCCACTCAAGTATTTATTATTGATAATCTTTCCAAAGTTTTTCTTGTCATGTGAAAGAAAATTGATGTCCAGTGATACTTGTTGCTTTTTCATTGCAAAATTTATGCAATAAGTTAGGTAGCAATACAAACAAACGATTTTTATGTTATCCTTGCAATAATTCTGCTCTTCAGGAATTTGAAGTTATATACTTTCATTTCACAATTCAATATTTTTGCTACTCCCACCAAACTATCATAAAAGCTATCAGAATCATGCATACCTGAATGA
This sequence comes from Hetaerina americana, assembly GCF_022747635.1. NCBI lineage: Eukaryota > Metazoa > Arthropoda > Insecta > Odonata > Calopterygidae > Hetaerina > Hetaerina americana. Next base: position 83,329,452 of record NW_027287095.1, read on the forward strand.
ATATTTCATAGACTTTCACTGTATTCCCAAATTATGCGAAATCATGCTTGCATCATCTTCTCCTGATCTATTGTATGCTGTAGCAGAATGGGGTATTTGAAAACTACAGAAGACGACCACTGGAGGTCTTCTCACATCTGCCTCTCCTGAAACATCTGTATCATTCTTTCCATTTATAAGTTTTCTAACTTTCTTCTCTGCAATAAGGTCTTCACATTTCGAGTTACCTTCAATGGTTGTGTATACTGATTTAGTTTATTGAGTTAACCCCGCTTGGAGATATGAATCAGGGATGATTTTATCTCTGGAACATAGTTTAATCAGCATGGTCTTTTACAAAGGATCTTTGCTATAGGTTTAAGGAAGAGCTCTGATACTAGGAGTGTATTTAGAATGCAAAAGCTATCTAAAGAGGTAGAGGTCTTCGTTAATTGCCCCTTAAAGCTAGCAAGACATTGCAATGCAACAATTTCAGAGTAAAAATCATTCACCTTGGCCAGGATTGTAACCCAGATCCCATGATGTCTGGCCAAGTGCTTTAGCCAGTTGAGCTATTGAGGCATCCTCTTACCCTCCAAAATTTTTGCTGTGAAAACACTAAAATGGTTGCATTGGAATGCATATTAGTTGATGACTCCCTGAAAACTTTCTGTGGTTTCTTGGGATTAGCTAGATATTATATGATAGTTTTCACATTCCAGCATCTAGCTACATACTAACATCAGATGTAGTAAGTAAACTGATCAATGTATCCAAAATCTCCACCATTTGTTTGTCCCATTGAAGATGACACTTAACCGCAGTCTCCTCTTCTGGTCAGTAGTGCAATGGATGTGCTAACCACTGCTGCTGTCACAGTTGCATTTATTTTTGATTTAAAATAACATCAAAGGAAGGAATAATGGTGGGAGAAAAAAACTATTTGAGAACCAGGAGAATGCAATAAAAAATTTAGATTGATTCAAATTTTAAGGCTTTACTACTTATGGTATCTCCTGAACTTATAAGATTTAATTCAGCTGAATGGGCTCCAACTGCCCTGCAGTGAGGCTTATAGCCATTCTTAACAATTTTACCAATGGTGATTTCTACAACAGCCTCTGTTTTTGAATCAATATATATGGTGGTAAGGAAACATGGAAATATTAAAGCTGCATATAGGCTAGTGAAAAACTACTCCCAAACCAGGTAATACAATAAAGTCCAGAACTAGAAAGAAACTTTTTTGTTTAAGGTGATAATAAATGAAGAGATTGAAAGAGTTCTTCAGAGGAAGAGATTCGGTTAAAAGATATTGATGAAGACACATTAAGGGACTATACTATACTAGATTATACTAAAGAATTTGATGTAGCAGTTAAGCACATGGCCAAGGCATAAGTTCTTAGGCTGAGGCGAGGAATTTATGGTTTTGTTTCTTAAAAATACTAGGGAGAAGACTAATGAAGATGTACAAAATCATTTGTGTAATCTGCTCATCTAGAAATATTCAATTAACTTCCAAAGACTTAAAAATAACAGACAAAAGGCAAAACTTCCGAAAGAATATAATCATACTCTCCACAGGCAAATACATGTTATTATACCTGGCAGTATATGGATATATTGATGAGAATCATCTTCAGATGGAGGGAGCATTGAGAAAAATTCCTTGATGAAAACCATTTTGGATTCAGGAAAAGAAAGGTGCAAGGGAAGAAGATTAGGTCCTTAGAGTACTTAAGAAATAAACGAGGAAGATGGAACAATATTATATGTTACATTTGTGGCTCTAGAGAATCAATATGTTGACTAGTGCAGATTGCCTAATAAATGCATAATTTGCAGCAGCATGTGGTTAATTCAGAATTAGTCTTATTGAAGGGCATATGAGTTATATTACAATGATGGAAGGAAAATATTCCAAGAACGTATATTCCCTGAGAAATCAGTACATTATGATTTTCAGGCTAGAGAATTGTTAGCTTTTGAGAAAGAGATGAAAGTTGATAAATTACGTGTGGGCAACCCAAAAGTGGCAACAATTGTTTATAATTTGTGGTAGGGAAGCAGAAGATGACCAATAAAACTGTGGAATCAAAAGTTTTGAAAAAAAGTGAAAGAGATCTGCTATTTGGGAAGTAGGATTGACGATGATGGAAGATGCCAGAAGAGAATACCTGATTATTATGAAAGCATAGGCAAGGAACACAGAAGAAGAGGATAATCTACTAAATAGCGAGCAACACAAACCTGAAAGTAAGGAAAATCTTTTATTGTAATTTAGTAATGCCTCACTGCCACTTAATGCCAAGCATTGAGTGGCACTGCGGCAGTAATAATAATAGCAACAAAATAGAGAAGATTTGAAGTAGTCTAAGTGACATGCTACAGGAGAGAATGGTGAAGAACTAATTAAGAATTAAAGAGTCAAATGAAAACTTAGAAAAGAAGAGCTAAAGTCCTTAAGTCCTAATCCTTGACCATAGTCTTTTTTTTACATTTAAGATTTTTGAACTGCAATAACATTAAAAATTATTCTTTTCGTCACCACCCCTAAAGAAGTGTGCCTGTGAAAGCTGTCTTCAGATTTTGAAACATGATTATCTGATGAAGACAGTCATCAAGAGAAAATTGAATGGGCGGAACTGCAGGGGAAAGTGTCAGATGAAACAAATAATGACATAGGCCATAGAGTAAACATGTGGGAATGATGAAGTTAGCAGCAGAAGGATTGAGTAGAGAGCTAACCAATCTTAAGAATGATGGCCAATGATGATTACTTGATTGAATGTTGTGACAGGAAAAAATGTAATGAGCTAGAATACAATTACCATCACCTGCGAATTTGCCCAATGACGAGCAACTTTAATGGCTATGTAATACATACATCCCTGAAGATATTATTATTCTTTCATCTTTTACAAAATAACTAGTTGGCTGACCCCAATGATGACTGATGTTTTTTTGAACTCTCTAATGTCAAAAGTCTCTCAGAAAAGTATGAATGAAACTCATAAGAGACTGACAGAGCTGATAAACTATTACTATTATTGACTAAAGTATCATTTGTTTTTAAAAAGTACAAGTATTGTTTGTTTGTAAATTGGTTATCACTCTTAACAAGGTTTACACTTCTGGAGATAATTAGTTGTTTTTTTTTCGTTTTTTTAATGGTTTGTGTGAATAATATAGTTTTAGTTGAGGCATTTGTCTTGAACATGATATCATTGTCAATTGGTAAAGCATTATTCTGTCTTCAGCATACTAAATGTTCCTGGAGATCAGCATTGAGTCAGGAGAGGTGGTTCAGTATTGTCGTATGTTACTTTTTTTTATCATCCGGGGTATAAATACCCCACAACTGAAATGGGTCCAGAAAACTGGTATTTTCGAAGTGAAAAATTGGGTGCACCCTTTCACTTGGTGAAATATGCCATGGATTGCTTAGAAAATATACCACCTTCACTGGAGATTTCAGCATGGATTTTTTGCTCAATAGATGATCTCTTGAGTACCTGTAAGCCATTGGAACCCTTTGATTTCGAGGAAATCCAAATAGAACCCAATGTCTTTAGACACTGCCATGGTTCTTCATTTTTAGAATGGACCGCCTGAATTTGTTTGTGAAGATTTTTGTAATGGGAATGTGAAGAAGCTTCTGTGGCCACGACAACTCTTTAACCCTTCTTTTGTATCTGCATGTGCCTCAAACAGGACTCGGAGACAAACGGTGAGCCAGGCCACCCCAGCCGAGTGAATTCTCCCAACAACAATAGCATTGATCTCGTGAGGGCAGGAATCACCAACGGTGTGGGAAGTGGCAGTAGTAGTGGTACCAGCAGTGGTCGAGGCAGTGCCAGTCCCCCTCCACCCTCCCATCAACAGGCCATCCTTGCCCCTGCCTATACAGTGGCCCATATGCCCCCGCCCCACCACCAATACCAAGTGTCCCGACTCCCGCCCATCCACCTCACCTCGCTGCCCCACACACACTGCCTGGCCCAGTTTGACCACACACACCCCCCTCCGGTGACCTCACCCCCATTGCCCCAGGCGACAAACCCCCAGACACACAACCAGTATGTCAGCAACCACCACCACCATCACCAGCTCAGGCACAGCCACAAGGGTCGGGGCTTGGGGAGTGCCAGTGGTGTAGGCAACCAGCTGAACCAAATGCTGACAGGGGAGGTGAGGAATGGTGGGGGAGGCTGGCCGAAGCAGAGGCGGTTTTCTGCTGGCGGGTCACCCTCGGTGCAGGCTGTTCCACCAGGTAAATTCTCAAAGTCTGTTGTCTCTCTGTGTCAGCTCTCACCAGCGATTGGGCAATTTGTGTGGCTTGCCATCAGTTCCCAATTTTGACCTGTTAAAAATGCATTTTTCCCCGTTGAATTTGCATTAGCACCTGTACCAACTGTTCCCAGGGTGGCAATCAACTTGAAAATCAATCAAGAGTACTGGTAAAGGTAGGGAATTCAATGTAACCTTGATCACTAGGTATTGCTCATGGATTCATCGGGAGTATGTAAGGTTTCTTTCACTTTGCCAGTACCAATATACTTGCCCTTTACGTGGAATTCTGATTACATATTTATCCAGTTAGGAATTATTCACTTGGCATGACGAAATTTCCCACTTTAAGTCAACTCCATACATGCATAACCACATGGACTAAAATTTCCAGTCAATTATTTTAACTTAAAATTTCTTGTAGTGAAGACATTTGCAAATACTGGCTGTACTAATTTGTAATTCCAGTAGGTGATAGTTGTATTAGGTCTTCGTCATGTCTTTCTTTAATGATAAATATTGAAGGACAGAAGTGAAGCCTTCCCACAGGACACTGTGATATGTTAGACGACAGATGACTTGCTGAAGATGCAAGATTCTAACTAAGCCATTAGAAGGCTTACTCTTTGGTTTTCAATTCCATCTTATCCTTGTCATGTTCTCTGAATGCTTCTCACATCTTGATGTGACATTTTAAAGTTCCCCCACACATATTCATAATCCCTCATAGACATAAATCCAAAATGTTTTCCAACATTCAACATTAATGGATGGCATTGTGACTAATGAGTAGGAATATCATTGTTATATAGGGCCCAGTGGAAGTTTGCAGGAAAAATTATGTGGTGTAAAATGTCAGTATGAATGTACGACTTTAAAATATTTTGCTTTAATAGCAAAATAAATTAAGAATTACAATCGTCTCAAGTGTTGAACTTTAAGGTCATTTCAGTTGGAATTCTCAATATCATACCATTTTTATAGTGAACATTCTATAGGCGTGAAGACCACATGATGGTGGGGTATAATTTGTTTTAGGAGGTGTGAATGGCCATTTCTATGTATTGATTTTGGTGCTCTTTGTGGTCATCTTTCAATTTTATTTCTATTTATTAGGCCATACCTACAGTATATAAATCACAGATTCAGTTTAAGGCAGTGCAGTTAATAAGTTAAGATCAAGACTAAGATTGGAAGGGCATTAGTGTTATTGGGTATAATGGGTCTAATATCTATTTAAATAGCCCAAGTCTTGCTATTATTCATGTACTCAATTACAAATTTATTGATTGTAATAAAACCCCTAAAAATAAAGGAAAAGTCGTACCACTAGCATAGGTTATTGCCAAACTAACTAAAATACTAAATATGTATTTTGTTTTTAATGGTTAATTTTGTACAACTTATAAATGATTTTTATCAACAACTTAGGGTACATGAAGTCACCACAAATTATACATATGTATGACTTAAGTTGAAGCTGCTCCTCTGCTTGGTATAAATAATTTATTTTTGTGCTTGTAGTGTTCATATGTTGATCATAGTGAGCCTCTTAATAGTTAATAATTACAAATATTGACGCATTTTTATTCATCTTATTGTGTCTTAAAACTAGATTCTTACATTAAATTCAGGTTTTTCACCTCAAAAAGCAAAAGTTTTTTTACTTATTCTCCGAAGATATTTGTCAAGACATCTTACTTGATTTTACTCTAAGAAAATCAAGCTGATATTTTAATATATTTTGAGTTATCATCAGTTTGTGTAATCATGACCTAGTGTCTTTGAAATATTGATGTGTAATCTAAATTCTAACCACATTGTCAAACTGAAATAAAAATGTCATTTACTGCCATCTCATTCATGCACTGTTGGGAATAGTATTCTCTTCTGTAGCAAACACAAATACCATTATGTTATGTCAGAATATAGTCAATTGTTGGGGTTGATAATCTCAAGGGATATTGTTATTTTTTTATTGTGAGGTTTCAGGTTTAGATTAGGAATTCAGTTATCCAGAGCAGCTCCCAGCTGTGCAGATCGGTGGAAATAATTAGTAACAGTTGAAGGAAATCAGGCTCTGAAAGATACATTGATTTAAATCTAAAAATTTGAATTGGAAAATGTTTTTGACCATTAGTATTTTTTAACCATCACCAATGGAAACTTTCTTGTGAGAAAAAAGAAAAGGATAACTTCACTGAAATGTAATAGTAACCTGTGTTTATTTTGAGTAAAGGGTTTTTTTTTGTAGGGCACTGGGTAGTACATAAAGAAGCTAATTGTAGGCTGCTAATGTACTTTGTAAATTGGTGTTTGTACTTTTATATCCTCTTCTGGGTCTTTATATGGGGCTTTTTTTGCATCATATAGTAATTGAAGTTTTAATCTTGGTGCTTAAAATGGTTGATAATTGAAGTGAGAATTTTTTTTATCAATGCTGATGATCGCCACCCTGTGCAGTTAGATTTCATTTGTGAGAAATGCTTTATTAAGCTGAATAATTGCTGATTTGCCATTACCCATGTGGATGTTGTCATACCATACTGCATTGATCATTTGTCAAAAAGTTGGCTTTTCAAAAGGCATGCTTATATGACTAACGTTTATTTAATCTTAAAGATATTTATGCAAAGTTAATGAATTTCACTGTGCAAATAAAATGGCAAATTGAATAATTACACTGCTTGTCACATAACAGTGTGCAGGAACTGCATGATGATGATAATAATTACAGCTTTGTGGAATTATGTTTTGTGATAAAGGAAGCTAAAAGTGTTCAGCAACCATTTTAGGATATCCTATTATAATTGATCATTCTGTGGTCTTCTTTGTGAACGTTGTTTTGTTTTGTTTAAGGGACAGATATTCTAAATAAATATGCAAATCATTAGGCATTCTGCTCTGTAATTAGTCCCATTTAGTTGCTTCATTCAGCTTTATGAGCTGTGGAAAAGTTGTGCTCAGCAAGTCAAAATAAGCTGCCTTTTTTTAGAATTCATAGTTTTTTTTTGATCATGGTATGCATGAACAATAATGTTAACAAAACAAAGCATTATTCCACTTCTGCCGAAAAAAGACTTCATTTCACTGTAAAGTTTGCTGTAATGTGAATGTGCTCTCTTCTTTTGGGTATAATGTCTCTCTTGTTTTTTTTTACAAATCTCGTAATTTCCTCTCCAAGTTTCTCTGATTGGCTTTTTGGGTAAGTAAATATGAATTTCCATGTATTAATATGATCTGAGTGCTTTTGAAATAGATTTATGTAACTAACAGATCCTGTCAGTTCCAGTAAGTTTACAGTCCCTTTGTTCAAAAAAATATCATTGTGTCAGATTAAGCTTCTTGAAAAGCAGCACCAAATGAATTTCCCATTATGTTTCCAGAGTCCTAAAGGTGAATTGTTGATTAAATGTGTTGACAGACATTAGGGATCACTTAAATTATTGTGCCATACTCTTTATGAATAATGAAGGATAACAACTATGATTTTATTTCCTTGTGTTATGTTAAAACATTCACGTGTAAACCTAATACTTTTTGAGCTTGGAATACATTAGGAATTCATTTACAAATGTATGCAATATGAGAATTAATCAAATTCAAGCAGAGCATTATTTAAATCCAAAAAGAAAAATTTATCCCAAATTTTATTTTTACCTCTCCATCATTTTCACTTCATTATTTCATCTTCATCTTCATCACCTCTTTATTGATGTCTGTGTTCAGTAATTTAAATGACAATACTTGGTTTTCAATGAAGATTCATGGGAAAACTGCTGGCCATTCAGCTGATAAGTGCCATCCAAGGACTAATCTCCTAGTAAAAATAAAACAGAGAAAGTATGCATTTTTACTTCTCACGTAGGGATGTCAGTTGGATGGTTATAGACCACTATTTAAGAGCAAACAATGCAATGAGGGGTTTTTAACCCAAAAGCTTAAGAGCTTCAACAATTGAAACACCCCAGAAACCTGGCGCCCAAATCTGAACTCATTTCTCCTATGAAAAAAGAAAGATGAATCTTCCCCAAGTCAATGACTCTTAGAAGAAACCTCCTCAAGGCTCAGATGGGAAATTCAATCTTGTCAGTTCAGAAAGTCATTCCTATAGTTTTCTCTCGAGGAGAATTTGCACATTGCTACTATGATTTGTTGATTATTCCTGCAGTCTTGCATCCCATGAATATTAATATTTACATTTGAGGAGTATTTAATATAATTAGCAGTAACTCACTCTTCAATGGAAGGTTTTTAGATATCTTGTGTATTTTGGTTTTAGATATCGGTGACCTTGTCCGTCACAAGGCTAAGGTGTTTTCGCATTGTGCCTATAGCCATAGCTATATCTTCACCCTGTTAATTAACTTATGAAGGGTGGTTCTAGAATTCCATCATCTTGTGTACATGTTAATTAGAATTCTAAGTGCCAAGCAGGTGATTGTTCGTACTAATTGTTGCAAATTAACTAGCTGGTAGCTAATGATGTAGGTATTTTAAAAAACGGCTGTTTATGTATGTAATGAGGACCAATAAGGACATATTTTTTAGTAAATAATAATTTTATGCATTCATTGAAAACAAACCATTAGACTTTAAATTTTATACGGGAAGGTTTTGGGTGAAGGTGCTTTTACGGAAATTGACCAAATTCCTTCCTGCCTGGAGGTAGAGACAAGTAAAGGCATCATTTAGACAATAAGTGGGGTAAAAATCTGTTATTTTACAATAGCCTAGATTTGTGACTTTTTGTGAGGTCGAAGTGTAGGCCAAGTCACTCCTGCTTAACTAGGTTTAAATAATTAGTTAGACTGGTTAAAGTGAATTTTTAAGAGAATCCATGTTTTATATTTTGTTTAGGTAGCATACACAATCTATATGCAAATGTGCAGTCTGTTGTCTACATTTTGGGAATTAGTTAATTATGTATGCTATATAAATCACTTAATGTCCTTCACCTACATTTTGTCCTGCTGAAAAGAACTTTATCATAAATTCATAATAAATATAGGCCTCTCTGAAATGACTGATATAATGAGGTCTAATTGCCACTAATTTTAGTCTTTCATTTAATAATACATTCATACACTAGTATTATAAAGGAATATAATACCAATTTTAAAGTTAAAAACCAAAATTCCATATCTCAGTCACAAAATGTACACATACAAATGACTGTTATTATTCAACCCTAATCTCACATAACCTAGTAGTCATGGAACAATTGGAGGTATTCATCCAGTAATTATATAATACAGAGTAAGGTGAATAATATTATATACATTATAAACTCTTGTATTAATATGATGTCTAATGCAATAGGAGGCGTTGTTTGGCCTACGGCAGTAAGTTTGGTTAGAACACACAATGTTTCATGACACCCCAATGTGATATAATAATGCAAAGTTAATTTGTCTTATAAACAACAATAATGCTAAAATTATGAAATAATTATCATCCAGCCATCTAGCATTAAGCATGTGTAGTAAAGAAAACAAAAACGCTTGAGATATTGACAAAAATTTTAAATGTAATGACCATGTGAAGTCATTCGCCTTCAGTAGGCATTTCGGTTTTGTACTCCTTGTTGAAAAGGTCATATGATAAAAACTTCAAGTATATTATTTAATTGATTGGTAATAGAAGGAGAAAACTGACAGCATTGTGATTCCAAAAAAACCTTAACTGCATAAAATAAGTAAGGAAAATAATGCAATCTATATATTTTTTATGCTATAATTATTCAAGTGAAGGTAGCAGGTAATTATTTTTGTTAAAGTATGGCATAATAATTTTGTGTTCTTGTGTCTGATCCCAATTGAAATTGTGAACCATGTATACCTTTCATATAACTGGTGTACTTGAGGAATAATGCTTTATTTTATTAACATCCATTGCTTTTGTAATGAAAAATGTTTGCAGATAATGTTTCTCATGATCATCATTTCATTTCACATTTTCAATCAAAGATTTTCAGCACACTGTGTTACATATAAATCTATTTACATATTGATTAAATGAGTCATTGAGTAAATTAGAATGAGGTAAGGTTCTTGGAAACATTGCACCTTATGGAAGTTCACCAAGAGAACCAAGATCAGAAAACCCTATGTTTTAAGAAAAGGAACATTTTCATAGAAAGAAAACATGCACACACACTTCTCACAACAGACTTAAAATCTTAAATGAAAACGTTGATTTTATTGCATTCCACAAGCAATTTTGATCCAGCAATCAAGGCTAATCTACTTAGTAGCAACAACAGATAAATTTACATGGTTGCATGTATATTGATTAATTTTAAATTTACGTAGTCTGGCTATATGTATGTTGATCTAAAGGTGTGAGGAAGGTAGTTAGATGTTTGGAAATTCCTGGTGTGTTTATTCTCATGCAAGTGCTTTGCAATCAGGGATGCAGGATTCCCCTTCTTGGAGCATGTTACTTGTTCCCTGCCTTTGAAATCCTCACCGTTTGGCCAATGTACATGGCTGGGTGGTTATGGCAATGATATCTATGTACACCAGTGTGGTCCATTGTTTTCCCCTCCTGAGTATGCAACTAACTAATGTTGGCATGATTGACGCAAGCATTGAGGAAATTCAAGGATGGGGTGATGGCTCACGTTGCATTCTTAATGAAGGCGAATTCTTCATCCCTACTCAGGAAGCACCTATGTCACATCAAGCACAAGAATTTCCACTCAAAGCTCCTTCATATCCAGATCGTTTATTCTTGAGCATCTTGTAATTTCAAAAATTCTCTGCCGAGAAGGCTATGATTGTAAATGACGAATTCTGTATCTCAACACTTGCCCACCTAAGCTTAGCCAAACACCTGAGCCATAGCACAGCTAAGGTAGACACCTGCAATATACCTTCCCACTCCCCTCCCTTTCTCACTCATTTCCTTCTGCCCCCTATTCATCCCTCTGTCCATAAATGTCCAACTGCGTTCGCCCCCTCTCAGGTGCAATGTAAGCCAGGCTATTTGATGTAAATTTACATGATGATGCTGCTGAGTAGTGAAATCAAAGTCATTTTAATAAAATTTCTTGTGGAACACAACATAGTTACTGTTTTCATCTAAATGCATATGTATTCGATAGTTAATGCCAGACAATCAATGGCTACAGCCTTATTAAATAAGTATCTCATCCCTTAAAATTGAATTACTCTTGTTTATAAAAGGAAAACTGCATGCTCATATTTTTGGTAAATTTTCTCAGCTTTGCATGTTTAGTCCTTTTTGATTTGCAACACTCCATTTCCCATTTTATGTTCTAATTTTTTTAGTTATCAAGATTTTGATGTGACTTTTTTATTCAGGATGCTTGACCCTTTTCTTATGACATCATTTATCTATTGAGTTCCTTCATCAGTACTTGTTGTTCACAGTAAAGCATGTTATAACAGACAGGGTTGCTACAATCCAGGAAAATAAAGGTTAAATGCTAGATTTTGGCACTGATATCATTACAAAATCAGACTACATATCTAATTTGCGAACTTTCTTCATTAAAGCATGGCAGGATGTATTATTCATGATGCAATCATGTATTTTACAAGTTACATTTGCACTTAAAAAACTGACTGCTTTATGGTTTTTCAGGGTACAACAACAAATTCCTTTTTACACTTCCTTTTTTTAAACTGCCTTTCTTTAGTGTTTTGCATTTGAAAGAAGGAAGTTATGTTGCTGCACCCTGTATTAGTGACAATCAACTATTAAATTAATGTTAAAAGGGCAAAATTTTCTCCTTCACACATTTTTGTATGGAAAATTGGGCAGTAGTATTGATACTTGGAAAGCCTTGGCATAGAAAGTTTCGAAATGTGTGAATGCAGAACTGTTGCAACCCTGATTTACTTTTTGTCTTGTTGGTCAGTTCAGAAGTATTGAGGAGGTACTCAGTGTTCCTCTTGTCCAGATGGTTGGTGCTAAACGCTGATGTAACCCAGAAATTGCATATCATTACTTAATAAATTACTCATTCATTAACCCATTTTCCCTTTGCTTGAGTTTTGGGTTAGTTGATTGTTCAGAGTGCTAATAATAAGAATTCAGCAAGAAGGAAATTATATATTTTAACTTTTGAGGTTCTATTGTTGGTTTGAAATGAGTTGACGACAAGTTCAGAAGTCAGCACACAATCGTTAATTTTCAGTATAAATACGTAATTGTTTGTATGAATAGGAGTAAAAGGGGCAGTGTTTTCAATTGAGCCATTCAATTTACACCTTGGTTATTTTTAGCTATTTTCTCTACGATAAATCGACTGATAAATTGGTTTCAGTCTTTTAAATAATGAACGCAAAATAAATATAATGTGAATGTGATCACAGAGTCATTCAAGCATTCTTAAATATTATTTTGGCTGTGCATAAGACTATGGAAATAATTTCCCAAGCCTTAATTTTCAAAATCTAAATTTAGGAAACTTATTGCTGAACTGTAGTAGGCATTTCATGTAGGTTTGTTATGCTGGAAAGACTACAAATTAGAAAAAAAAATAATGTTCAAATTTGAAAAAAGGGAATTCATACAGACTGTCAGGCTGATTCGTTGTTTCATAATAGATTAACTGAAATAAGTGCATCTTCATAATATTTTAAGTTAAGCCCTAGAATTAATGTATCTAATGTATAATTAATATGATGAATGCCTTATGCATTTACATTTTTATGGCTCACTTGTCCTCCAACAGCCGCCATCTGTGACCATTTTATTGTTTTAGTCCTCCTTGTACCTCATGAGCTTTACATAATATTTAAAATAAAGTTGTCACTTTACTTTCACTGGTTTGTCTTCTGTGTATATTTCCATTTAAAAGTTATCATCTACCTTCACTTATATTTTTCGTAGTTTATAAATTTTAAATGAATAGGTTAGAAGTAAGTTCCTTGTATTGTGTATGGTGGGGCAATGCATGTTACGAATTGTATGTCATATTTAATTATTATTATTATTATTATTATTATTACCTTTTATTTGCCCAGAGATCACAATACAAAAATACCAGGTGGGTGAAGTATGTACATGATATAAGGCACGTCAATGAGGAGCAAAGACACAGGCTCAGTTAAGATACATAAAAGAATAGATGCTCATAGTTACATAAGTGTTTGGTACAAACCCATGAACATCGGCTGTAACATGCACATACAATATCAAATTCAGAAAAATCATTGATCACAAACATGAATCAGTGTAATATGTTATTAATTAATTTTAATTTATTGTCTATTTTATAAAAACTAATAGTAACCTGTTACATTTTGATTTACAACTTAATTCTCTCACTGTCCTATTGACTCATAATTCAGAGCCAATGGTAGTTAAAAATATTCACTCAAGTAACTTCCTAAAATTGGTGATAACAGAACTAATATCAAATGTAGTTTGGGAAACGATCTTTCAACTATTGCATGCTTGTCCAGCCTGTTGTTAAAGGATGCCCTAGAAGCATGGAAATAAAATCGGTTTAACTCTTTATAATTCCTTTAATGGCATGCTGTCTTCCTCTTTTGACTGTTTGAATTGGTTACCAATGGTTCTAATTGATCGACTCATTCTCTTTTGTAAAAGAGTCGAGAGCAATTACATGTTGGTTAAAATAATTGTTTGAGTCAAGTTGTGTGGGCAAACCCTCTGTGCCTGTCCTCTCTCTTCTGTTGTTGTCTGCCAGGAAATTTTTTATATCCCAACTCTTTCCCATGCAACACACGGTGATGAAGTAAGGGTGGCCATGGTATGCTCAGCTAATACTTGCATGTAAGAACTTCAAGGGAGAATGGATGTATGAGTCATGAATTTTTTCCAGCCGGTCACCTTCGCACTCCTCATCACTTTGCTCCAAACCTTGAGCAAGTGCAGGCACCCCTTTCTAAGAGACTGTTGGCCCATGGTAATTTTAACTTATGACTTGCGATCCTTGCATGTTGGTTGTTTCTTATTTTAGTGATGGTGACAAATTGTTGAGTCTCTATGTATGTAACATGTGTAAAATTATACCTGACATTCATTGTATGGCATGTGATACATAATCCATCCCTATGGACCATATTTTGAATAATTTATCATAGTTTAACCAAAAAACCCAGTGGTCTGCATGCAAGAATTGTTTATGGTTTAGTTTTACCTTTTATGAATTGATTTTTATGTACACCACATGCCATTGGAACTTTGCATAATGGCATTTTATTATAATTTTATTTCATTCATTTCACTGAAATTAGACTTTTTATGGACAAGATTTAAAATTTATCAAAGTAAAAGAAAAAAATTTTTACTGCTGATGTTTCATTATAAATTCTCCTTTAAATTTGATTTGACTTAATATTCATGCATGGTGTTTTGTTTAGAATCTACATGCATAAAAACTGGTAATTATGGCAACGTTAATTCAGATTATTGTTTTAGAGATGATGAAAAAGTCTTAGAATAAAAATTTTGAAAACTGAACTCATAAAACAAGAAATCAATACACACATGGTTGGGGTTACACTCGCCCACCCCATAGGTGCTCCGGTGAACCCCTGTGGAAGCAGCTACAGGACTTCCAAGAGTGCAGCCAATCCCTCCTCCACATACCCCTCCTCATTGCAGGCGAGGACGATTCCACCCCCGAACACCAAACCAACCACTACCACCACCATAGCCAACGGCGGAGTGGTACCTCGAGTGGAGTATCCACGAGACGCGGAGGTCATGGGGGCAGCAGAGGTTCCTGGCCTGGCCGACAGTACTACCACCAAAGTCAGCGGCAGCACCAACCATGATCATCAGCACCCAAAGGACACCAATTACAGCCACCATCAACTCCCAGTCCGCAACTCAGGGATGAAGGGGAGGACATTTCGTCAAAGGAAAAAGAATGCGGTGTCTTAGGGAGTTGATGGGGGCAGTATCGAGGCCAGGCTGTGAGGATGGTTAATATAAAAAAAATTCTTTTTCTTGTAAAAAAATTGACAAAAAAAATCCTCATCTTCATCATGTTCCATTTATTTTGACTGAGTGATTGTGCCATTCAAGCAAGTTGTTACTCGAGTGTGAAGAACTGTGAGTTGCCAGTGCAGCAGGTGAGAGGAGTGTAGCAGTGCTTTCAAGTTTTCTGGTCAGGGCAGCAACTTAAAGTTAAAAAAAAACCATCGTCTTATTCTGAATAACTGTATCTTTGTGAATCTTTTTTGAGTGATTTAGTGAATGAGATATTTCCTATCCTATTTTTCTTTCTTTCTGGCGTGAATGATAAGTGTGTGAATATTTCCTAGTATGTGTGAATGTTTACCAGGGTTTATATCATATGTTGACTATAAGCAAATGAAATACTATCTTTAAAAAAAAAAGAAAAAAGATAAAGCCTTAAAAAAATGATAAAACACAAAATAAAAAATGCAACCAATATTGAGGTATATGATTTATTTTTTAAACAAGAAAATGAAATGGATTTGTGGTGAAATTGTTTCCCTTGCCTTGTTTTAAATAATGTTTATGGCCTGAGTATTAATTTCACAGTAACCTAGCAAAAAATCTGGAATATAGGTGGTATAAGGGAAGCAGGTTCCCCTTTGTCTCTTAAGGATGCAAATCACATGTATGCTTTCCATTATCCCATATTTACAAGCCTTCAAGCAAATTAAATGGAAGCCTTAGATTTGTAATAAAGGATTGTATTTGCGTGGGTATGTGACCAAGAGTGTGAGGGCTTGTGTGTAATATTTATTCTTGACTTTTTTATTAGGATCCACAATTCCATGTGTTAGGTTTTTTAGTGAAGAAGTACATAACAAAGCAAGTAATTGTTTGGGGAAAGCGCCTTTAGTTAGTCTATTGAATTTTAAAAGTACAATTTCAAGATGTGCAAAGGGACCATAATGGAACAGAATAGTGCTCTCCTGGACAAAACAGATGGGTGGAGGTCAGAACTTACATTCAGCCAAATGTTGAGTGCCATCTGTAGTGTCTGGCAGCTCTCAGATGAGAAAATTTCTGTTTCTTTATAGCTCTTCCAAGCTATGCTTTTAATGGCCACAAAGCATTGGCAAGCAAAGATATTCATGAGACTTGCCCTCCATAACTAGTGACTGTTTATTCAAACATGTGCCTCTGTGTCTGTCTTTCTGTACAAAGATAGAAAAAAACAAGTTGGAAATGAATGTTCTTTATTGATATTAATATATTTGATCACAATATCAATATCGGTTAGTGTATTTTTGTAGTGGTTAATGAGCAGTGGCAACATTTTTATTTATTTATTTTTTGTTGTCAATATTGATAATGCATGACTACTTAAGTGCCATGAAATATGTTGTCTTTAGTCATTGATTGGCAACTCTCCCTGTATTCATGGCAATTTGGGTTTTGAGCAACCTGTTTTTTTTTTTTTAAGACACCAAAACCCAAGAGCTTTTTCTGTGATACAGAGCATAAAAAAAATCCATAACTTTACAAACACTGCCAATATTGTTGGAACTGTCATACTATAATGCCTTTGAATTAATTATTAAATCTTTTGCTATAATATGTGGTGAAATTTTGAGTGATATGAGTATTGTCTCCTATCTGTGTAGTACTTACACCAATTATAACTTAATAGTGTACCATTTTTCTCCAGCCTATGCTCTTATTAGACCTTAATCATGTGACATTTTAAAATGAATCAATAACATGTTCTTCATCTGGAAAAGTTTATATCGTGAAATGTAATTAGAACTTTCTTGGTTACTTTCTGTCCTGTTTTGTGGGCAGGGCTGAAGTTTATCTATTATATTTTATTTTACTGTTTTGTATCAAATTGAAGTAGGAATCCCCACTGGTGAATGAATGTTTTGAGAATACATTATGAAGTTAAAATGGCTGTATTGTATATAACGCAATTTCTACATTGGAAGAAGTTTGCATTAAAGGTTTTCATGAGTTAAGTAAATCCTAGTCATGAATGATATGCCAAATACATACTACTATAACAAACTATGATAGGTGTTCAATTCCTGTATGGAAGTAAAAGTGATTTATTTGAGTGATTTAACACTATGGGTGCTCTGTACAGTTAGTCATAGTAAACTTTATCAGTATTTCTGTACTATTTGCATATCAAATTATCCAACTTGAAGAAAACATTAAGCAATACTGAGGTTTTAAATTTTCTTTAAAAATCACGGTTTTTCAGACAGGTAACCTGCTGCATATTGTATGTTGCTTCTCTAAAAGAAGTCCGTGGCCATTTTATTGTTCTTTGAAATTTATATTCAAAATATTGGCAAATATAGTTTTTCACTTTTATAAGTTTACTCATTGTCAACTGCATGAAGTCTCTTTTTAAGTTACCTATGACTATGTTTTTATATTCAAGAATTAATGAACGTTAAATCATTAAAAGTGGAAAGCTGTTATAATGAAAGCCATTCATTAAAATAAACACCAATTCCTCCTCTTTAATTTAAGAAGTTTCCCGCTCTCAGGAGTACGTGTCCATTGATTGGACCGTATTTCTCTTACTTAGATACATCCGATTGGCCGAGGGTCAGAACTGCTATCTGGTACATTCGTGTCGCCGGTAGAGGTCAGCCATGTTTACCTATGCGAGTTTGTGTACTGTGAAAGGGGAAATGTAGTAATTTGTTGCAAAAGAAGTATTAACAATTATATATTTTATTACCAATAAGAGGATTAATTTTTATGTAATAGGTTTATATTAATACAGTCTTCAATAAAGAATTGTCGCTCTAAACGTAGGTGTTGTTACTGCTTACTTCAATTTCGCGGGTCCACATTGCGGTGTGCCACTACGGTTTTCGCGTAGTTGCTGGAAAACATCTAAGATGTTTAACCAACCTACATCTTTGGGGGGCACCTCCACGTTTGCGACTAACCCAAGTACAGCAAACCCAATGAGGGATTTTGAAGTTACTTCGCCCCCTGATGATTCTGTTTCATCTTTAGCATTTAGCCCTGGATCCATTCCGCAAAACTTTCTTATTGCTGGTAGCTGGGACGGCAATGTAAGTTTTTATGTTATTTCGCTCATATTTTATTGCAATATAGTCTTGTTGTTTTCCTATTTAAAAAAATGTAAATTTGGTGTTTTCAGGTAAGATGCTGGGAAGTCGAACAGTCTGGGAAAACTATTCCAAAGTCAATGCAAACCATGCAGGGCGCAATTTTGGATGTTTGTTGGAGTGATGTGAGTTGGGATTATTCATGTGGGGTATTTTTACATTGAATATTTGTAAAACTAAAAGTATCATCATCATTTAGGATGCCACCAAAGTGTTTATGGCATCGTGCGACAAGATGGTTAAATGCTGGGACTTGAATAGCAATCAAACAGTTCAAGTAGCAGCCCATGACGCTCCAGTTAAAACATGCCATTGGATTAAAGCTCCCTCTTACACATGCCTTATGACAGGATCCTGGGATAAAACTTTAAAGGTAATACAGTAGATGAACACTACTTAATAGTGTAGTAGTGTTGTCTTTAATAGATATTTGATGCTGATACTTGTAGAATTCCACCTTAATGCAAAGACAAGAAACAAAATAACTTTGCATTTTTACTGTCAACTAGTTTCGCTACATTGTAGAATCATCAGGACTCCCGGCATTGCCATAGTGTAGCGAAACTAGTTGACAGTAAAAATAATTTTCTGTGGTAACGCTGTTCTTTTGATTCTTTCTTGTATTAGGCTTTGTATATTTTCTCCGTAATAGTTCGTTATGACCACCGTATGCTTTTCCACAAAGCAAATTTTATGAAATGTAACTAATCTGCTGTATGTTCATTTTAGTTTTGGGACACGAGGACTCCAAGCCCCATGCTTACTATTAATCTTCCGGAGAGGTGCTACTGTGCTGATGTGGTAAGGCATTTTGCAATCATGAATCCTGCTGAGTGCAAAGAGTGTCCGCTGAATGTCTTAGAAGTGAATCTTGTATTGTTGAGCATGTATGCCTACGTATATTTTGAGTATCACACGATTTACAGAGGCTGTCATTTTCCACCTTTTATTTAAAAGTAATTTTTGTTTAATCTCTTTGCTGTCGCTCTCTTCTTAGTGTGCTTTAATAGCAACCGGCGATTTTGTAATTCCTGCAATTTGCTGGTATAAAAGAATATTTTTAACTGGAAAAACACTCCTTAGCATTGACAATTTTTGCATGCTGTATTAGGCATGCTCAACACAACAAGGAAAAGCTGTTGTTTCCTCTTGTTTTAGACTAATCCAGTTATACTTCTCAAATGTAACAGCAAGAAAATGGTTATAATCGTAAAACTGAATTTTTCCAATTAAGTGATATTAAATTCCCGATTTATAATTTGTTGATTTTACAGGATTACCCCATGGCCGTGGTAGGGACAGCATCGCGAGGTTTAATCGTCTACCAGTTGGAGGGGAAGCCTCAAGAATTCAAAAGGATAGAGTCACCATTGAAGTATCAGCATCGTTGCGTTTCTATTTTTAGGGATAAGAAGAGTTCACCTGCAGGTATTAATTCATGAAACTTTAAAACTTGCAGTAAACCCACTTTTGAATGTGAAGTAATTGAAATGGTAGTTCATTGTTTGAAAGAAGAAAGTCCCAATTAGATGTGTCTCCCCTGTATTATAAGGTACCCACTTGCTAGAAAAAGAAAGTGAAATGCTTTGTCCTGTTTTATATAAGGTATGCTGGAGAATATTTGGCAGGAATGAGAATAGTTGAAGTCCATATAGGAAGAAGTTAATCCCAGATCCTTTAATTAAGTGACCTGGTAATTACATTTCACTAAGGTTATGACAAATCACTTGGTGAGCTCTATGCCAACCTATAAAACCAACTTAATGGTTTCAATTGTTGTTTCCATAATATTTGACATGAATGTTTCAAACTCTCATCATTCCAAGAGATGTCCGGAGTGATCCATCTTCACAGCTGTGAATAGCAGTTGTGTTGTAATTTACCAATGTTTAAGTAAAGAGAAAAATGTGAACCCAAATTATGAGCATTTTGGTATGAATTATATAGAATGTGCAGAAAAAGTATATTTTGGTAATAGTGGAGACTAATCACATAATATTTTAGGTAAGCTTAGCGGTCAGTTAATGAACTAATATTTCCCAGCAAATTGAGCATAATTTTAATTCCAGAATGAAGTTAGGAAATGCATCAAGATGTTTTTTAAAAAACCTGGATGCTTAAAATTTTCTTGATATTTTGAAATATTTAATATCTTTGTGATATTTACATTTTTGTACGATGACGTTGGTAATGCTAGTTTCAGCATGGCAGTTACACATAGTTGTCTGAATGAAGCATCTTAGAGGGAAGACAGCTGGATTTACTTTCCTGTGGACGTGATTGGAATAGATGGCAATGATTATTGGGTGGAATGGCCAGTATTCGTTCGTATTGAGTGTGTAAAAATCATCTTGCCTATGAAGATACATGGTGCAAGAGTGGGTAAATAAGGGAGGTGTAAGGTTTATCCAAATTTACACTTGAATTACGTATTAGGGAAGCAATTTAAGGGCTGGCAGAGGGGTGGACAGGGAAAAGAGGTCACAAGAGGCTCTGTGATTGTTGATGTGGATGTTGAGACAAGTCCTTCATTGAGAAATATTAAAGGTAGGACAGTTGACATTGGGGTAAGTGGACAACATACTATGCAATGCCGTGTCTCAGAATGAAATGAGGAGGGACAGGAGAAGGTTCAGAGAGGGAGGAGTGTAATTTGACAGGTTTTACACCGTATGCAAATGTATGGGTGCCTTAAAACCAATGTTATCTTATAAGGTGATGTTAAAGAGAAGTGAATTGAAGTCTAAATGCAGTAGTGACTGACTTCGGCAAAGAAAAAATCGGAAACAAACAAAAGCTTTTTTGAGAAATTCCATGTCTCTAGTCATATCATGATAAAGTCTGTTTTAGTAGTAGTTATGGCCTGAAGTTCGAAACTGTTCATTGCATGTTAAACATATATTCTAGGGTTTGCTCTTGGCAGTGTAGAAGGACGAGTGGCTATACAATATATCAGCACTCCAAATCCAAAAGACAACTTCACTTTTAAGTGCCACCGTTCAAATGGTACCCCCAACGGATATCAAGATATATTTGCGGTGAGTATTGTATATAATATTGCTTACTAAATAGTGCCATTTTCCTCTGGTGTGCAAAAACATAAATTAATTTTTATTTTGTAAATGTTTTAATCTTAATGTGTTGATTTAAGAATATCAAGGGACCAAGAATTGATCAGCACAGTTAAATGCTGCAATATTGCACAATTTTCACATGAATTGTTTGTGGATTATATTGGTAAATAAATTTGAATGGATTGAAGTTCTAATATTATTTTGTATTCAATATTCGATTTTTATTATTAACAACTTAAAAATGGTTTAATTTGCCAATAAACACTCTCATTTCTAGTATGGTATTGTCTTCTGGGGTAATTCAGGGGCTTCCTTCAGAGTATTCTCATTGTTAAAACAATCAAAGCCATATTTGGGGTATCTACGTTTTAGATCTTAGGGTAGGCCATTATTTGAGCATCTAAAAATCCTTCCTTTCCCTCGTATAAATACTCTGCACAAAAATCCTTTACTGATAAATACTACTTTCCGTTATTACATGACCCACGTGCGAGGTCCTCGACATTCTGTGGCCCAAATTTGCAATAATTTTCCAATGCCAATTTTTATTGTTTCCTCCACTCCTAAAATAAAAGTGTGTGAACTGTTACAAAGCAAGTTGTATATAGTGGAATGAGACCAAGAATGACGATGTCATGTTTGTCTGCAAAATTTGAACAAATGGGGGAATGGGAATCCATGAAATGTGTGGCTGCCCTTGGGTAACTTCACTTAATGTTATTCATGTATAGTTTAACTGTTGTTTCTTTTCTTGAAACAATTATTATAGTTTAACTAGGTTTGTGGAGGGACTATTCTCATAAGTTTTTCCCATTTTTAAAATAATCAATCTTATCTCTTTAAGGTGAATGACATCTGCTTTCATCCTGTTCATGGTACCCTAGCAACTGTTGGATCTGATGGTCGCTTTAGCTTTTGGGATAAGGATGCCCGAACTAAGCTCAAATCATCTGAACCTATGGAGCAACCAATTACACGCTGTTGTTTCAACCACAATGGTCAAATATTTGCTTATGCAGTCAGCTATGATTGGTCAAAGGTAATGAATATTTCTTTAGTAATGTACCATTTACCTGGATGAAAAATTTGAGTGCAACACAGAGTAATCCGTGTGGGTTATATATTCTAACATTCTAAGAATCATGTAACCACCATCATGTGTCATTTAGTTCGATTTGCTAAAGTGCAAAATGAAACTTCACTTTTTTGGATGGACATATGTTAAACATGTATAGTGAATGTGGGTGCTTCTTATTGCTCGTGTATGCTCATCCTTTTGTTTGCATTTTTATCATATCCCTAGTCAGTTGTTGAACACAGAATCATGATGTACTCCTAATTTTCTGTGGTGCAGGTCTGTCAGATTGAGTTAAAATGGATAAAAAAATTGTTATTGTGAAGATATTTCATGGAATGGAAATCCTTCTAGCTCTGTGAGGAAGCGTTTTAACTGCGATGATGAACTGGAAGTGCTGGGAAAAATGTGTCGCACATTTAAGTATGCAACTCCTACAGTTGGATGATCATAATGGATTATTAAAATTAGTCAAGTTTCATATCTCAACTACTGCGAAATAACTAACGCTTTCATGAATTAATTCAAAGAAGTTAATGGAAATGTCTTGGACAGTCATTGTGCCTAAACTTTAGCTTTATTTGAGTCCTAAAAACAAATTCAAAGTTGATGGGTGCCCTGAAATATTGAATGTCAGTTCTGGTTGGTTTCAGCATTTTATGAAGCACTGAGCAAGTATATTTTGTGTCACTTTGGGTGAATCAGTAATTTGAACACTGTTTTGGAAAATGGGAACTAATTTGCAATGAAGTTTAAATTAAAATACATTCATTTCAGAATGGGGATATTTATGTATTGAAAGACTCAACTCATTCCTTTCTCTAAGGAAAGCGTGGCTGTGCGTAACTGAAAAATTAGGATTGTGGTAAATTTTAAAATTGTCAACGGAGATGCCTAATTGCCGTTTCTAATATCAATAATGTTGATAATATCCAATGCTATTTTTCTATGACAAGCCCCACCAAATTAATAGCTTTTTTGTCTTTCACTTGTGACCATACCTCAAGGAATAGTTCACACGTGGTGATTACCTATTAATATCCAATGTTGAATCCATGGAAATAGCATATAAAAATGTATTCTGGCATTCACATATTATTTTCCATGTGACTGTCTTAGTGCTAATGTATATTTGAAATGTCCTTATTGATTCCCTACCCTTATTAAAAGCCTCTGTGCTATGAGATTCAGAAGTCAATAGAATAATATAACCGGCCATATCCTCCGCAGAGGAAGTCGATGTAATTAAATTCTTTAACCTAATTTATTCTTATTAAATGCCATGATAAATTCATCAAATCACAAATTGGTGATTAAAAAGTTATTAAATAAATTCAGCTTAAATCAGTAGATTTACAGCATTCATATTGTATTTTAAGAGTATACAAATTCTCAAATTTTTTAACCCCAAAATAACATGCATCTTGGATGACCTAGACAGCTCTCCACATCAATGAATGCAATGGTAACATCGTTCCTGAAACACGGTATTTAATACTCCCAACAACATATCGAGATGACCAGCTGATTTTTATTTTATATTTGGGTTCATCTCAATGTAATGTATATTGGCTCCTTAATGTTACATTGTCAATAGATTAGTTTATAAAGTCGGATGGTCATCAATATTTAAGATTATCATTGGACTAATGGATCAGTTGAGTAATTTCAAACGCACTGAATGTTCTTTTCGATTTCTAAAACAACCCTTGATTAATGTGTTCATCTCGTTATTGATCGTTCGTTTGAAAGGTCAGAGTAAAATAAAAATATTGAAAACTAAGCACAGATATGGGAAACCATGGGTGAGAAGTTTCTATTTTTCATTATAGTAATATTAATTGCACCTAATATCGAAAAAAAATTGCTTAAATTATTAGTGCCATAAATCCCGTGAGTTGTTTCATTTGTCATTCGCTTGCGAAGGATTTTTCCGTGCCCGTTTCATGAGTCTTACACATTATTTCCATGATTCCATTAAGTAATGCAAATTCAAGATTTTAGCAGAAAATTGTGGATGAAATGTAATTTAATTTTAAAATCATGCCAATGACTCACCTATATTGTTACTGAAATCAAAAAATAACCAACTTGGCTTTTCCATGTAGAAATTTTATTTACGACCTAGTTTTCGTTGTGGTATAACATCTTCAGATAAAAATGCAGGTCAAACTAAGGTATATACATATATCTCTGGGCAGAGGGAAAAGAGAAAGGAAAGAAAGGATTGGATGATAATTTGGTTCAAACCAAATGAAGCAATCTGTTATGCCACATGAAGGACTAAGTTGGACCCCTACACGAGAGTGAGGTGTACGAACAACAGTGCAAAGGCTGCAGCTATTTTGTGGCAACAGGGTTATGACATTGCCCTATTTAATTCAGTATATGGCCAATATTTTCACCCAGTTTTTCTATCGTTGGAATTTCATTTCTTTCGTTGACTATTTTATCATAAGATTCATTGAGGCTTGTTGTAGCAACAAAAAGACTTCTTCTGGTCACCTACTCTGATGTATGAATTTCTAATACCCCAGTGAGCTCTTAGGTTAATTCCCTCCCTCACCTGTCAAACTAACCTTAAATGTTTATTGTGGTTTACAAAATCATTTTGCTATAGTATTTTTAAGTTCAATTTAAATATGAAATATTGGTCATCATATTAATAATTTTCAATTAATCCTGATAATAATTTCTTTATCATTGCAGGGTCACGAATTCTATAACCAGTTGAAAAAGAACTACATATTCCTGCGATCATGCTATGAGGAGTTGAAGCCAAGAACCAAAACATAATTTCTCATATCTTTGCAATCTCATTTACTTTGTTTAGCCATTCCAATCTTGTACCAACAAAGGACAACAGAAAATCAAAACAGTAAAAATATTTATTGATTCATGCCAAAAGGCAAAATTATTTGTTCTGTTGGTTTATACACGAGGTTGACAAAGTCTGTTCAAGTGAAGTATGTACAGTTCATTTTATACGATTTGTGTCAATGATATTTTTTTGACAATAAAATGTAAAAACATTAATTTCATTACTTCTTTCCTTATTACATTTACATTATGTACATGAACTCTTATGCTTCTTTGGGTAAATAGTTCAAAAGGTAGTGCAGACATACTACAAAATAATTTCATTTTTAAAGCTTCTAGTCAACTCTTTGTACGGTAAAACTATTGAATTTAGCAATATAACTTCAGATGGCACGGTAACACTGCATCCTGTAAATATCAGAAGAAAATGCATGAATTAGTAAATGAAGAGTTTCAGGTGAACCAATAGGAGGATCAACGTGGTGATGACATAGGTTAAAATGTGCACTCGTCATTAGCTAGTGTGCATTACATTTCAGGTCCAAATTTGCATTAAATCTGCTGTTTTATTTGTGAGATTTCATGAAACATTTCAGTATGTATATATTAGGATGGATAAAATATTTTGCCAATTCTCCAGGACCTAAAATGTGGTATGTATTGGTGTAATTAGCTACGTTTTTACTTTAATTCTTAGGTGCCCCATTGACTGATTTTGGTTGCAAACATAAGGAATGCCATGAAAATGTTTTATTCATCAGAAAATGCTGGATGAGATGCAGAGCTATAATACATTCAGTCTAATATCATATGGGGGAAAGGAATTTGCACTCTTCCACAGGTTTATTGGTAACATGCAACACATTTTGTTCCACAGAACCATCTTGTACCCAAGGATGGTTCTGAGAACCATAATGCATTGTATGCTACCAATAAACCGGTGGAAAGAGCAAATTTGTTTTTCTCATAATGTAAATTTCTATTAGACGCTAGGGATAGTTCATCGATGTTTCTCTTTGGACAAATAGGAGTTTGAAATACGAAACAAAATGCCAATTCGTCAATGAGATTTATAAATTGAACTTGAGTAAAAAAATGGCATTTTTTATGAGAAGTGCAAATTAGTTTTTCTCATAATGACGAACCCTCTCGCCCGAATCTATCAAATATTATATAGTGGCAATTACTTCTACAACCAAACTAGTTAACTATATTAGACAACATTTCAAGTTTATAATTTTTTTTGTTTTTCCACCCCTGTGTGTGTATGTCCAAGGTGAATAATAATTGCCACAATACATATAATTGTTCCCAAATTCTATGTGGGGGAATAGTTTAATGTTTAGCACATTTTACCAAACTTTACCTTGAAAAGGGAGAAAATCAATTCATTAAAAAAGTTGTTAAGATATTCCTTTGTGGCAAACCAAGTCTTAGTCAACACAAACCTAATTCAAAATTGGTGAGATTCCAAAAACTTGTTTCAATGGTGAGAACTAATTTTACCTTGGCTCTTAGTTCAACAATGCCGAAATCATTTATGTCTATAAAAATGCCAATGCATCATACTCAATGATCTTAGCTTAATTGTAAAGGATGTGAAGACTGATGTAAATAGCTATTACCTAAAATGGTGATGGATGGGTTCAAGCGTCCATCGGAGTTGAATAGTGGTGCCATCTCCATCTTGGCAAATGGTTTATCTGGATTAGGGTCACATGGAGTTCCCTCAACCCTGGCCCATGCTCCAACGGTGCTTCCACTTCCCAGGACAGAGTGGAGAATAAGGCTGTGATCTGACACATGAGCTCCAGACAATAGAATGGATTCCCTTATGCGTACACCAGGTCCAACAACAGCACCTTTACCTATACTAACATTTGGCCCCAACTGCAATGGTGGTTAAAAAAATTAACTTTTTCACCACAGTTTATGTACAAGATATTATCTCTGCTTTAATCAAAATATTTTTTTAAATTCTTGGGTCTTATTCAAAATGCCAATAAAATTAAAGAGAGTTATATAACAAAACGTTTCCTGATACCATTGAAGTTAATTCTCTTAACTTTTGCAGTAAGTCATGAAGAGTGGACTTCACCACAGTTTCGGCTGACAAAGGAAAATACAATATAATGATTGTTGCCCAAGGCTAAGTTTATTTGAATTAAATAAACCAAACCTCACCACAGCAGTAGAATGAACAGATGCAGTAGGGTGAACATGCACATCTCCTATTATCTTTGGAGTTGTAGAATCACCACTCCCAGGAGGGTACAACCTTTCGGGCCTTTTTTTCTTAAAGAGCTCCAGATAATGCCGGTTGGCATAAATGGCAGACCCAGCAGTCTTAAGCTGCGACCACCATTTAGTTGTGGGAAAGGCAAATGCCTTTCCTGTTCCTGCAAGTGGCATGAGCAGGTCTTGCTCAAACCGAATGACCTCTTTCCCATTGCTATTCTCAGGCCCTGGGCCATAGCTAACAGAAATAAAGAATTTATCTCAATTTATGCACAGTACACGTTAAAATTGATATCGCTAGTTTTAACACGCAAGGCAAACTAGACATCAATTTTTCTACATACTTGTAATACTCTTCCTGTTTTTTATTAAAGATGGCAGCTATAGTTTGGAATATCTCAAGGGAACAGATATAAACTCCACAATTGATTAAGGTCGATACAAAAGTTGACGGTTTCTCCACGTAGTGCTTCACTTCAAACGTTTCACGATCTTCCACTATACATCCATAATTTACAGACTGCTGCCTTGTCGCCTCCGTTGCAAGAATAGTGATTAGAGGGTGAGAATATGAAGCTCCATTTTCCTTATTTTCGATTGCTGCCTTTGCCACTCTTGCTCGATGAGATTCAAGCATTTCCACAAGTGGAAAATCTGCACATACATCTCCATTTAAAACGAAGAAAGCTTCCGGGTTTCCACTTCTAATTTGATCCCGAAAATGAAACAAGCCTCCTGCAGTTCCCAGCGACGTGTATTCCTGCAGGTAGCTGAAAAAAGTGGCAGCTATTAGAGTCATTTTGTTGCTTTTAATTTAATGGTCAGTTGTAAATATTTCTTTCAATTAGACAATAAGGCAGATTCCTAAGATAAATTTAAACTCATTACCAAGAGATCATTTGAGACCCCTCACCAGTGCACTTACCGTATGTTTATTTTGTATTCTTGTACCATGTCAGTCACAAATTGTGATAATTCTGAAGCCGGGAAGTATCCCAATAAAATTATTTCTTTTAAATTTGGGACATTGCAGCATGCCTCTATATGATGCTGGACTAGAGGAAGGCCAGCAAGGGGGAAAAGCGGCTTCGGAATATCAAGGGACAACGGTCGAAATCTTGTCCCTGTCATAAAGAGATGAGGATTAGTTTCAGAGCGCGCGTTTTACTATTTAACACACATAATTAGACTATTACTACTTGAACTTGCCTTTTTGAGGGCCACCAATTAATATCACAGCTTTCAGCATTTTTTGACCTTATCTTTAGCAAAAAGCGAGTGCCACGACTTCTCCCTGAAGATTGATTCGAGTACTGATAATTTCTGCACTCCGCCCGACGCAATCAAACGCAATGCAACGTATGCTGTGGTTTGTTTACGAGCAAGTGCGCTGATTCCGATCCAAAACCCGAAAAGCACACTCGTGCCATCTGTATTACTTCATGAGAATCGAGAATTAAAAATACGAAAAAGCTAATGCCCTAAAATTTTATTTACATAATTCATAATGAAATTTTTACTCTAAAAGAATATTTTAAAATTTTTAATACTTATGTAGCCTTTAACTATAGTCTTTAATGCTATTTTTGAATTACCCTCAAATTTGACTACAAATATTTTGTTATGGCCGAACAGATATGGCTTCTTCGAAATGTGTTTATTTTATGTTTGTTATTGTAGCGCTTCTTGCTTATTCAGGTGAGCCAAAACCAGTTATTTAAATAAATCCAGTGAAGTTCTAAAAGAGAGTGGGACTAGAAGAAGTAATTCTTGAACAACATCCTCAGCATTGTGTTTCTGTTTCTCTCATAAATGTCAAAAAATGAAGTACTTTTCATTGCAATTCTAAATTAATAAGATGGATTATTTTATTTTGTGGAGTTTTTGGCGCATAGTTACTTTCGCAAGTTCGCACGCCTATGTTTTATCATTTCCAAATGTTTATTGTAGGTGATGTTACTTATGGCACGAACGTTGGTGGTTTCTTAATAGAAGATGAGAGCCAAGAAGAAGAAACATCAGGTCATAAGCGATTGCTGAATTCGCAAAATATGATAAATTTGCCGACGTACAAGTGTTTCTCGTGTGAACCTCCCGACTGCTCTGTTGGACCGCATTGTACAGGTGCCTTTCAGGTTGGTACAGCACACATACAAGCGCGTATACGTTGTTTGGTATGGTTTATTGCATGCTATATATCGGAGGTCAGATTCATTTAGACGTAACTAAAGACAGGGAGTGACAAAACTGTCAAGTACTTCATACCCCTAGAAGTATTTGGCAGCTGCCATTCAAACACCATTGTAAATCGAGTACATACCACATGGACATATATTTCTATTCGCCTACTTCTGCTGATAATTTATGGAAACGAAACAGGTAATGATGAATAGAAAGAAGAATTAAGAAATACATTGACATTTATTAATGAATGAATCTTTAAAAACCAGAATCAGCTGCCAACTTTTAGTTCCGAACACTTCATATAGATATTTAAGATTATTCTGGAACCGCAGCGACAAGTTTTATCATATTATTCCACAATAATCGGGAGTGTGGTTCTATTGTTTGTAAACTGCCATAAAACAACTTTGTTTTGTTACCAGCCTGAAAAATGAACGCGTTTCATCTTAGTAATCTTAATGAACAATTTCTATCAAACAATTAAATCGTGGTTTATCCGCTTCTATTTATACAATTGGTAATGACCTCAATAATGCATCAGTTATCTCATTATAGCAATATGGAACTTTCCGTGATCTAGGCACCAATTTACTTGAACCTGTTTCTTTCCATAGCTGTATAATGCCAACATTGTTCATTTTTTATTCTTTTGCTGGCTAGTTATAACCACGTCTTAACAATTCTATACATTCTGTGGTTATAATTTTGTCACAACTTCCATGGAAATGGATTTGAATGTTAAAGTTTTGTTAATTTCATCTTTTCCGCCATATTTTCTACTGATCTGACGCAGAAAGTATAAACTTTATTACCACAACCCTCTCTCCACCCCCACCATGCTAGTGCTTCCCTATCCCAAGTGTTTCATTGGTTATTTCCCATTCATTTTATTTTTCTTATCACACTCCACATATCAAAACCATCCAAATTAAACCTATTAATTTGCCTTGACAAGAAAGGTTCCATGTTGTACTCCATATCAAAATTTTTGTTAATCTTTTGTTAGCATCCCTTTCAACATTCCATTCCTTAACTAATTCATGCTTCTTTGCGTAATGCCAACCTTTTTCTTATTTTCGTCTTCATCCACTTCTAATGTTCATCTTTTCTACTCTCCTGGTCCAAAATACTATACTTTCTATATAGATAAACTGTTTCCCCTCTTGTAAATGAAATGAAGTTATGTCCTCCAATTTTGAAGTTTTAATTTGCCTTTTTCTTCTTTGAAAATCTTTTTGTTTATATCGATTCTCATTCCATGCCTATCACACCGATTTTCTAAGTTGTAAGCGCACAGTAGTTATCACAAGCCTTTTGACTGACTAGAAAACTAATACTTGATCATTCACAAATCCAACTGATTTTATGGACTCCCATGTATTCATTGAAAAGCCCTGTTTTATCCTGTTGCCTAACGCTGCCATTCCAGACTCTAGTCACCACATGCACCTGAGTAATCTGAGACATATACAGGTTCCGTATTAGTGTCCTATCCCTCCATTCTACTATTATCTGTAGTACATTCATTCATTCCACCTATTCTCTCAAACATCTTCTCAAAATTCACAAAACGGACAAATACATCCTGTTTTTTTTTATAAGGTTATTACTATCAGTGACCTCATTACTTCTACGACATTACTCGCCCATTTCTGAACACATACTGCCTGAACCCATATTCTCCTACGTTTTCCCTCTTCGCTAACCTTTTCTTGATGGTCCTAAGTTCTACCTTAGCTCCAAGCACAAACAAACTTAAAACTATAGGCCTCACAGCTGCTTTTCCCCGTTTGGGAAATAATACTGTTACGATGAAGTTTTCAGATGAATATGAAATTTTCTCCTTTACAGATGCTAGATTAAGGTGTAAAAGTATTTACTTCCATGCTCCCCTAAACCTTTTGAGTGGTTCTGCATTTCTATCCTCAAAGCCTTGTTTGATTTCATTGCATTCAATTCCTTTCCATCCCGCAGTCAAGTATCCTTAGACCTGGCTACATTGCTATAGCTGGAAAGCCCTTCAACATCCCTTTTTATGTCTTTACTTGCTAGCCTAGTAGCTTTACCGTTACGGTCCTCGGAGTATTCTTACCATCTCTCCCGAGTAATTTAATCTTCCTGTCATATTTGTGATAGTAGCCGTGGATTTTTTCATCTCTCTTTATGACAATCCTTTCACATCCTATGCAGCACACCCTTTCTCTCTAAACTCTTCATGTATTCACACTCTCTTCTGTCATGTTTCTTCCTTCATATTAGTTTCCTACCTTAGTTTAACTCTGTATATTTTCTTCTGCCTACTACTGTGTTTACTTTCTTCCATTACCTTCTCTTAAGTTTAATGCCTATTATAATATGTATACGACGATGGGTTAAATGGAAGAAGGGACCATTTGGTCTCAATTTTGCCCAAATAAAAACCTCTATCTATCTATCTCTTGCCTATCTTCTTAAACGTTAAAAAATATATCTGTTTTTTGCCCTGGATAAAAAATGTATAGAAATGGAATATATTCCACTTCCATTCCCACTTTCCTATTTATCCTAATGTTAATGTTTCATGTTACACTTGGTTAGAAGTAAATTATGATCAGAATCTGCATCCCCTCTTTGGAAATCATCATGTTTATGAGACTGTAATGATACAACCCCACCTTTTCCCCCTCTCCCTCATCCATTTCCTTCCCCCCTCTCTCAACCACCCCTTCCCCCACATGATTGGTATATAAATGGACCAGCTACTTGACTAATTTGTACCTGATGATGACGCCTAAGCGTTGAAACTAGTGGTACAAAAATAAAGAACAGTGGAAAAATACATAGTGTTCTTCATTTGATGTGATTAATGTTCTGAATATATAATGGTTCTGATGTAAAACACGTCTACTTTAATAATGTCTTCATAAGCTATTTTTTGCTGTCCTGATCCATTTCCATAAGGGGTTGTTGCAACTGGAACTGTGTTGAAAGACTGAATTACCATGATTACTCTGAAAAGAGCCTTCAAAATTTTACAAAACTATCAGGGTAAAACTTATCATGTACTAAGGGCTAATTGCTTGCACAATTGGCCCATTATTATAAGAAGACCATTTCCTTTCTCTGTTCTATCTGTGTTTTCCCAGGAAGATTTGGCTCACAGAAAGTCATGCAGCTTGTGTTAAGCTGGGGATGTCTAAATTACTTGGAATTAAACTCGCTCTTCCCAGTGAGGCACCTAAAACTGAGTGTTTGCTCCCACACAATAGATGTGCCCCGGCTAGATCATACGCAAGCTGGGTCAATGGCTTGCATTATGCCATCCTTATTTTCTGAATACCTTAAGATGTTAAATTGTTATTATCATTTTCAGATATCTTAGGGACTGGCCTAATTTATTTGAGCATGGTAAAACTATAATACAACTTTGCAGCAGCCAGTTCAGGCGCAGCAGATCAACTGGGCAACTCAAATCTAATTTAAGACATTTCTGACTAGGTCGGCTTTCCATTTGAAGTAAAAGAATGGAAAAAAAATTTGAAATTGATAGAAACGTGACCTTTCATTTTCAATGAGTAAAAAACATAATGTGGCCACCTTTTACTGGCTGAGATCAATTATATACTCCTCTCCTTGTACATTGCAGTGTTGGAAGTCAAGAGTTCGTGACACAGATGGTGTGGAACGGATTTCCAGGGGGTGCACCAAGACCATAGAGCAACTCCCCTTCTTCTGCTCTTCTCAGAGTTTCGATGGGACCCACCAGAAGCGCCACACTGGGGGCCAATATGCCATTGAGTGCTGCTCAGGAGATTACTGTAATGGTGGGAGCTTTCCAGATCTCCCTCCGCTTGTTTACCGAGGTGAGCCAATTTACAAACAATATACTGCAAAGGATGACAAAATTTTCCTAAATTTGGACAACAGAAGTCTTTCTGTTCCAAACATACTCTAAGACAGCATGGCAAAATTGCTGGAAAATACTTAAATTTTCATGTCAAATTTTCTGTTTTTATAAACCCTTCATTGAAAAAAACTAAATTTGCACTATCCAGTATTATATACATGTTCTTGTTAATTAAAATCTGTTAATTGTAATAATTTTATAGGCTTTGGTAGAAATTAACTTTATTTGTACAAGAATATTAAATCCAGTTTCAGCATTACAAAATAGTATAGTGTATGTTGGGGAAGAGAGTAGTGCAAAGTTATTTGTAACAACAATCATAACTCACTAACATTTAAATTTTGATATTAAGAAATACCTTTGATGTTATAATTCAAATGAAGAACTCTTTTTTGATATATTTCCCAATTTTTGTGAGATTATTAACCTTTTTTATGGCCTGTCAAATCAACCTGAAGGTTGGTTAGGTTAGGACACACCCAATGCTGCCCTCTGCCTGCCCCAATCATACCTCTGCCAAACCACCGACTCAATCCCCCAATTTCCCAAATGACATCAGCTGTTAGCCACCTCCCCTAGTATATACTCTTACTTTTCTGGCCGCCACCCCTTTGCTCAAGAGACTATAATCACCTGCGGTGCTCATTCTGTCCTAATCAAATGCAATATTATTTCATTAAATAAATATAAGGAAATTAATTCAAAGAACTGCGGGAGATGCCTTGACTGTAACTTTTAACAGAATCATCTGCTAATATGCATTAAAATGTTGGCATTTCAGTGTAAAAGTCATTCAGCCCAGGCATGGAGAGTAATTTTTACATTTTGAAAGGTATTTTTTATAAGGAGCTGATAACATTTTTGGGTAATCAAGATTTTATTGGGATAAATGGTGATCAGAAATGAGATATGTGATTCCTTTTACAATTAATCCAATAAACTTGACAATCGTGATTGTTTAATGACGTGTACCCTTGGGGAAAGATTTGGAAGCAAACAGTATTTTTTCCAGTCATTTTTAAGGCTAGATTATGGTTTCAAATTTCATTGTAGGCCGATCAATTTCGATTTATCCACACAATGTCCATAATTGACATTCAAGTAGTCAAGTCTTGAAAGTATTGTCAGTAAATCTATTAAAAATCATTTATTGAATTTTTCATTACAAGTGTTTAAAAATCTTCAAAATACGCTCCTTTTGGGTCAATAAATCGGCTCCAGCGGGACCTCCAACTCTCGAATGCATTGCGGTAGGCCTCCTTTGGAATGTCCTTTAATGCCGTGGTGCAAGCTGCTTTGATCCCATCCATTGTCACGAAACGCTTGCCTTTCAGAGGTTTTTTGAGGCGTAGAAACAAAAAAAGTCGGGGGGGAGCCACATCCGTGCTGTACGGGGCCTGGAGGATAGTTGGCACCCCTGCTTTGACCAGGTAGTGAAGGTGTCGATGAAGGCGCTGTGGGCCAGTGCATTGTTGTGGTGCAACTTCCAATCGTCTGCGATTTCCGGGTGGATGCGTTCAACCCTGCTTTTAAGTCTTTTGAGGAGTTCACAGTGGTTCCAGGTTCTACAAACTCATGATGAACCAGTCCTTGAATGTTAAAAAACACGATGAGCTTGACATTGATCTTTGATTTGCTCATCCTGGCTTTCTTCAGGCTAGGGAACACTGACATATGCCACTTTGATATGATTGTCTTTTGGTTTCTGGGTCATATTCAAATACCCAAGTCTTGTCACTTGTAATGACGTTGTCCAAAAATATGGGATCACAATTGCACATGTCGAGGTTTTTATTGGCAGGGTTCAACTTGGCTTGACTTATGGTCATCAGTGAGCACTTTTGGAGCCATTTTTGCACACCCCTTCTACATGCCGATATGGTTTGTAACGATCTCAAAAACTTGAGTTTTTGGAATGTTTAACATGTCGGCCATTGAACGAACTCTTAATCGTTGGTCTGAGTACAGCAGTTCCCTCACTCTTGTCACATTGTCGGTGGTGGTGGTTGTGGATGGCCGTCCAACACTATCCTCATTGCCGACCTCTTCCCGGTCTTCCAAAAAAGCCACCGAAACACAAGCCGCTCTAACAGGGCATCTTCTTTGTAAGCATTCCTGATCATAAAATAGTTTCCGTAGTGGCCTTGCCAAGTTTCATGCTCTAAACTTAATCGCATATCTTTGTTCTAACAAGTGCTGCATTTTCACTTGCACTAGATTAAAAAGCAACTCTCACAGACAGCCCGTCCCCTCTTCCCGGATACTCGGAGCAAACTGAGCGACGGAACACTGATTAGCTGGGCTCCCCCACTATTAGTTTCAACCATTCAAATCGCAGTCCGACTTACAGTCGCATCTCAAATAAAATCACAGTCATATTTTTAATGAATACCTTGTATATGACCATTGACATTCCCATCACTCCGTATATAGTACTTCTGCATGTTAAATGCAACATACCCATCTAAAACAGAGTGCACACGTTGGCCATTCTGAAGCCTGGTCCACGCTAGTTTGTTTTTTTCTGCAATGTATTATTTATGAGGATCCTCCTTACTGCTTTGGCATGCTCAGTTGCCTTTTTGGGATATTGAGGATAGGTCTGATGCTATTTTTCCTTAGTGTTTGTCTAGTGGCTTTCAATATCAGCCAATCACCATTGAGCAGCAGCACAACATGTGATCAGCCTATTCCAGAATTGTGTTTTTTTTTAGAATACCCATTGAAAAATGAGTGCAAATCGACAGATGAGCTAACAGGTGATGAAAATTTGATTGAATCATGCTGCTTGATGTGAAATAGATTATCTCATTACTGTCTTGTTTCTTAATAAAAGAAGCAGAAGTTCCCCCTGACTACCTTTGCACAAACTGGCATAGTTTTTAAAGGACTTAAGATCTTTCAAGCCTGAAATTCAGTGATTATTAGTGAAAAGGATTCAGAGTAACGTTAAATAATTGATTCAATTAAAATGAATGTGTCATTAGCATATCTTAGCCAAGGGGATGGTTTCTTGTCATAAGAGTCCAGTGCTGCAGTTTCTGGTAAGAGTGGTAACCCTTGACCTGCTCATAGTAATTCCTGTTCTTAAGGAAAAAGTAATTAAGACGGCAGTCCTGTGCAAGTTTGGGGAAGTCCTATAGGAACCTGGGGGAGGTTAATTCTTTCACATCATGTTCCATTTTTCATCAGGAATACATTTCAAAATCAAATACAATGTGTGCTGTAATACACTAAGTTAAATAGCCCTAGGAGTCTCGTTATTTTTGTGTCAGACCTCATAGGTTCTATGCTATAAAAATAAACTCAATTTCATGCTAACATATTTTATTACTTGCACTAAATAACACCACTTTCTGCTGCAAAATAAACCTTAACCTTTTTTAGGTCTCCAGCCATTGAATTTATTTGGTTTCATCCATGGAGTAGTGACAATTAAGTGAAATTGATGTTGGTCAGTGAGTGGCCATATTATTTGGGGATTTCAAGAAGAAAAGCCATTGCCTGAAAATTTTTGTTTCGAATTATTATTAAGAATATGTGTGTGGACTAGGACTGCAAATGTGCTCTGTTTACATTTATCTTGTTCTGTAATACAGATTGATACTACGTGTTCAACACTCTGTTAATTTTTAGCAATTACTGCGTCATTTGTAAATTTTATAATTTTCTATGCTGGCATTGTTTGGGATCAGTGTTGAGGTGAAATGAATTTTCACCTTGTATAACCATAAACCTTCCCTTCATTTTGCAGATGATGTGTCATCTTATCCTGCTACAACCAGCTACATTTTGAAGTTGACTCTCTGCATAGTTGGGCCAGCCATAGCGGTTGGCATCATTGGTGCAGTTGTGATTGGTTTTTTGCAACGGACGCATAGGAAACGCCTAGCTCGCACCACAACTGATCCAGAAACGTACTACTCGGATGACCTCCGTGTCA
The DNA here is from genome assembly GCF_022747635.1 of Hetaerina americana. Classification (NCBI taxonomy): domain Eukaryota; kingdom Metazoa; phylum Arthropoda; class Insecta; order Odonata; family Calopterygidae; genus Hetaerina; species Hetaerina americana. Next base: position 83,367,004 of record NW_027287095.1, read on the forward strand.
CCCCTGCAGGAGACAGCACTCTACGGGTGAGCATTCTTTGAATTTTTATCTGCACCAAGAAAAACTTGAAGTTTTCGTGGGAGATGAGATTCAAATCCTGGTCTGCCACATACTTCTCTTATTTTATACTTTTACTCTGTAAATCGGCTACTGACTTCGATATTTCTGCTCTTGTACCCCACCAACATCATCATATTCCATCATTTGTGACAATTTTCATGTCTTTCAACAGGAGTACCTGGAGCATTCCCTTACATCAGGGTCAGGATCAGGCCTTCCCCTTCTCATTCAGAGAACTCTTGCCAAGCAAATATCATTAGCTGAGTGCATAGGCAAAGGGAGGTATGGAGAAGTTTGGCGTGGTGTGTGGCATGGCGAGAATGTTGCTGTCAAAATTTTCTTCTCAAGGGATGAGGCATCATGGAGCAGGGAAACAGAAATATACAGGTAGGGGAAAGTTTCTCAGTCAGATTAGTTTAGAGTTAAAACATTGGCTAAAGGTCTTCAAAGCAGTGGAGCTCAAGACTTATTCCATTCAGCCAATCAATCTCTTGATTATTTCCCATTGATTAGCTCTGAAGAATCTTCACTTTAAATTCTGGAAGGAATTTTTAAGTAGGCTTGTACTCAATTTTATTCTTTTAATTATTGAGAGTAACTTAAAGCCTACTTTTTTACGAATATCTGCATCTCCATGATATATGTATTCCAGTAACAGTAAAAAATAATTGTCACCATTAATAATTACTGCCATAAAAATAATTACGCTACAGTAATATGGTGATTATTATTTTTTATTATCATTTTCTATTTATCATTTTTGTAGATCTCCCATCTAATTTTTAATTTTTCCATTGTTCCCAATAATTAAAGTTGGGTAATTTTATATTTAGCCTTTTTGGATGGATAAAGTGGTGGTTGATGATTGGTATGATTGTAAACTGACATTTCTGGGGAAAATTGTTAATTCAATCAAATAAGTTTTTGATGCCAAAGAGGTGCCATCAAAAAATTTCTCCCAATCATTTTTCATGTCAATATTTAATCAAAAGAAGGATAGCTTATGTTTGGAACAATCATAGACCCCAGGGTTGAGATGTCTGCCTGCCCTGCTTGGGACAATGAAGACAAATTGCACTTGCTCCTTATTATCTCTTGTTAAAATAAAATAAAAATATTCAGTATTGCTCTGTTTGGTATATCTGCATATGTATTTCATTTTCTTATGGATCATATAGATATATTCTATTCTTTTGTTTGAATTTTATGTGGTCAAATTTTACTCAACACAATTTTTATATTTCAGCACTGTCCTACTACGACACGAGAACATTCTTGGTTACATTGGGTCAGATATGACATCGCACAATTCATGCACTCAACTCTGGTTGGTGACCCACTACCACATCTTGGGCTCTCTATATGACCACCTTAATCGTACAACTCTGACTCATCATCAGATGATGAAACTGTGCATTTCTACTATCAATGGTATAGTCCATCTTCACACTGAAATATTTGGCACACAGGTAAGGATTTATCGGATGGGAGTTTTTCTGTTACTTATGCACAATTTAATTGCTAACTTGTGTCCAACATCCAAGTGATGGTATTTGCTACCCAAATTCATCTTATTTTCGTGATTTGTTTGTGATTCATTAAAGGAAAGTGGTAAGGTAATCGGGGAAATGCGATGGAGTGGAGGAAAGTACAATGGAATCCTAGTTTAATTCACCCATTTGCCCACATTTAAGGTGGTTTCCTTTGTAGACACTCAAAGCTTCGTGAATTCAATGTTTATTCTTATCCATTTTAGCAGTCCTCAAATTTTGTCACTTGCATGCGAGGCATTATCTTCTATTAGATATACTGTTCTATGCCCATGTCACTGCTCTCTCATTCTGGCTAAGACTGAGATAACAGTGTGATGATCATTGTAGAACATTGGAATCTATGTGGCATACACAAACAAGTAAAGAATAAATTTCATATAAATTGCCAAAATTAAGAAGTATAAATAAATAAGAGCTATATTATCACCCAGATGGTAGATAAGTCATATCCCATAAAGATCTTATGGTCACTCTCATTATATTGTGTAAGTGTATACTACATTAATTGTAAATATTTGACCCAAGATTAATGTGATTAAATGAGGCTAGAATTTTCTCACTTGGTAATAAATACTTGCGAATTTCAAATAAAATAGGAAGAGTATGAAACATAAGCCTTCTGCAATGTTAAATGTATTCTGTGTATTCTTAATGCCCAACTAATTCATTTTTACAAAACATTGCTTACATGATTTAAAATTAAGAAAATGCCATTTTGAACATCACTTTGTTTTATAAATTTAGATGACCCATTTACTAGAGGATTACTCAATTTAATGTATAAAAAACTTGGTTCCCATGTCTGTTCAGTTAGAGTTCCACTGTATCTTATGTGGAATTGAAATCTAAATCAAAATAATTTGAGCCCTGGATAGGTTAGTGCCCTTCCCTATTCCCATTGTCGCAATGTTCCAAACGAGTCCCATTGTTTTCCTATCATTTGAAAAAGTCAAGGAAAAAATAAACTAATTCCAATCGTATCTAGTAGATAGCGATAAATTCTGGAAATCAGAACCCTGTGGGTTCGTGTTCGTGAATCAGGTATTACAAAATGGTAAATACACTTGTATTCAGAATAAATATGTACTTATGTTTTATTTTCTATATCTGTGCTATGCTTAAGTCTTTTAGAAGTTAGAGGCTACTCTTATTATCCACTAATGTTGAATAGGGAAGGTTTTTATGGCTACTGCACATAGGCCGAGGGTTGAGTTAACTAATTATTATATGTTCCTTGGTCAAGAGAGGGCTCACGAATGAGAATGCATTTACACTCAATGGAAGGGAAATTGAATCTAAGCAAGAGAAACTCAAAAAATTGCATATTCAAAGATACTGCAATATTTTAAATAGCCTACTTGGCACTTATCAGTGTAGGTGTTATCAGAGTGCAAGTGTCACATTCACAAATTATTCTGAGATACTTGGATAGAAATTTTTCTCATCATAAAAAAAAGACAACTATTTATTCATAGTCTGTAAAAATATTGCCTTTAGTCCTTAATCAGGTTTCATTTGAAATGTATTCCTTAAAAAAAATTGCTGTGCATGGCTTAATCTTAAGATTTATTTGAACGGAGAAACTTAGCACATGTTGTTTTCCCACATAATAATGAGAAACTTAGCACATGTTGTTTTCCCACATAATAATAAGCATATTCATGTAAAAACTTAAAATTGATTTCTAATGTCTGCATGTCTTATTTGAAACGAAGGGAAAGCCAGCAATTGCTCACAGAGACATCAAGAGTAAAAACATTCTTGTCAGACTGAATGGGACTTGTGTAATTGCTGATTTTGGCCTTGCTGTTACCCATACACAAACGACGGGAGAGCTAGATGTTGGGCAGAACACCAGGGTTGGCACCAAACGTTACATGAGCCCAGAGGTTCTCGATGAACAGTAAGTGCTACTTTTCTATCAAATGTCGTATAAAAATGAATGACATGTATTGTTTATCTTTTCATGTTCTTGATTTTTCAAAACTCCTTGAATGAGAGAGGCCTTTCTTTACTAAATTTCATTATTGAGAATGCATGCATTTTTCTAGATACCAATTGAATATGTTAGTTGATTTAAAATTGAATACATATCTGGCATTTGTTCTTCATTTTCAAATGGCTCAATTTGTTATGTTTGTGTAATTTTTAATTTTTAAAGTCATATCTAACTTACTTATGGTTTTTTATTGTTATACTGCAAGAAAATTCATGATGATCATGGATATCGTGAACTTTTTCAAATAATCATGTTGAGGTCAGCAATTAATATACAGGGCGCCGTGCTTAAATCCGGACAAGCACGCATTTCCTCAAATGATATTTCTTCGCCGGCTTAGCAAAACCTTCCCCAACTTCTCTGAAGCGTTATACTTAGCCGCAATATGGTAAACAGTTGATCTGGGATACCCAAAGAATCGCACCATTTTTCTGGGCAAACGCCAGGTGAAATAGTTTGATTTTTTTAAGGTTATGGCTCTGTACTTGATGCCTGTTGCTTTCAAGAATGCCAATCGCAACCTCCTGTGGAACTACGATATGGCAAGAAATTCAAATTGAAATATGTCCAGATTTAGACGCTGCACCCTGTAGGTTGCCTGATGTAGGTGGCCCCTATGAATTTGAAATTCAGTGCTTTTACAAAGGATCTTATGACCAACCTAGAAACAATTGTAAAGCTACTACCCATTATATAAAACCAGCATGAAGGGATCCAATTTGTAATTTCACAAAAAATGGTAAGCGAAGTTTGTTTGTAGAACAGCGTCACTATTGGAGGCCTTTGAACTTGGTATTTTTCTGCAAAAATTACTGTTCACGTGCAAAAATAATTCAATGTACTGTCCAAATACTGTAAATGATAGGTATAATAAATCGATATTTCTCACCAACTCTTCCAAAAGAAATATTAAATGCATCGGGCAAAAGGATTGAAATGAAAATTTTAACAAACCTATTCTTAACATTTGATCCATCGCCATCTATTCTAAACTTACCAGCAAGTTGAACATCCTACGTTCATTGGAATTATTATTCCTTCTATGTTCTGATAATTATCAACATGATATTTGATTATATGATCAGAAGTAATGACAATTCTACATAAAAAATTCAAAATACTAGTAGGAAATAACAGGCTGAATGGAAGAACATTTATATTCATAGGATTATTCCCCTACAACATAACTTTGTAAAAACAAAAGGTCAAACTCGGGTGATAGTTTAATAGTGCAGTTTTAAAGATCAGAGAGATGAAGATAAAATTAAAAAGGCCCAAAGTATACTGGAGGATAAATTAAATAATTCAATAGTCTATCACCAAATGGACTATGTTGGTTCACAAATAGGTTCATCTCTGATATTTTAAGGGACATCATCCATTTTAATTGCAATTATTGGAATGTTTTTTGATGTTTGGCTTAGGTTTAATTTGAAATGTGGACTAGGTGGAATAATGGCATTAATTCATGACTCAAATTTTAGCTCTTGACTTATCTAGTTTTATGTATTTCCATTTTTAGGAATATGTTTTAGCAATACAATTAAGTATGCCTTCATGATCTAAAATGGTAAACACATGTATAATATTTTGGAACATGCATGTATGTATTTATGAAAAACATAAAGAAAGACTGCCAAGTTCTGAGTGGTGTACTTTTGCCACCCAAAATTGTAGCCTATGACTGTGTGGCCATTGTTTTGGAAAATGTGTGTATGTACTTGAGAGATCATAATGAATAGGTGAGAGAGTAACAAAGTATGAATACATTGCTGGTAACATAGGAATAAATGTATGTTTTTGTCTGAAAAAAGGACAAACAAAGATTTGGGCTTTGCATTTCTGTATTTGCTGGTACTGTTATTATGGTTTAAACCAATTTGTATCTAGTCATCATATAACATTCTTCCAATAGTTTTACTGTTCTACAACAAACCTTGCCTATCACTTTTTGTGAAATTACAAATTGGATGTACAGTACATTACTGATTTTCAATTCTATGAAGCCTCCTGCTTCCTAGAATTCCATGGAGTATTCCATTGGGGAATGTAAACAATTCAGCCCCAAAATGGGTGAAATAAGGTTGTTTGTGCTACACTGTCTAAAATAGGATATGGTAAATAGTGAAAGTCTCCCTTCCAAGGGTGTTTTCAGCAATCCAGTGTTGATTTGATTCATTTTTGTAGTTCAGAGATTTTCATGTATCCATATCAGATTTCTATCTCATAAATACAAATTTGATTTGCTATCTTGAAAGCAGCTAAAGATATTTCATCAATTTCATTTTTTTCCATTTAACTGTTGGTGTGACTCAATGAGTTGTTGTTATTTTCACTAATGTTCTGAAAAAGGTGAACTTTGCATTAATGTATTTGTCGTAACTTTGGAGCCTTCTTTCATTTTTAACCTATCAAACCCATAATTCTCTATCAACATTATCTTCTATACAAAGTGCACTTGCAGATAAAGTGATCATCTCTCATATGAAATTAGTAGTTTTGTCAGTGTTACCCTCATAGTCTGTCACTTGCTTTAAAATACAGCAGTTTGCGGTTAGTACTGATCATGAATGTTTCCTTTTTTTTCATGACAGGATAAATGCGGAATGCTTTGAATCATATCGCCGGGTGGACATTTATGCTTTTGGATTAGTTCTCTGGGAGATTTGTAGGAGAACTCTCTCAAATGGTATAGCTGAGGAGTATTGGCCTCCATTTTATGACATGGTTCCATCAGATCCCAGTTTTGAGGATATGAGGAAAGTTGTGTGTTTGGACCAGCAACGCCCCAGTCTTCCAAACCGCTGGGCCTCAGATCTGGTAAGAAACAATCCTACTTCTTGTTAGTGGAGTAATTATGGACCAATTATCTGAGAATCAATGATAATGCATAAGAAATGAAAATGTAATCTCTCTCTCTGAGTTCCTTAGGACATAATATAGGACATGTATGTCTATGGTATATTTTTCCTGTGTATGTTTCAAAGATAGTTGGTGAAAATTCTAAAGAATCAAGTCACCTCAAAAGATGTACCAACTTAAATTAGGGCTGCATGTATAAAAACTAAATGCCATGCTCTAATGTCCTTAACTTCCGTAGTCTAACATCAGGTAACATATACTTAATATTATTGTCATAATGCATTCTCTGTTTAGGTCATTCGCCATCATGCTTAAGGCAATTATTGCATTATCTTACATTTTTTATTTATTTGAAAAAAGAACCACTAATAGCAGTAACTTGTGTATTCAAAGTAGAGCATATGACAACATAGAAATAAAAATGCACACAAACAAAATCGACAAACATTAACAGTTAACAACATAAATAACAAAAGGAGGTAATATTATCTAATTATGGAGAGATGGGAAAGAGCAAGGTCCGTAAATGTGTTGGAGGAATGCAAAAAAGGATCAATGGCATGAGGGAGGGTTGAGTTCACTAGAAATTAGTAACCCGGTTGAGTGTAGCCAGGTTGGTTGGTGTTGACGTGGACCGAATGGGGGAGCAATAAGTTAGGAGGGCACGGACAATTGTGGAAAAATATAAGTGAAGTGCTCATGGGTCACTTATGTCCATGAAGCAGCAGAGGAGGCCTATTAGAAACAGCTTTATTTCTTACTGTTTGATGATTATGCCCATTCAAATTCACATTTGTGTCCATTTGGCTGTATTTCATAGTAAATATTGACTCAAGTTTCCAGCGTGTCTTTTATGTAAAGATTCTAAAAGTTTTATCTTTTTATTTCTCTAGTTTTATTTTTAACTAAATAAAGATTGAAAATTTTTATAGCACTGCGGATGGTGTGTGTTGTCAAAATATATACAAGTATTGTCGATATATACTTCTATTGGGTGAAAAAATATTAACATCTACATTTGTCAATGCTTTGATAGACAAAATTGACAAAAAGCTTTATTCATAAGCAAACTAAGCATAATAAATTAATTCATATTGCTTAACCTGAAAGTGATTGCAGATTTTTTTTTTTATCTTAATAATTCCTCCCCATGGACTACAGATGTGGGCTTGGGCATTCTGATGCCCCCTAGAGCTTTCCTGGTGGGAGCAATGATATATGCTCCTGGTTGGGTCTCCCATGCCAGATAGGTCAAGGTTAAGACCCATGCAAAAGGCCACGTCTGCTCAACATCTATACCTCAATGTGGCTGCAAAGTAACGTCTATAAAGCAAAGTTTGACCCCAGTGGTATGGCTATTGAGTTATAGCATGACATCAAAAACATTAATGAAGAAGGAAGCACGCAACTACCTCAGTTGCGTGGTAATCCCTAGAATTGAATAACGGGCACCATGGAGAAAATGAGTCCTGGCAACTATTGGACTCAGCCCAATTGGTAGTGTGCCATGATCAGCTGCATGGGAGAAAAAGCTTCCAGTGTTGCCATCTCATGAAATTCTTGCAAAGCAAATCTCTCCAGTAATTCCATCTCACCTCACATAAACCTAAAATATCTATATTTCCTTTTTCCTTCTCTCACTTAATATTCTCTTATTTTCCTGTCCTCAACATTGTCCTAACATTCCACGTTCCTATTCTAACTAATTTGGTCTTCTTCTCCTGTATCTTCTGTCCTGCTGCTGTCAGTTTTCCCTTGCAAGGGTTTCGTGGGATGAATACCCTGAAAGCCTTGCCTCTCCCGCTGCCAGGCACAACACATGGCTGATTGGGCCGAGTCCCATAGTTGTCAGGGCTCATATTCTCTATTTTGTCCATCATTATGCTCTTAGGAATGATAATTGCGGTGATTTCCCATTGCCTTCCTCAATATTGTTTTTAACGTGATACCATCACTTACTGGCAGCCCCTCTGGGGTCAGACGCCATTGCAGCCGCCTCACTGAGGAACAGACGCTGCGTGGACTACCTTTCGTCTGGCTCTTAACCTTCGACCTATCTGACATGGGTGATCCTACCAGGAGCAATTGTCATTATCCCTGCCAGCACAGCTCTAGGGGTCATCAGAAAGCACATGCCCTTCCACCACGTTAAGGTCAAAGGGGGATGGATGAAAGGGATAGAAACATTTAAATACATTGACCTCCCTTTTCCATATGCAAATTTCTAATTTATTTTCGTGATTTTTCTCAGACGTTGAGTGGAATGGGCAAATTGATGAAGGAGTGCTGGCATCACAACCCAAATGTCCGCCTGCCAGCCCTTCGGATAAAGAAGACACTCGTGAAGTTGGCCTCGAATGACATGCAGATCCACTTGGATCTGGAAGTGTGATTATGAAGTTGACCGATTTTGAACTTGCTCAACTCATATCCTCTTCCCCGTATGAGTGATCTGTTTTACCGTGTGGAGAGTTCTTCCCTTGGCTAATGTTGAACGTGAAATTAAATCTCCAATGGGAAATGGCAAACAGAGAAAGCATTTGGTGCTGTTCAACACTTGACTACTGCCAAGTATTCACATGCATGTGCACATGTCCAGACATGCAGATATTACTCTTTGTTTAGAGTCTAATATCTCGAATTATATTCTCAGCAATCCTTTTATAGGAGCAGACTTCAAAGTTTTATTTATTGTTTCTCAATTTTAAAGAGACGAATTATATTTTAGCATTTCATTTAAGCAGTGACACCATATCCCTTTTCACTTTGAGAGGTAGGAGTTTCATGTGACTAAAGAAACATGTATTCTTTTCAATTGCTCACATCCATGATGTTATTTTTAGTTTAGGATGTGAATAAGACACTTGGTTTATTTTATTTTAACCGCCATGTTATTTTAAGCATGGGTTGTTGAAAAGACTGGACTGGAGGAAGTTTGAAAACAGATAAAGGAATTTCCTTTAAAATGTCTAATTGAAACAGTGCCAAAGTGTTCAAGTGTGCAAATCTGATTTTTTTATCTGAATTTGATTGTATAGGTCACACTCATCAGGGAGTCAAGTTTGACAGAAAGTCAGCTTGACAAAATAGTATTTGCTCTTAATGAATAATTTTTTTACTGTTGGAAATTTTTTAAGTGATAGAATTATTTGATGATAAATTAATGTTTAATAATGAGTACTTGTTCTTTGTTTAACTGTTTTTTTAGTAAGATGCCAATTTTCTACTTTATAATAAGAGTTGAAAGATGTATTTTAGACCATTTGTTTTGTTGTGCAAGTTAATCATGGTTTCATCATTGTTTTGATCATTTAATCTAATATTACCACTAGTTTTAATTGTATTTAGTGTAAATAGATAGTTGTAATTGTAATGCATAATAGAAGTGAGAGAGTGGAGCATTGAGATTTTTGTACAAAATGCAATAAATTGAGAAATATTTTTCACAGCATTTGTCAAGTGCCTCTTGATGGCATGCTATCCATCATAGTCATTGTATAACAACCATTATTAATAAATTCACCAATCGATTTACTTTTGTTTTACATTGTAGTTAATTATTTTCAGCATTCTTAAATCACTGAAGGTTTCCATATTTCTTGGCTTGTAAGATGGAATAATTTTACTCCTGAAATGTGCTCAATGTGATGCAGGGGTTAAGAAGTTAAATTTATATTCAGGAAAAAGTATGGCAGGAAATTTGTTTTAGGAAGAAACAAGCCTTTGAAACTTTCAATTTAGGAGAAAACAACCACAGAAAATTTGGTTTAGGAAGAAATGATCCAAATAAAATTTTGGTTTGGGAAAAAATCATCCCAGCCAAATCAGCTTAGGAAAAAAAATCCCTTGATTATTTCAGCTGTAAAAAACACAACTAAACAGAAGAGGAAAGAGTCGTTTTTTTTCTTTTCATTTCTTTTAGGCCCACCCTGATAGCTGACAGTTTGGTTGTGACTATACTGCAAAACGTGTTCAGTTTTTCCCTCGACTCCATGGTAGCGGGAGACGACCGCAGAGGCATATGGGGATTCTGGTTTCGACCCATCGGTATACACAGGGACTAAGTCGGAGTGCGATCCGAGGAAGGCACTAAAGAGTCGCTGGTATTCCGACTCCATCGTGAATGCTTTAGGGTGCACGAATGACATGGATTTAATATCCGGCTTCGTGTTAACCAAGGCAGATATTTAGCATAGAAGACTGGGCATACTTGAGGAAAGATAAAATTTAATTTGTGGATAAAATCATTAAAATGAACGGCTATGGGCCTAGTGGCCCCTCTCCGCCTCTTAAATAAGTCTGAAAACCATGGGTTAAAAAGGAATGTTTAAACATGGGTGGTTCGTCACGGATAAAACTTTACAGGCATAATTGCCCATCAAAACGGTCCTGTGGGTTATCAACAAAGGCTCCCCTGCATCTGCAATTAGGACTGGGTTGGTTCTAAATTCCCCAGTGGCCAATCGTATCCCGCCATTGTGGACACATGTAAGGGGTCTCAAATTAGACTCTCGTCTTGACGAGTATATTATAGAACCGTAATCCAGTTTCGAACGAACTAAGCCTCGATACAAGAAAAGTATTGTAGTGCGATCTACTGCCCGTGTGGAGTGAATCAAAAACCTAAAACATTGAGGGTTTGCCGATACTTCTCGCCTAATACGCGGATATGCTCCCGCCGGTTTAGTTTTTGATCTAGGTTCATGCCGAAAAAGCGGACGGATTCCACAAATGGGAGATTCCTGCCAGCAGACTTTAAGTCGGTGGTATGTGATGTCCGCGATGACGGTGGAAAGGAACACATTTCGTGTTCACCGTGGAGAAACGAAATCCTTTCCTTCGCGACCAGTCTCCCAGTTTAATTAGGGTCACCTGGGTTTGCCTGGAGGCGTTTACCAGTTGTGTCGACCGGCAAAAAATGGCTAGGTCGTCCTCAAAGAATGATGCCATACCGGTGCATTGACGCATTCCGTCACGTCGTTGATTGCGATAGCAAATAACGTCACGCTTAGCTGAGGTGCCCCGTTCTCCTGTATGAAGGATCGGGATAAATCCTTGCCAGTCCTTACTTCGAAAACGCGGTTTGTTAAAAAATTCCTAAGAAATAGGGCCATATTGCTTCCAAATCCCATCTTACGAATTTTGTTTAAAAATTTCGTCGCCAGACACCATCGCAGGCCTTCTCAAGGTCGAAGAAGACTGCTACGACGTATTGACGTAGTAGGAAGGCTTCCTGGATGAAATCGTCAGTTCTCACCTAGTGGACCTCTCACACCGAAAGCCGCCCTGAGCGTCGGAGAGAAGGTAACGTCTCTCCAGGCACCAAACGAGACGTCGATTAACCATTCTTTCCATCACTTTGCACCAGCAACTGGTGCGAGATATGGGGCAGCTATTCTGGTCATTTTTGTTCTTACCTGTTTCGGAATAGGTACAGTATGCAAGATTGAGATGAGGCTGCAGAAGTGAAAGGATGGTTTTTTCTATTTTTTCCCTCGGCTAAATATATTTATTAATTACTAAAGCAGCTAGAATCACTTTCACAAACCATACGAACTAATTACCCATACTTCATGATTTTGGCTGGATTATAGGTCTTGGTTTTTAATCTTCCTCTCCATGGAATCATCGCATCATCAAGTCATAAGCTTTGGTTTGTATGCATTTTGAAAGTTTTCTATTAATTATTCAAATACAGATCTTTTGGTATACAGCTTGTCCATTGCACCAAAAATTTCTTCGTTATCGCTGAAGTACTTAGCAAATCTGCTTCTCGTCAGTAATTCACCAAATATATTCGTTACAATAAAAGGATCAGTGCTTCAATACTCTATCAGTGAATTTTGCCTCACTTGTCCCATGAGAATCAAAATTGTACAGAATTTTTTCAATTCAGCTATGGTTGTCCACTTCCATGTATTTATGCGGTTTTGTTGGTAATACAGATTGGTTTGAATGAACATCATATCGAATAAGTCATCGGCAACATACAGTGAGACTACATCAAGTGTACTGGTAGAATATTCTGATGTACATTTTACTCCGGTTTGGCCAAAAAAATAGCTCTAAATGCCTCTCAGAAACAATTTTTTTCCATGTAGTTCTGGGAAAATATTGTCTCTGTAGGCAATCCTGTATCACTACAGACTCCCGTCAGGAATTTGGGACACTACCTTCGATCCACAATTGGTTGAGGGCATTGAGGACCTCCCCAAATGCTGATTCCGGAGAAAGCGTAGTGGATTCGGTCCGCTCCCGGCGAGGTATTATGGAGTCGGTGATGGCGGATGTAAGTTACCAGGGCGAGAAGGACTTCAGCCGGTGTTCGAGCTTCACCGAAATCAAGAGGGACTCTCTCGCATCGCCTCTTCATGTTTACAAAGTCGGCGTTATAGCCCTCTTAACTGCTGTTGGCCGCGAACTGCTTGGCGAGAATATGTCGCTTGTTTCATGGGGTGACGTCACCACCTAGCCAGCTATAAGCAATGGTGAGATGACGAATGAGCCCTTGGTCGCGGAGATTTTCTTCACTTTGTCCCATACCTGAGCAAGTGGGGTTTTATGGTTGATCGCAGAGACGTAATCTATCCAGGAAGCCCTCTTGGCCTGCTTCACGGCCACGGTCGAGCTCGCGCTCTCAGGCGGCGAAAAGATGCCAGATTGGTTGCCGTGGGATGCTTAATAAAAATATTCAACGCTCTTTTCCTCATCCGGATCGCCCCGTCGCATTCCTCGTTGCACCAATGGACTGACAGGTGCTCGATTAAGGCTGCCGGAGTAACGAGGGGCCCTTCGGGTAGATGCCGCTACGAGTGTTGAACTTATGTGTCTCGACGCTGCGCAGCGCATTGAGACCAGGGTCATGTTGAAAAGTAAAAAGGCGCTTGAATAGCGACCAGTCGGCACGGCTGATAAGCTGGTTTCCCGGAGGTTTGAAAATGTTGGGTTAAATGCCTTCATTTGCGAATAAAAGAGGAAAGTAGCCACTCCCACAGAGATCATTATGGTCGGACATCTTCAGCTTTGAGGCTAGACTTCGCGAGCATATAGGGAGATCTATAGCTGAGAATTCCCCATTAAAACTGTTCAAGCGAATTTTTTCGCTGCTATTTAATAAAAGCAGGTTAAAATCCTCCATAAAATTAGATAAAATCCGTCCTCTGCTATTAATTGTGTCATTTGCCCTCTCCATAAAGGATCATGGGCATTAAAATTGCCCATCAATATAAATAGTCGAGGTAGCTGATGGGCAAGGGCTTCTAGAGTAAAACATGTTACCGGTGCACCCTCCGGCAGATAGACGTTGCATATCGTTATCCTCTCTGGGGTGTGCGCTGTGACAGCCACTGCTGCTTGGAATAGAGAATTCAGATGGACTCGGGAGATGTAAAGGGCCTCATGAGTCGCAACTGCTACTCCACCTTGAGCTCGTTGACTACTCGTGTATTTCAGTTCACTTCCCTTTGCACAGGACATTATCAGGTACCGCTTGCATGCGGCATAACAGTTATCTCCCCTTCCCGTGACCGGATAGGATATTTTGGGTGATAGAAAAGTTTTTTCCTCCGTATTAATAAATGTTTCATCCCTCGGCCTCCCCACCCACCACGGATCCACACATTCGGGACGCCGCTCCGCTGAACCGGAGCGGTCGCTAGGGCTAACTCGATGGATATAGCGCTTCAGGAGTGGTTGTCTGTTTCTGGGTGGATCTTCAATGCAAAGGCCCAACAAAACCCTTAAATCTCCGACCTCCTTGCGCAGAGCCCCACAACCTTGGCACTCGCCACCGGAGTTTACACGACGGAAGCCAATAGACCGGGAATGGCTAGCTCCCGGCCTCCCGTTTACACGAAATCCGGGGCCGAAGAGTGACATTGCTCCCCAGTCCGTACAGGCCATCTGAAACCCAGCTGGGAACCATAAAGCTCATCCTACAGGATCCCCTTCTCTCCCTTACAGGTATCCAGACATGGCAAACACCTGGGCAGATAGCAAGTCAGATGGTATGGCTGCACACAGACAGAGGATCCACAGCACTGTCAGGATGCATCCCTAGCTGACTGGGTGTTTATTTGGGGTTTTCTCCCCACCCTTTTAGTTGCCTCTTACTATGCTATACGCCTATACTATATGGAGCATTCTCGATCTCCTCACGCGCAGGGGTAAACAGCAATGATTTGCCAACGCAGGGTGTTCCTTCATGAGTTTACCCACATCGTCTCTCAAGAGACCTTTGTAAACATCATCATCATCTCATTACTATCGTGGGCAAAGGGAAGAAAAAATAACACACAAGAAAATGCAAGTGTGTGGTTCAAGAAAAATTAGGAAGGAGGATGTGTGTGCACTCTTCCTGCCATGTTCCACTCCACAAATGAAAATTTTTCAAAAAAATTCATCACACAAAGTAGAAATACTAAAATTATTTGTAAGTAATACATCCAAATTTCCATCGCAAATTTTTAATTAAGTTCGACGATTTTACTGAAGCGATCCATGCTCAAGAACTAGAATTTAAAAATCTGCCAGGATGGAGGGTTAAAACCCATTTCAATACCCAAACGATACGCAACATAATAAGATGAAGTTTATTATTCCCCAGAAAATGATATGGCATTTTGCATTCCACCATTTTATGGTATAATCAGGTTGGCACCATTTATAGCACCTCATAACCCCTTGAAATAGGATAGGCATTGCACAATTACATTTCCTATGGAATGGAACTGGTGACCTATGGAGGAACATGAAGGATGGCAGAGATGAATTGGGATCAAATTGTCAGAATCACATCCAAATATGAAACTCAAATTCTTTTATAAAAATAAGTTAGAACTGTTCTTGGCTCCCCTTTATTACATCAAGGTCATACCAAATGTTTATTTTCACAGGTTTATAATACATAATTGTACGTATGGCACCAGTTATTAAATTCGCATGAGAAGCACAACACTAAGTCAAGTCTTCCATAGTTAATGGAATACAAAAATAAAACTGAATAATTATTGCCATGATTTATGGGAACACTTGGCTTTTAAAAACAGTGAAAAAATATATGCTGGCCTAAGAAACGCCATTCATGTGGCATCTATTCCTAGAAAAACACTTGAGTAAATTATTTATGTTCACAGGATGGATTGAAACTATGTACGTGTCAAAAAAAACTAGCAAAATTATGTGCTATTTATATATATATATATATAAAATTAAAGATCACAATGTGTGTGTGTGTGTGCAAATAAATATGAATAGTATACACACTCTGTGTACACAGTTCTCTCTCTGAAAATATAGACTCATTTTTTATTGCATTTAATTCCAATGGCAAAATTTTAATCAACTCTTTTCTATGAATGGAACATTTTTTTTGCTGAAATTAAATTAATTTAAGACATGACATATTTGCATTAAGGCTATGCAATGATTCTTCTAACAAGACTGATTCAATGAGTGGCTTTGTTACCTAATCAATGCCCAATTTAATTTCATCTTGAATAGCCATAAAGGCTATATGTCACTTTGTTCATAAGGAAGAATACTGCGACCACTGAAAATGAATCACCATTTTCTCAGATGTTACGCTCACAAATACAGAAATAAAAGAACTTGAAAGAACTCAATTTTTTTAGGAGAGAGTATAACAAATAGACTTCCCTTGAAAACTCAATAGACAGCACTTCAACAACTGAGGTTTTTAGTCTTCATGAACAGATAATTTTATCTTCACATAAATATTCCCATTGTGAGGTGTGACAATAAATTCCTTCTAACTTGTCCAGATAAGGTGTTGATTCGAACGGCAGACAATTAAGAAGCAGAAAATACTTTCACATATGTGAAATATAAATATTTCACATGTTTTTACCTTGTGCACATCCCAGAAACTTCAGCAACTAATTAACTGATGCTTGAAATTTTAAAAATGTTCTAAGAAATTCATAAACATCAGTACTCTTCAAATTATTCTACAAAACAGGCTCTCGATGAAGCATTGGTCACTCATCAATCAGACAATATGCAATCTGATCCGACCTCAGGCACCACGTGAATCCTTAATTGACTGATCCAGCAATCATTCAATGTAGTCTTCCTCATGGTTTCCAGTCCCACGGGATGCAAACTTCACCGTGGGAGAGGATGGAGTAGTAATGCGTCACCCTCACTCCCAGCCCAGATATCAACGAGGCAATGGCTGAGCGATAGGGATCTGAATTGGGCATTCCTTCACTCGGCAGAAGACGCTCACAGCAGGATATCATGAGGGCTGGAGTGATATTGTCATCCTTCTCCAGTGAAGCCAAGCCCAGTTGTTTCACACACTGAGCATGCAAACCCCTTTCCAGGTGCTTATTGCTGAAAATAAAAATGAAATTTAGTAAACATTTCATTTTTTACCGTTCAACGGATAGACAAATGTTTGAGATGATGCAGTGACCAGATGATCTAACTTAACTGTGCATGATTTGCATGAAGTAATTGTGAATGGTGTTCAAAGACTGGAGACATCACAAGGTTACGTCATTAGGAATAGAGATTTTGTTAATAGGAAAGTATTCCATATTACGACAAGACAGTTTTCCTTGTTCTCATCTTTCATTAATGAATAACTAACTAATCAAATCAACCAATGTTTTTCATGGGAGAACATTCCTTTATAGTTAATTCAGGCAAAATCTGACAATATGTGATATGCAAACGAGCATGAACATTAATAAAATCAATTAAAATGGCAAAAAGATTGTACATACCACTGGTATTCGTGCAAAAGCTCCATTGCTTTAACTAGATTATCAGAAATGAAGCTAACAAGGAGAAATGCAGGGATAGATGCTGGGACAATGAACTGACCAGTAGGAGAAAGCATAAGAGGGCCAGACTCACTGGAAAAAACAAGAAAAGAGACAAAATAAGTGAATGGATCGGTCAAGAGATAGAATAAAATACTGCATATCATTTTCTAAGTTTATGTAAACAAAACATTTGCTACTTTTCAAATTTAGTTTAAATTCAGTTGTTAGTTGTCAATGTGACTTAATGCTGCAAAAGAATCCGCACCCATAAACTAACTTAACACTTGCTTGATCCATATAGGTAAATGTGATCATTGACAGTCAATATTAAACTCGAATTCATCCTATTCAAATTTATTAAACCCCTTCAAGATTGAATCATGATTGAAAGGTCCAGGCTACTATCACAATACAAAAGGCTAAATTAGTTTTAATTGGTTTTATTTGAAATATCACGCATTTAAACTACAAAATATTATAATTTAGCTTGATATTTCAAACAATGTAATGCCCATGATAATTGATGCCATGCCCTGCTTTAGCTGAAATAAATCATTAATAAGTGTGGTAAATAAAAACTTTGACACCACCATCCAATACATCCAATGACCTCTGACAAACCGAAAAATTCATTTCAGGCTAACGAAACTGAATAGTTGCTGATACTGAGCATCACTCACAGAAAGTACTTCAAAATAAAATGACTACTTACCTTTCCATTTATAAATATATTTCAAAAAAGTGGTGAGATTAAAATCTCCATTAAAACTAAGTATGCACAGCAGAACACCTACATCCATCGGCAATGATAGATTCTGAGAGTCTCCACAGTTAAGGGAAAGCATGAACAGTGGCAAACACTATGTATTGCCATTATTTACTAACTATAATAGGATTAATCATAATAATCCTCCAACTGTAGGAGGAAAATTTGAACATTTGTTTACCATCATAACCATACCCAATATGAGGTCTGTTCAAAACATGTCACCAACTTTGAATTTTCACAGGTTACGTATATTTGATTTTTGATTTTTTTTTTGGCGTTAAGTTGGTACTTACGTCTCTCACTTATACCAAAAGGTTTGGCCATTTTGAATGTTCAGTTAATTGTTTACAGCTGTTTTGCTTGGACGTGTTTCGGCTTGTCTTCAATTTTTACCTGTTCCAAAAAATGGATCAAAGAACGTGTACCAAATTTTGGGTGAAAAACGAAATGAAGTGTGCGGTCGCATTCCTAATATTGACTGTGGCATATGGAGAAGCTACCTTGGACCGAGGCAACATTTATCAGTGGTACGAAATGTTCTCAGAGGGCCGAGAAGATGCGAACGACAAAGAGCATGCCGGAGCATGTCAACAGCAGACGAAAACATTGATGAAGTGAAGAAAATACTGTTGACCAATCATCAAATTACCATGAGAGAAGTTGCTGAGGACCTAAACATATCGATTGGCTCATGCCATTCGATTTTTACCAATGATTTGGGCATGACACGGGTTGCCGCAAAATTCGTACCAACATTGCTCACTTTCGACCAAAAATAGCAACGCATTAACATTGCTAATGAGGATTTGGACTCTCCACGATAACAAAAATAAATAAATAAATAATTTTTGAAAAAACACACAAGTCGCGATACTGTTTGAACAGACCTCGTATTTCAGATACCAATGCTTCATCATGCATTCAATTGCAGGGATAATCGAGAGTTAACCGTACATATTGAATATAGCAGTTCTACCAAACATCATTTGGAATCAATGAAAGTAAAAAGGATCAAAGCTTACGTTTCCACGACTAGCTGGAATTGCTTAAGCGATGGTGGCCACTCCTTTGGATACCTCCCCCTCCCCCTGTAATCCCCAAGGGATGTGGCCAGCCGCCTCAAGTGCCTCTCGTAGCCCTCGGCCGTCACTTTGGGCTGGAATTTCCTACACAGCACATTGTTCGAAACACTTTTGGTGAGCACAATTGTAGTTAACCAACAAAAGTGACAACAGAATCAAAGTAGTTCCCATGGCAAACATGCCAAGCAGCATATTTTACGACTTATTTTCATACCTATGCACTATTTTTATGTCCATTAAAACCGTGGAGACGGCACGTTCCACTGCTGGGATCCTGGCAAGCACGGCATCTCTCTTCCTTACATTTCGTATCAGCTGGAAGAAGTCAAAAAATGAGGGTTACTAATGACAGCTAAACTACAACCTTTTTATCATTAACAGATCAACGAGCAGGGTGGAACGCCATTCTTGATTGATGAATTTTTTCATTTCAACTGACCAGAATTCCTATTTTTTTCCCAGAAGAAATTTAAAAATTGAGGGAGAATTCCTATTGGAATTTGAAATTAGATGATCTGATCCAATTCTTCATTAAATTATTAGATGACTACAAAGACAATAAGTTAGGCTAAAGGGAGAAGTTAGCAGAGCACAAAGTAACATAAAAGTTAAGCAATATTCATATGAAATTTTAAATATAATATTATAGACAGTAGTTAACATCAGGGATCGAAGCATACTTTTCCGGGATATTTCTCTCAAAATTTTAGAAGTTTAGTTAAATGTAATGGATTTCCCTGAAACACCAGACATTATGCAATCTCATGCGATGAATGCACTTCGAGCACAAAAATTATTTCACTAGTAACAGTCTTGCAGTGGGTCTATCCAATCCAAAAATATTGTTATCAATTATTGGACTCCCAGGAAAAAAAGCCATCATTTTCTTGCAACTATTCTTAGTCAAAATATCAATTGTAACATGCCACATCCTTGGTAAAGTAATAAAATAATGAGTTACTCCCTGCATTACAAGAGCTGTTTAATACAAATTAATAATAAGTAAACTTGTGGAGCTAAATTCCTACATTAAACCCCTGACAGTCATTAACTAAAAGGTTATTCATTTTCAATGAGAAATGAGCTCAATCTTAACTAAGACCCACGGCAGAGTGCAATTCATGCACATACTTAATTCAAAAAGTCCTAATGAAGAAATAGAAAAACAAATAATTTTATTAGCTTGTATTTTAATTTTCAACATAATCTTCTTTTAGTCCGATAAACTTGTCCTGGCATTTCACCCACTCTTTTAAGTTGTCCAAAACATAGGATTTAGGAAAGTCCTCAATAAAGACATTTGTGTTGGCGATGACTTCCTTTTTACAAGTTTGAAAACAAAACAAGTCACTGTGGGCCAGAGCTGGTGAATATGATGGATGTTGTAATAGTTCTAATTTTAATCCCACAATTGTCAACATCAAAACTGCACAACTGGTTTCCAATCTACAGTATCGAAGGCTTTTTCCAAATCAATGGAGGTGAAAAAACCTTTCCTGTTCATTTCTAGCATCCTCTCTCGGATCAAGCAAAGTGCCAGGATAATGCCTCTTGTTCCTTTACCTTTCTGGAAGTCAGATTGATCTTCTCCAACATTATTCTCTGCTTTCTTTTTAGATTCTGTTCCCTATTGTATGTAAAAGAACCTTGGAAACATGTGACAGAAAAGTAACTGTTCTGTAATTCATGCATTCAATTGCTTTCCCATATTTTTGGTATCATAATATTTTGGCTTTTAAGAGTCTTTAGGTATCTCCCCTTTTTTCACAACATGCGTGCACTGTCATAAAGTCTTTCTTCCATTCTACTGCCAAGGTTTTTTAATAACTCAGCCTCAGTTTTTTAATACCTTTTTAATATCTCATTATCCAAACCCCTCCATGCATTATCGATTGCTGATATAAAGCTTTGATTTTCCAATAGGCTAAAAGAGTCTATTGGAAAGTCAATAGACTAAGAGAACAACACCTAACATTTTGAAAGCTCATTATTTCATCTCCAGGAATGTCAAAGGTAAATTAAAAAGTTAAAACATTTCCTTTCGATGTACACCTGTCATTCATTGATCTTTGAGGTTCTTGTGCTTCCATGAGAGACAAATCGGAACACTTACATCTAGCCAGTTATTCCGCACCTCACTGCTGTTGAGCATGACATGCCCATCAAGAGTGACCCCAGTTTCACTTCCAAACACAAGTATCCGACCTGAAAAACACACAGCACACCAGTATAGCAATTATATTACCATTGCATTTCTCACAGCCATCATGCAATAAAAATAATCAACGACTGGAACAGGACAGTTTCATCTGGAGTTTTACCATTAAAAAAAAAATTATTGAAAAATTCTATACTCCAATGCTCGCTATTTTAACAAAAATCTTAATTCAAAAGCCCATTGGTAATCATGAAAATACAAAATCTACTCTTATTACACTGACAAATTAACACAATCGAACAAATATTACAGCCCATAATTTTTTGCAAGGAAGAAAGCTATATGTAAGCCATCTCAAATATTCACTTACAATAAAGCCATTACACCAGTTGTAGTAGCATCATATCTGTCATTGCAGTAGTGGACACTAGCATTGGCTTTTAAGTTTCTTCTCCTCAAGTGAAAGTGACCGCTTTTCCTGCATTGTGACGTCACCATGACGATGCTAGCGAATGTTCAAAATGGTCTCTTAAGCTCACGCTTTACCTTTGGTTTTTGATATTTTCGATTTCATATTCATAATTTGTTTTTAATTTGCCAACAGTCACTGTGGTCCTGTGTGTGTCATGGTAGACACAGGTGTCTACAGAACACTACTTTTTTCAGAACTATTTGATCATTCCTGTTGCTTTCATTCATGTCTTACTTGTCTGCTACAGCCTTGGGGTGAACATATTAATTTAATCAAACCATATTTCATGAATTTATATATTTTGTAGACACAAAACAGAATTTTTGTATAATTAATCTTCACATGAGCTTGTCTGATGATATATTGCTGACAGTATTCTAAAAACCAAAGAGAAAGAAAAAAAAGATACCAAAGTAATACAACCATCCAATAATCTAGAGTGCTCCATGCATCGGGGAGTAGTCTCTCGAAAGAAAGTGACTTTGGAGCTAACCTTGGCTTGAATTTGAGTTACACAAGGAACAAAGTGGAATTCGAGAAGATTTGAATGAGTAGAATTTGAGTCAGAAACAATCTGCAAATGAAGTTCCAAACATAGCAGAGGCTATGGTAGAAAGGATACATGTTTACACAATGCAGTTTTACACTACTCTGATGATTTCTGCACCTGGTTCCACTTTATTTAGTGGTACCACAGATATCATTTTACAAACATTTGTTGTCTCCGGCATAACTTCATAGAATTTGCATAACATATTGAAATGAAATTATTGACTTTGTAATTCCACACACTTTTTATTTAAAAACACGACCCAGGTTTCGACATTGAACGTAATCATAATTTTTTAATTAAATGTGTGGAATTACAAAGTCAATTATTTCATTTCATTTCAATATTTCATTTTACCATGGTCAGCAAAAGTGTTCGCGCATCACCAGAGAAATTATCATAACCACATCAAGTAATTTGCAAAAACTGAATTATTTCATTCAAGTGCATGACCAATAAATGCAAATGTGTCCTCCCTATTCGGCCCTTGGACCACTATGGAAAGCACATCTCTATGAAATAAAATCTTCAAAATTATAAATTAATGAGAGAATTTACTAAATTGTATGATTCAAGCATAGTTCACAACTAAATACACATCCAGATATTGTTTTGGCCCCAGGAGAATTTAAAAAATAATATTAATGACAGTCAATTTGTTAATGCATCATCTAGGACTAGACTCAATACACCCAAATTATGAACAGTTCAATTAAAAATCATTAATTATAAAGCTTCACACCACCCTCAGTAATCAAAGGAAACAAATAACAGGCTCTTTCAAGTAAGGAAAAAAAATTAAAATCTCTCACATTGGAAAATAAAGATCACTCGATTAGGACACGAACACTGTCTTTAGGTATACTATTAAATGCAAAAATGATGTGGATAAAATGTGAAAATCATACTATCAAATGCAACCAAGAGAATATTTTACCATGCAATGTGTTTAGGGATTTCAATTAAGAAACACCTGAAGAACTGAATGCATATTGTGTCAAATCTACATCTGAGCTCACTCAAAATTGGATTCAACTTAGTATTTCAGAAAACACATCTGACATCTTGTCCTTGACTCCCTATCCACTTATCACTTCCTCTCTCACACCTCTTTGCCCCTTACCAACTGACAAGATGGCAAGTGTTGCCCTGTCTCCCTTTCAGCAGAAGATGGAACAACATAGGCAACTTCCTGTATAAAATCTTTTACTATTATCTGTCTGTTTCAGTAAGTAGGTATATTACAACCACACACACACGCACACACACACTGCCATGGATTTGCAGAAACATGAACATTTGAGTTTACAAATGCAGTTACACAGACTCACAAGCAACTAAATTTATCCATCCAGTCATGGCAGTTGAACTACTGGTGGTACTACACATACATATACAGTTCACTGGCATATCATTGACAGAAAAGTTACAATTTTGCAGGGAATTGCAATTTGCAAGGTTTTAAGGGAATAAAAAAATCCAAAGTTAACAGCAGCAAACAAATACTTCAAGTGAAAAAAATCTATTAGAAGCAACAATGTTTCCAATAATAATTGAATTACTTTGTTATGCAGAGTCAATTTTCCCTTTATGAATAATTACCAAGAACTGACAATGTAAGTTTTCCTCATTTAGTCAACTTTTTGGTTTATCTTGTGCCAGAATATATTGTATATAATGAAATAATTCATGCCTCTTAATCCTCATTATACGACAGACACTAGTAGAACTAAAGCCTCCCTAATTGCTACTATACAGACTCAAGCATAGAATGTTCTAGGAAATTTGGAACAGCTGAAATTTTCTTTGGGGGTTTCTCAAAATAACATGACCATTCCATACCTTATCCACAAGCCCTGAGATACATTTTCACCACAGAGCAACATCTACACCTATCAAAGGACTCAAACTGTGACCTTTAGTTTAGCTGTGGGAGCACTTCATCATGCTTATATGGCTATCCATGCCTCAAAATTTGATATTGTCAGCCTCAAACAGCCCATGGTTGGTTACTCCATAAGTTAGTCACTAATCAACTGATGTCAGATTTTTATGTTTCATTGCACAACATTTTGAAAAGTCATAATTTTTTAAGCCATTTCATTTGAGGAAGATTTCAAGATGTGGTGGTAGAGAAGAATGCATAGTATGAAACTGACAAATAGGAAAATAACCGATGAAGCTCCAGGCATGGTGGTGGAAGAGATATGGCTATTGGAGCATATTCAAAGAAGGCAGGACAATTACTGCGAGGCAACGGGATGCTGAATATGATAATAGAAGGGGAATAATGGGAAGTGACCCAGTGGGAAGATAAGAATAGGCATTTTGGATGGAATTAAGGGTGAGAGTAAGTATAAAGAGCTAAATAATAAGATTACTCTGTAACAGAGGCTTTATGGATACTTGGTGTCATGTTGGTCAGGGCTTAGGAGTAAAGCTGTGTTTAGTGCCTTGATCCATCAAAACCCCACTCTTAGTGGACTATTGCCAAACATGAAAATTATAATTTTATACAAGGCTCTTTAAATTCATTATTAATATCCTTTTGAGCACAATGACATTATTTTAAACACTGAATAAAGAAACCATACCCATACAAGAAAAGAAAGATTCAAACAAATTCAAACAGGTTAAGGCACAATTTTTAACAAGAGAGTGATAGCTATATATATATATATATATATATATATATATATATATATATATATATATATATATATATATATATATATATATATATATATATATATATATATATATATATATATATATATATATATATATATATATATATATATATATATATATATATATATATATATATATATGTGTATATATATATATGTATGTATATATATATATATATATATGTATATATATATATATATGTATATATATATATATATATATATGTATATATATATATATATATGTATATATATATATATATATGTATATATATATATATATATATATGTATATATATGTATATATATATATATATATATGTATATATATATATATATATATATATATATGTATATATATGTATATATATATATATATGTATATATATGTGTATATATATATATATATATATATATATATGTATATATATATGTATATATATATATATATGTATATATGTGTATATATATATATATATATATATATATATATATATATATGTATATATATATGTATATATATATATATATATATATATATATATATATATATATATATATATATATATATATATATATATATGCATTGGTGAAATATGTATAGTTA
Organism: Hetaerina americana; assembly: GCF_022747635.1. Taxonomy (NCBI): domain Eukaryota; kingdom Metazoa; phylum Arthropoda; class Insecta; order Odonata; family Calopterygidae; genus Hetaerina; species Hetaerina americana. The sequence continues at coordinate 83,392,599 of NW_027287095.1, forward strand.
AATTGAGATGCAGTATAATGCAACACACCTTTGAGTGCATCCATGGCATCAGAATGTTGACGAGCAAGGGCCGCAAAACTCTGGAGGCAGCCACGAAAGTGTGATATATTCCATCCACAGTCCCAACGAACATCCAGGAGTTGCAGTGATGACTTGAGGTTTTCCTTTCAAATGCACACTTGCATATTAGCAAGATAATGCACAGTTCTTTAGCAACAACATATGTCGTACTCACTCAAAGTGCTCTCCACGAAGCACCCCAAGTAGAGATCAGAATACCACTGAAAAAGGTTGTCTCCAGGATTCGAACCCAGGCCTTTTCAGTGGGAAGCCTGTGTGTTAGCCACTCTATATTCATGAGAACGTCAACGTAACAACTGTGAATCTGAGTTTGGCATGCTACTCTGAGAAATCAGGCTGATTCAATACGTAATAGACCCAAAAAGAACCTTTTTGACTGAGGCAGGAGGAATTGAATGAAAAAGTGCATCATCAAAAAAGAGCACATGAAGAAAGTTCAACAAGTATGACAAAGAGCCTAAAAATGTCTAAACTAAAGTTCACCATTCATCAGAACACATGCTGTAACAGGCAAAAGAATACTGAAATGGACAATGAAAGTTGCTGATATATTTTAACCGATTTCTGAAACTGTGAACTTCGAACTACTACGTTAAGTATTTAAAGGAGCTCCTTTACCTGAAGCCTTGACACTTCCTCCCTGACGGGTGCCAGTGCTTCTGCTTTCTTCCTTGCATCACCAGCATGTTTGTTCAACCAAGACCTGAAGACATAAGCAAACCATACAGTATACTAAATCCTCAATGCCATTAATAATACCTAAGAAACTCATTCACATAAGAATAAGAATAGAATGAGGAGCTGATATACCCACGGTATGTTAGATAAATAACTTAAGTTTTTGCAATTTGAGTGTAAAAATAATTCATAATCATCGGTTTGGTAGGTGTTGGTAGAGTTCACCCAGTACTTAGCCCAACAGCATGTGAAATTCGCACATCAGGGTAGGGGGGCCAGTTCCTTTCCCTGTGCCGGCTATGGTTTCCCAGGAAGGCCTGGTACCCAAAAAATCACAAAGTTTGAGTGGAGCTGAGGGTGCCCACAGAGGCTTGCCCGGGACTCAAACCTGGGCCTGGTCGAGTCAGTAGTTCAACACTCTACCCACTGGACTATCTTAGACTGCCACAACATAAAATGAGCTAGATTATTAGTGCATCATCTTCTGGTACATACATAAGCTATGAACCTAAAGTTAACATACTAAATTCGAAACACATTTTACAGGATAATAAAAATAGAGTAGAAAAATAAAACCCTCAGTCATTTAAATTAAATTAATTTCCATAAATTACAGCATGCTACAGCATACGAGATTCAATTCATACCTCCCCAATCTGAATTTCAAGTTAACACAATACCAATCAAACAGCTTCTTCAATGTTACATTCTATCAAATTTGTTCAAAATAACAAACATGCATGAAACCTCCCTTAAGATGTGTCAATAATGCAATGTACTGAACACCTAAGGAAATGTCAATAGCTCATAAAGTGTATCTGCCAATAAGCATGACAAAATACGAGGGCGGTTCAATTAGTACCCTTATTTGAAGACAAAGGGCGTTCCTGAGGGAAGTTTATGTTATCATCATGTGCTGCCATCTATCAAATGATGGTGAAACAAATTTCAGACTGATTTGAAGGTTAGTTTGGATTTGGCAGCCATTCGAGTAAGACTTATTTTGGGATTTTCGCTAAGTTGGAAAAAAGCAGTATCGTTCGGTAATTCGCTTTTTGTTTTTGGATGGGAAGAAATGCGAGGAGATAAAAGCAAAGTTGGATTCTGTTTATGGGGACACGTCGCCATCTATGACCACAGTTAGATATTGGTTCAACGAATTTAAATGTGGGCGAACATCTGTTTTTGATGAGGAGCGACCAGGATGCCCGGCAGACGTGGTTACCGAGGAAATCATTAAAAAAGTCCACACCATGATTCTCGCTGATCGACGAACAAAAGTGCGTGAAGTAGCAGAGGCCATGGGTGTGTCAACCGGAACGGCAATTAATATTTTACATAATAAGTCTGCAATGAAAAAATTGCCGGCCTGATGGGTGCCGCGATTGCTCATGGTGGACAACAAGCTGATCCGGAGTTGTCGCCGCCAAACTGCATGAACTACGTTATGAATTGCTGCCGCACCCCCCGTATTCACCTGATCTGGCTCCCTGCAACTTTTTCTTATTCCCTAACATGAAGAAATGGCTCGCGGGGAAAAAATTAGCTCAAATGAGGAAGTTATCGCCGAGACAGAGGCGTATTTTGGAGAGTTCGACAAATCCTATTTTTTGTAGGGGTTAAAAAAATGGCCGGAACGTCCGGAGAAGTGTATCTTTATAAAAGGGGACTATGTTGAAATGTAAAAAAAATGTTTTTGAAAAAATGGTTTCTTCATTTCTAACTCGGGTACTTATTGAATCGCCCTTGTATCAATCATATGAAAATTGTAAAAATGAATGCGTAATTGTACCTCTGTAATGATCTCACTGATATTTCAACCTCTCTGGCAGATCTGGAATTTGGCAAACTAGAATTCATATCTAGGGTTGTTTGCTATGTGTTGAACAACATGATGCACAGAATGATGTTACCATTTTTAAATTATATGTTTCAAAATGAGATTTCCATTGGATTGAAAATTAATTAACTTTTATTGACGTTTTTTATACTCAGCACTTAGCAGTGTCTATAATTCTAAAAAATAGAAATATTATACAAAACTAGTTTCTGTATTCTTGTAATATCCTCAGTCGTCTAGCAATGACATAATTTTTACATTACACATTCATGAAATACTCAACATTTGCCATCATTCGTTGTCAGACATGACGAAGTTTTTCATTTATAACATTCAGGAATAAAGGTGAGCAATATATGAAAAATCAACTATTCAAATCACTGATTCCAACAGTTTCAAACAAATATACTCATTTTAGATTTCAATAAGAGTGCAGAAGAATATTATGATGATTTAAAAGAATGAGTACAGTTAGAAATACCAAATGATGCACTCACGAGGACAAAATATAGTTTCAATAGAAACCTTACTCTTTGGACGAATAAAGCATTCATATTTTTGCTTGAACTTACAGCAACCTCTCGGTTTCCTTCGACTTCTGAATTTTCCTTTCCATGTGCCGAACGCGAACAAAAGGCGAAGTCCCATCATCTTCAAAGCCTGTTCCAGTTAGGTCGATGCCTTCCCACCCCCTGGGTCTTGTTGCTTGTGCTTCGCCCCAGGCCCTGGATGCCTGTGGAGGTGGGGGCAGGGGAGAGGGGATCGCATCCACGTAGGATGTTGGAAGACCACATGACCGGAGGATCTCCAGCACAGTTTTACGAAGGTCTCTCTCTGCGAGGGTGACACGAACCTTCTGGAAGGACCCTGAGGGAAGCCAAGGAGAAAATTAAGATCCCTACCAACATCAAATTGTTGTCTTAATACTACAACTAGTTACAATATAAGATATTTCATGTTATCATTTAGGTTAAGGACATCACCTAGATATACGTAAATTTCCATTAAATACACTACCCATTTTATTATCATTAAATAAAAAATGCTGAATTCTTAGAGCCTTATATAAGAGGTATAAAGTGAAAGTTTTAAGCCAATAATAATAGTAGTCTTTAGTTCTGCGTGAGAGTCTCTCAGGAGTCTCCTAAATCAAACATTACGCACATATTTGGATTTGCCAGACTCTTATCAACAGTGTTGGAAGAGTTTGAAAATTATGGCATTAATTAATCATTAATTCTACAGTAATATGGTACCTTTATTTGACAAAGCCTGGGTAAATACAGTAAAACCATCAGTCTGGCTCACCCTGGACTCTGTTTTCAGTAATATTTGTAATTTTCAATCTGCTCATTAAATATTTATTTCAATATCTTCCCTCTTACATTTTGATTTAACGATGAAATGATTAGTTTCCTATAGAGCAGAAGAGGCCATCTATGACATCCATATGTATAAAATTTATGTCCTCGTTGTTCTTTCATAATGCGACCATAATGTATACAAGAAAGTTTGACGCAATGCATTACTGTAAAAACCATTAATTCTTCATGATGGTTAGCATAACTTGAAACTTTTTGTGTGGTTATGATCAACACCTTCTTTCCAATTAGCTGTAGGTCAGCATTGGGTCCGAAAATCTATCATGACAAAAGATAACTTCATATTCTTGTAAAGGCATCTATATCCATTGAAATCTTATTCTGTTTTTACTGCTTTGCTCATTTCATAGAAAAATCCCTCCTAAATAGCTGAAAATGTTCTAGATTGTATCCTCCATATTAAATGCTTATCTTAATATTCCAATTTATTTCTTTTCTTTTGCTATGCAATCATTGCTTCTCATCTCATACCTATCAAACTGGTGCAAAATGGTGAGAAATGATTTCAATTCTTTGGTTGACTGCAGCTCATTTGCAAATCTCACTGATGTGATGCGTTCCCCACTTACGTTCACTCCTACCTGTAAACCTTCCCAAGACAGTCATTTTCCTTTCTTATTTCCTTGGATCATAAAATGTAAAGCTCAAGTGATAATGGACAACCATCAAAATCCATGACGTAATTTAATACACCCAGGTTATATTCTATATCCCATTCCAACATTCAAATCATTACAGCTATGATTTTACGCAAACTTATCCCCTTTCTATCAATTCCCCAAACTGTTTTCTCCTATGCAACCATTCCCTTTTTCCACCCTCTTGTTGATAATCCAAAGTGCTTGTAGTGCATTTACTTAGCTTTACTGTACACTAAATCCTTAGCTTTACTGTACACTAATGGCTTCAGGCATAGTGTAGTGGTATCTGCTCATATTTAATTATTACACAGGCACACAATTATTTTATCTAGAACATTACCTGGGTTTCCACGTACGAAAACCAGATGGTGGTGTCTCATGTCAACACCATGGGTCATGTTCAAAAAGAAAATTTGTGTGAAATAACCAAGGTTCAGTGAGTAAATGCACTATTAACTAAATCAAACTTACAGCCCCACAATAGCCCTCTTCCCTTCACTGGAATTCGAATCATTCTATTGACTATCACTCTTATATTATCTATTTAAGTCTCCTGGCTTAATTCCTTCGTCCAAAAAACTATAAATGAACCCATAAAAACACTTTCTCACATGTTTTCTACAACCCTTGTAATTTACTGCATTTATCTATCCACAAAACCTTGCTTGATTTCATTTTCTCTTCTACCTTGCCTCTACTCTACCTCAGAACCAAGTACGCTTGGGCCTCAGCCTTCCTCATCTACATCACGTTCTCTTTCTGTACCTAAATTTAATGGCCTAATATCTTTTCTTCATAGTAAGTTTATGCATTTTTTTCATCTTGACTGTTTTATTTTTCTTTGATTAATACTATTCCATATCTCGGACACCTATTGTGAATGGATTTTCCTTTCTTACTTCCTCATAGTTATTTTACCTTCTTTTATTCATTATCTATTTAGCATTTGTCCAAAAACAGTACTTTTTGGTCTTTACAACAGAATATTAACGATGACAACAATGAACACAATTACAAACACCCAAGCCCTAGGTGGAGAAAAACCCACCTTGACGAGAATTAAGACCTCTCATTTGGCAGACGAGGACGTTCCCCGCTGCCACCAGGGCCGGTAGCTTGATGCTTTATATTCAGAATATTCACAAAGAAAAGTAAAATTACAAGAAATTAAAAAGAGGGAGGAGCCTGGCTTTGAGAAGTGGAAAACTTTGTTCAAAAAGGCTGGAATTCATATGTTTTCCAGCAGAGAACATCCATTTCACCCTGTCTCTGTACTCTTCATATTCCTGTGCTCCTTCTACCATATTTATTTTGCCTAATTATTTCCTTGCTTTATTTTATTATTTAACCCCAATTGTTTATTCTCCTAAATTCCAAGTTGGCATGGTTTTATTTCCTTTTCTCAACCGTGTTTCCAATGACCTCTTTGGTTTAATTAACCTTATCCTTCAGTTATTTTTAATTTTCTCTAATCCACCATTCCTTCACGACCCACCTGTCCTTACAAAGAATTTCATCAACTGCCTTGAAGAACACATCAATTTTTTTTCCTCAGTTAAAGCTTTGACATCCTCAGTTGAAGCAAGACTTTCATAATGTATTTAAATGATAAATTTAAATTCATTTCAAACCTTTTAGGCAACTACAAGTTCATAATCTGAGTTAACATAGAGCTCATAATCAAGATCTTAAGTACATAAATATTTCATTTGGATGGGCATACACAGCCTCAACAGGGTCAATTTTTGCGATTAAATAAGCTCAATGGTTTTAATACATCTTTACCCATTACATTGGTGTGGAGAAGAATGGAAAAAGTTATATGAACAGATAGGAAAACAAATGAGGAAGTTCTAGGCATGATAAGGGAAGCGAGATGGGTTTTTGGGAGGCAGTCAAAGAATGCTGTACGCATAAGTGGCTGTAGGACATAGCAAGGGACAACACAATGCTGAAGACTGTGACACACCGAAGTGAGAACAGGCATACGGGGCAGAATAAGAGGTTGGTTGTAAGTGTCATAAATGGCAAGGCTCAGGAATGCTTAGCCTCCAGGCCCACCAAAAACATATTTTCACTGAATAATTACATACCTGACGATTTTGCTAATGTGTCGAAAACAGTAGGAGGGAAATAAAGTCTAGGATTAAAAATTGAAAATATTACTCATTTGGGTTACCCAAGATTCACAAACCGGGATTTCCGATTAGACCCGTGATTTCTAACGTAACAGCCCCCAACCACCTGTTAGCGAGAAGAGTAAACGACATATTTAGAGAGCATTCAAAATTTGAAGCAAAATACGGTGTCCGTAATTACATTGACTTTATCAACCGTGTTTCCAAAGTGACCATCCCCAACAAGTGCTTCCTAGTATCCTTCGATGTATCCAACCTCTTCACCAGTGTGCCGCCTAAAGAAGCTATAGACATTGCAGAAACCAAACTTATCCAGAATTCTGTGCCTTACCCAGTTATCTGTGAACTAATCCAACTGCTACAGACATGTGCTTCGCAAAATTATTTTAAATTTAGCGGAAAGTATTTCAAACAGCCCAATGGCCTAGCTATGGGTTGCCCTCTGTCACCGATTCTGGCCGACATTTATATGAACCATTTCGAAAAGAACTTGTTCTCCTCGTGTAACGAACTAACAAATAATGTGTTGTGTTGGTATCGATATGTGGACGATGTGTTTTGTGTGTGGAGAGGCTGCAAAAGGCAACTTCAGCTATTTCTTACACATTTAAATTCTTTGAACGAAAACCTGAAATTCACCTGTGAAGTAGAAGAAAATAATACACTGAATTTTCTTGATTTAAAAATTTCAAAATTAAACAACCGGCTTGATTTCTCTATCTTTCGGAAAAACTCATACACAGATCAAGTTATCCATTTCAAGTCAAGACATTGCTTCTCGCAAAAACTCTCCGCCTTCCATTCAATGATACACCGGTTGGTGAACGTCCCAATGTCGCAAAACAACGTCAAAAAAGAACTTACCACGATTAAATTGATTGCAAGAAACAACGGCTACGATGAGGAGCTAGTAGAGAAACTATACCGCAAAAAACTGAATCAAATGGCATTGAAAGATATTTACAGTACCGAACCGCCACAGGACCCCGCAGCCAAGTGGCGCAGAATCCTTTATTTAGACGATTTTTCAAAAAAAGTATGTAAGAAACTTCCAAAATGTAGAATTAAGATAGCCCATTATAACAAATCAAGCCTCAGGAGCCTGCTCTCCCACACAAAGGACAGAATCCCATATAAGGAAAAGAGTGGAGTATATAAGCTAAAGTGCGATTGCGGAGCAATATACATCGGACAGACAGGGAGGAAATTCCAAGAACGAGTGAAGGAGCATCAAGCATGTGCAAGAAATAAAAAGATGAACTCTCAATTCGCAAAGCATTTGATTGATAATAACCATAAAAGTGATTTTGATTTCGAAATTTTACATGTTGAAAGCAAAGGCTATAGATTAGACGCCTTAGAACAGTTAGAAATTTTAAATAGTGTTTGTTTAAATGAAAATATTGTTAACGAATTTCTGTATGCCTCCCACCCTCCCCTCCTTAAAGTCCCAATCCTCACCGTGGCCGATGACACCGCCCCCTCCCCTTCATCTAACCCTCTCTAATCCCCTGACTCATGAGAGCTCTACAATGTGGACTTCTCCCTCCCGCTCCACATTCCATCAACATCGCGGAGGGGATGCCAAACTGCCCTCCCCTCCGGCACGCAAACCCATCCTGACTTTACCCCTCCCAAACCTTCCTGATTATCTCCACCCCACCCCCGCCCTGGCTGTATATATAAGAAGGGCTGCAAATGTAGAGAGCTCACCTGATGATGAAGTTTTACTTCGAAACCCGGGTCGTGTGAATAAATCGTTTTCGTGTGGAACTACAAAGTTAGTCCTTTCATTTATTTATATAGTATACTCATTTGGTGTTTATTAATTTTCACTTAAAGCTTGAACCCATCGAATTCATCAAGAGTTCTAGTATCGGCCAAAGAAAGGCTAAATTATACATGACTCTGATGATAAAATATATCTAGTGGCATCGTTAAATACCTTACTTTAATAGTAGATGTCACACCCTTAGGGTAATCCTGAATTACATCGACATTGCCTCCATTTAAAAATATCAGATGATGTCATCTATGCATAAAAAATGGTAGTAGTGTAAAAAATGTTTAGGGTTAAAATATAAAAAGTTAATTTATTCAGTGATCATCAATTTCCACAAAGTATAGCCTGAAACCATAAAATTCAGGAACCTATGTTAACCAATAAACTCATGTTAATAATAAATTATTCATTTATTTTATCAATTTAAAGTCCCCAGAAGAATAATAACATGGAGGCATTACAAATCACACACACACAATCACAAACACCAAATCCTAAGGTGTAGGAGGGCCACCCACCTACGTGGGCACCTCTGAAATAGCATGTGAGGGTGTCGCCCTGCCATCACCATGACAGTGGCAGCAGGGTTATTCCCTTACTTGAAACATATAGTATTTCAAAACTATACTCTCTATAATAAACTTTTTGCTATCCTATACCATATTTCCCAGTCCATAAGATGCACTTTTTTACTTGAAAATGTACTCTAAATTCAGCCTTTGTCTTATGATCCAGGGGTTCATGAGTATAATTTTGAACTATAAGTTTTTCCACAATAATTTTTAAAATATAATTAAACCTGATAGCTTCTGCAATCGATAGTTGGTGAGGGCCTCATCCTTCTTCTGGGAGTTTTGGAATTTGATGGAAACTTACAAAAGAAGAATGAAACCATAATCAACAAAAGTTTTAACACCATAATTTAGTATGCAGATATTGAAAACTTTAACCTACACTTGGTTTCATTGACCTTCAATCACTTTGTTAACAGTCAATAAATATTACAAAATAATTATACGATATTATAATGTAAATATTAATTTAATGACGATTGGCAAGACAGATATTTTAGAGAGATTAATATGTTGACCACTGATTACCATTTATTTCTATTAGTGACACAAACAATGGTCAGATAAGGAAATTATCAGAGAACAAGCAGTAATTGCGGCTGCTGGTAAAACCAGAAATAGGAGAGTCCAAATTGTGATAACTAAACATTTAAAAATATACTGTGAAAAACTAGCCAGTGTTTTCATTTCATTTTAATATGAGTGAGACCTTTAACAAAGGTCTCACTAACTTATACTTAAAGCGCTGTGGCGAGATATTTAAGTAAACTATAGTTACTATACATTTGGCTAGAATTTTCATCTGCATCAGGGTCATTTTCACAAGGGGGTGATCATAACAAGAGATATCAACCCTGAACAAAAAATACAGAATAGAAGCCGATGCAATAAATGTTATTTCCATGAAGAATGACACCCACAAACAATATCTAATAGGGTTGATGTAGTGAGGATTGCGAGACAAAACAAGTTTTACAATATCCGGGGAAGAACTTTGATAGATGTGAAAAGATCTAGTGAGATAATCAAATATATTGCATGATTTATCGATACGCAATCAATACTTAGAAATAATCCACCTGGAAGACTAACAACGTACTCAATTCTTGGTGACAATTTGGCAGGTCAGAGGAAACATTAGCTTAACTTTAATCAATTCCCACTACATTTAACAAAAACTAATCGACTGAGAAATAACGAGAAAAAATTTCCTACTATTTATTTTTCACTCATTAAAAGAAACTAAAATTATATTGCTAATCTTACCAGGCTTCTCTTGGCGCCGAAGGTAAAAATTCAAGTAGGCAGGGGATGCAGGCCGTTTCATCTGCAGAAGCTCTATATATGCATTGAGCTGTTTCAGGGAATTTTCATTTACAGCCTAAACAGGTTAATGCGTGAAATTAAAATGAGTGCAGACGATATGCTGTTTTTCAATTATAACTTCCTAAGCACAATAGAAAACACTAGCAAAACACTGGCGTAACTAGTAAATTTATAAAAAAAATACAATAACCTCCACTTACTCGTTCATTTGGATGCTGCCCAAACAAATCTGGGTGCACAGAAAAATAAAATGGCCTGAGTGCTGTAGATACCTCACCATGACTCAAGTATCGGCAAGCAATGGCCAAGCTTACTTTAGAATGTCTCAATAAACCATCACAATTCTTGGTGAGAAACCTTTGAGGTATAGAGAGGAAATTGGGCCAGCGTTAATAACAATATTTACCAGCACAAAATTATTTAAATATGATAGCATTTTATAATACTTTCTGACAGAAAATTATAATGGGAAACGATACTCATCCTACAGAATCAAAGGTTTTTTTAAATTTTTAAGATCACATTATGAAGTTAATTATACGCAAATTATTTTCACATCAGGGTAATGTTGATCTGTATTTCATTTAGGGTGGCATTATACCTATTTCCCGGCCACCGGTCATTTTAAAAGAGGCAAAACGACATTCATCATTTATCGGGAGAAAATTCTAATGCGATGATAAACAGCTCTCCACAAACAGAAAAGCACAATCCTGAGCAAAAATCAAATAATTAAAGTTACCATCTACTCAAACAGATGCCTTCCAGGGGGCACATGTTGCAAATGTGCAAAGGAAAGTTGTCACATCCTAAAGATACCTTTCATCACACTATATCTCGTTTCATAGGTTCCAAAACACATTCGCAACCAACGTCCTGCGTAATAAACAAAACGATAATGATTATACGCGCAGATTGCGTCGTAATCTAGACACAATTGCTTTCACCTTTAACCGATACAATTCATTCGACTGTTTTAAAATACTACGCGCGTGCATTACAAATAGGCAATCTACAAATCACATAAAAGATAATATCATCTTGAATCAAAAAGTGAAGGCAACCCGCGTATTTTTTAAAGCGAAAATGTACCATAGTGACGTACGTGACGTCCCTTCCGACAAAATACATGTGAAATCCGAAATGTAAATAGTTGCCAAAATTGTCACTGATGGTTTGGGTTTAGTCTCGGCAATTTAAGAAATCCCATTGTTCTTCAAAAATATTGGAAGATTACGACACAGAATTCTTTAAAGATATTATTTATACTCTGCTTAGAGCGTCAGATTTGAAGATTCCTGGTTTTATTTGTTGTTCAAAAATTTGATTGTCGTGCTATAATGTTCAGGGCCATAGTAAGTACATAATTATTGCATGATGGTTACTGAAATGCACAATATGAATCCAGTTCACATAGTAAATGTAGTTGCCATTATTATGTCAAGTAGATACTATGTAGCATAATTATGGCTTAGTTGCCATCCATCTGAAAAATTAATATTTTGTTGGTTATTTTTATCGACAGTATTCAATATTGTGTAAAAATATGGCAAATACGTTGTCTGTTTAAGTATATCAGTTGCCTTGCTTATTTTGGACCACAATCGACTCTTCACTTCCTGATCCTCGAATAGTCTATTTAAATGCATCCTAAATTTATCCCACTAAATCCGGGTTGGGCAATCGTGAAGTCTGAAAACTTTTTTCGCTGAGATGACTATTTTGACATTCCTGTACAACAGTCTTTTAATATGTTTCATAGCTGTCCATTTATTAGTAGGTGGAGCTGTAAGCATTACGAAAGACCCTTTTTGCACTTTAATTTTATCAAACTTATCCTTAATTTTTCTACCCGCTAATACATGGAATATTTTAGTTGTTTAATTAAGCGTTAAAACTTACAATTTAAGCAGTATTGATTGAACGGTAGAATATGCTTTGAGATTTTTTTTTCATTTCAATATAACTTTTCGTTCGACATGTGATACATATTTTTTATTCCAGTTGACTTTTGGTGCTGGTGTGTACGCCGGGGTATATTTAAGCCAAAATTATGAGGTAAATTATTTTTTTAAGGATATAATGTATTCAAGCAATACGATGGTTGAGAATAATCCAATTTTTATCTCATTCAGATTCCGAGAGTTGACGAACCCGTACAGTTATGGGAAAAATTCAAAGCCTACCTTGACCAGCACAAAAAAACGGATAAATAGCTCATTTATATCATTCTTATAAAATTTAAAATAAAAAATATTGATAAAACTCAGAAGATAGCGGCATTATATTGTATGCCACGAGAAATGTTCCTTTTAATTGTTACATAATGTTTTTGGCAGTGTATTTTCCATTGTAATAATCGGTTGGACTTGTCCTAATGGGGTTTTTATTATTTTATAAATTCTCGGTTCGGAATAGAATTATCTGTCGTAGAGTCTTTCCGTAAAATTTGTTACTGTTGCAACATTTGTATTTTTGAGCATGGTTGTTTAAATCTTGACATCCTTGAGATAGTGTTCAGACAATTTTGTTGTAAATTGAAATATTCTGTAATGATAGCCACAGGATCCGTGTAAAATGTTCTGCATAATCTATATATTGTGATATTTTTCCATTAAATACAGCGCATGTAAATATGTAATTATTAAATCGTTCTGACATTTTATTTTGTTTGTTGTACACAAATCTTGAAGTAATAAATTTTTGTACACATTTCAGAACTTCCTTGCTTCTATATTGATTTGTATTGGAACATGTGATAACGATTGTTTACCTTTTTGCATAGAAAATGGTAAGAGTATGCATGTATCTCTTCCTTTCAAGGAAAATGAGATGATTTGATCAATTACAAGGTTGCATATTTATTTTCTAGCTCCTTATTGTGTTATATTGTTTCAAATTGATATTCATTATTTTAACATTGAAATTTTTTGTAATGAAACTTAAATGGAAGCTAAAATCTACTTCATTTTGCTACTTGGTATTATTTTTTATCAAGTAAAATTTAGTTATTACTTCATCACCCTGATCTTTTGTGATAATTAGTTCCAAATTAATGAAAACATGTTGCAATAACTGAGTTGGACAATGGTTAGCACTCCTTAAATCATCAGGTCCCTCTTCATGAAGAGGGACCTGATGTAGAGTAGGATACTGGATTTTGTGTTTCGTTAGGAGTCACAAAATATTTATTTAGTAACTGTGTCCACCCAAAAACCTATCTTAACCAGTAGATTACCTAATAATATATATATATATTGCATCATGTAATAGTATAACTGAGAATTTGAGCACAATCATTTAATGATTACCAATAGGGAAGTCAATCATGGGATTGAGTTGAGTGCAATATAATGAAAAATTACTGTAGAACGGACTTATTGAAACACTAGCAAATGATTGATATTTTTTCATCATTATTATTGACTATCCAGAATTGGTTTGCCATAGTTCATTTTCTCACTATTTTTACTCTCCTGTTTATTCTGTCCTAGTTCCTTGCATGGACAGTTTTCATCACTTGTATCTATTCATTAATATTTGGCCATCATTTTGTTGGAAATTATTGGAAACCCATATTATAAAAAAAAACTTCATTTGCATTGCTTGTCAAAATATTAATATTGAAGCCAAGTTTTACTGCATAAATGAAACATTAGGTGAGATATTGGTTTTTTCATCCATCATCCCCAGTGTTCATCCTAAGGTTTGTTTTGTTTCTATTCCTAGGTGCTCTGTTAATTACTTTCTGCATCCACATCTCTCGCCAACTTTTTCCATTGCCATTCTCTGGCTATCCCCAATATTCTTTCCATTTTGTCTTTTGTTGGCTTTTTTCTTGGCTGTTTGAACAATTCTCTCTTTTTTTGCACCGTGTATTCTTTCCCTCTCCAGCTCCTATGTGAGATTCTTCATTGGTGATTTACTCACTGTGTTAGGTGTTCATCATACTTTCGTAACACCTCATTTTTCTTGCTTACATTGCCCCAATGCCAGTGAACATTAATAATCCATCATAAAATATCCAGTTTCTTTACCTATAGCCTATTATGAAATATTTTAATTGTTGAAATAAAAAAATTAGCAATTATGTGAGCTCATTAGTTTTATAAATTACTTTTTGCATAAAAAGTATATATTTTTCAAGTGTGAGAGTAATGACCTACAATTCTTCAGAAGTAACACCAAGTGGCAAGGTTGGCATGAAATTTGTTTATCACAATAGGGGGTGGCACATTTCACGGTAAATAGTTCCCGCCATATTTTAATTGACGTCAGTAAATGGTTGTCCAATTTAATGTTTGAAATGTCTATTGATTGACTGAACTCAATTTAACTTTTCCAATCTTCATTTATAACCCTTCCAAAGTAGGCGACTTGCTCTAGTTTGTTTCTCCTCCATATTAAATGTGTACCTTACTATTGATTGTCCTTTTCAAATAAGCCTCTTCACTTTCATTTTCTAATCATTGCATCTTATCCCATCACAATGATGCTGTAATGAGGGAAGAAATGACCCCTTCAGTTGACTGCAGCTCATCTGCAAATCTCACTGATGCAATGAGCTTCCCACTTACTTTCATTCCTCCTTCCCACCCTTCCAATGCCTCTCCTACCATTTAGTATGCGTATACATACATTGTGAAGCACAAATGATAATGGCTAACCCTATGTATTGTAGATATTTTACACGTATTGAAGATATCACCAATCCCAATAGATTCCTTATAGGGCAATAGAATTGAGTGATAGTTTTCAGAACCAATCTGAAATGTCCCTCTGACTGATAGAACTATGATGCAACAATTTCAGAGGGTAAAAATCATTCGCCTTGACTGGGATTCGAACCAGGATCACTCAATGTCCGGCTGAGTGCTTTAGCCAGTTAAGCTATCAAGGGATCCAGATTCGAATGCGAATGACTTTTACACTCTGAAATCGTAGCATTAAAATGCATATTGGCGGATGACTCTATTAAAAGTTACTGTTGCGGCATCTCCTGCAGTTTCTTGGAAGTTGATTGAATTTTATTATATCATAGCAAAATAATATGTTGTGTATGGCTGTCTCGTTCAGAGCATGTGGGAGCTAGTCAGGGACTTAATGTCCAGCTGCAGCTAGCAAGCCAGTGAAATTTCCTCTGACACAATAATTTTGTCCTTATCTCCTGTAAACTTTTTGACAGCGATGAGACCCAGTAGCTGCTATGACATTGATCTTTCAACTATCTCATCCAAGCCATCCTGTTGATTAAGTTTCCAGCCCCAGCTTAAACAAACAAGAATGTGAAACTAGAAGAAAGATGGTCAAAATATCAAAATCTACTGCGCAATTGGAAATATTCGTCTAGGGTAATATGTTAAAGCTTGTAGTCTTAATTGTGGGCAGATTCTCAGAACTTTGTGAAATGCCATGAGAGTTACTCTATTGGAGTCATTAAATGTTCATTGAAATGCAAGAATTTTAATGAATAAAAATTAATCACTTTCACCGGGATTTGAACTCGCATTTTGGTGAACATCAGCAGCTGGCCCTGTTCAAGTAACATTTGCGGCAGTTTTTCAAAGATCAACATGTTTCAACATTACTTTGTGACGTTTTATTTGTTGGAATTAGTTAAATCGTAATTCCTTCCGAGTGATCAGAAATTCACAGGGTTAAGAGAGTGCGTAACTCCGTAACTAGCCAACGCCCTCCTGAATCTCAGTTAGGGTGAATTATTTAACACTGAAATTCATGATAGGTTGAGTTAGTATGACTTGGAATGTTGCTCCAACTTAAACCCAGCCTGGATTGCGATGGCAGATGCACTTACAGGGGATGGCTGAGTGCCTTCGCATGCTCTGGGTGCATCACGTATTATGGTAATTGATTACTTGATATGATGCATGATAGTTTGCAGCTAAATTTATTAAGTGCCACTTCCATTGTAGCAAGCATAATATGAGTTAAACTTTGCCATATTTTGAATTATTTGTACAAGAGTATTGCAAAGGAGAAAGTGTTAGTTACATGATAGAGATGCACAAAGCAACATGTGAGCAGTGTTCATGAGTTATTCCTCAAGACTACCTGTACTAGGGAGTTGTTTTAAGTGACTAAAAAGTCCTGAATTCGTTTTACTTGTCATGACAATTAGTGAAATATTTACTAGCCAAATGCAATTAATTGATAACCAATGCATGAATATAAGCTATGAAGATGTTTATGGGTAAAGTTGAAATTAGGAGGAAGGCAAATATAGGCTGGTTACAAATGTCAGGGGGAAAAAAAGGCAAAAGAGGTGGGGGACACATTTAGAGCCAGTGGAAAGAAAGGTTTGTTAAACAGGGCAGAGACCAGACATTCTGGACTGCAAGAAGTGGAAAAGAAAACGGGCACTGATTCAAGAGAGGATAGACTAATTTACTGTCAAATGGTTATAAGTTTATTATTATGCCCTGTAAGTTTCAGGATCACTCAAAAATCTCCTTATTTAACTATCAACAACAATGATACATCAAACAAAAGATATATTGTTCTAACAGCTGTGATTTTTAAGGATTGCACTTCATTATATTCCTCAACTGAGAATTGGCACAAGTTTTCATTATAATTTTGTCATATCTTTTGAATTGACGTTGATGGTTACATCGGCTCAAATGATAGGTGGTTAGGGGTGGATTTTTCTTAACCATCCTCTTTCAATGACGAGTTGATGTATCAGTCAACCTCATTCATGTTAAGGTAAAATGTGATGCAACTATGCTAGTAATTAAATAGAATTAAGTTTTAGTAATATCCTGTTATTTGCTTCCTATGTTGACATTACTTTTAAAAGTTATTTGTAATTGATTTTATACGAAATATTCCATTGGAAACATGTCCAATTATAAAATCATGGACACTGGCCGAAAAAATTCAGTTTCCAACTTTCTTGGGTACGTTTAAGACTTTTGTTTTTTCAGTTTTGCTCAAGTTTAGTGTTTTTCATGAGGGTATATCAGAGATACGCAGGTGCAAAACTATTAAAGTAGCAATAATGACAGTTGGAGCCATTACTGAAAAACAAAGAACAAGCCAGGTTTTCTCTACGTATGAACCTATAGAAGTAAGTAGACTCAATGAAGAAAGGTAGGCAACCATTACAAACCTTAGACTAGACTTCATTCATAAAATGGGCTAAAACCTATAAATTTTTCATTACCAGACTCTAGTGTGAACTATAATTTGGGCTTACAACAAAGCTCACTCAATATTCTCATACTTCATGGGCACGATCACCAATATATTTATAAATGTGGTCATCCAACGTACGTTTGTATCACTATAGCTTGACATAGGATGACCCAATACCTCACGAGCAAAAAAGTTAATGTATATGCAACAAACATTCACGGTATTAGGATAGAGTGTACAGAGCTGGCTTACGAAAACAGTATATTCTTAAATTAAATAAAATACAAGTCCATTAATGGAATTGATAACACCATACATCCGTAACGTTTTTCCAGTAGAAATGTGTAAATCTTACCATGGTTTCAAAGTACATATTAAATATCATCCTAATTAGACAATAGGCAAAACAGGTTCACCAAAATGTCGGAAAAAAATTCACACCTCGCTGGATCTGAAGTAAAATCTGTAAATGCATGTTCTCCTACAATCGTAATATGAAGATGTTGGCGAGTCTCCCGCGCCTGAATGGGCACATTTATTTTGCACAATAACATGCTTGACAATCAAGTAAACACCACTCCGCCACCAGAAAATTCCACCCGTGTCTGCGGCTCCACAAAAGCAAGCCAATCAGATGCATGTGAAGGTAAGAGTCCCATTGACTGGCATTTGTACAATGCTAGTGCAACATTAAGAAGGTTTCCCAAGAAATACACGAATTTCTGCCCAGCAGCATGGCTTCCTTCTATCATCTTGAACGCTGTCGACAGAAATTACCATGATAATACAAGATTCATGTAATAATGCAAAAAGTGGTAAGTGCTTCACGATACTTACTGTTTTGCATGGTAAACAACGCCTTTACTGGTCTAATTATCAACATTCCCACCATCATAATCGGGAAAATGGAGATTGAATTACCAGCCATGTACATGATAAATAAATTCATGGGAACCTAAAGAAAAACATGAAAACACCTATAAGACGCGAACAAGGAAATAGTTGTTACAAATGACAAACACACTAATCTAACCTGCTTCAAAGGCCCTAATGCTAGATCCCATGACTTCTTTATTATCAAGTGGTTGGGATCTGATTCACGAGAAGTTTCTGTGTGAACTTGACCAACCGATGGATTATAACCAGGTGGAGAGGCAAGGTCTGAATTTCTATCTTGCTTCCCCCTGCGAGTAAATACAGAATGAATCGCATTTCCATGAGCTAAAATGGCAGATATTAACTCACGCATCATTTAAAAAATTGAAAGCATTCAGCTGGCAATACCTTGACCCGAAATCCAAAGCCCACTTGTATTTCTTCTGACTAGACCTAACTGCAGCCATGTTTAAATATTGACTTCAATTGTCTTCGCAACACGATGAGCGTATCCGGCATGTATTGAAGTTAATTGGTAACGGAGCAGGCTATTAACTATAATATTATTAATGTTCACGTAATTAATAGATCTTGGTCACAATGGCCTCTAAGGGACGAACTGCCGAGCATTTAATGATATCAGGCAAAGTGCAATTATCTGTTTTAAATGTTACGGTATTGCTCTATTCGAGGAAATACAGGGTGAAGTTTCATATGAATTTTAGTCCTCGTTGCTTGGTTATTTAAACTGTGATTTAACTATCAGTAAAAATCTCATAAGAGTGAATGATAAAATTGCCATTAACTTGACCTAATTAATCATTGACATCTTCATTGTCTCGCCGTATTTTCAGATAAGCATTGAAAAATGTACGTCTATAGTGCTTTAATTGCAGCTGTAATGAAGGAAATTGGGCTCTTATGTATTCTTCGTCCTATTCCTCGAACATCCATTGATAACCGTAGGCGCCGGACCTTGCACGTCAAATAATAAAATTTAATCTCGAATATAATGCATAATTAAGAGACTATAGCCCAACATGGTAAATAAATCCAGAAACCTCTAAATGTTCCGGATATACCTACCTACTTTCCAGATTTCTGAGATTCAACGGCGTCACCATATCCACTGAACTGGTGGTGGGATGAGCGGAAGATTTTAACAAAATTAGAATATCTAGGCAACATTAGAAAGGGAATTGGATACTTAACGGTGCTATGATAGGGAAAGTGACAAGTTATTCTACCCGAATCAGGCCGCGGGTATCTGTGCTGTAGACGAGAAAAGCTAACTGCACGAAATTTTTCACGCGTCACTGGATTCAAGAAAAGCAGGCAGAAGAGTAACTTATATATAGACCCTCCTTTAACCTAGAAGCATTTAGTTCGGAATTTTCCGGGTACAGATAAACATTAAATCATTCACCATATTTAGATTACGATGCTTCTCGGAACTCATCCCTGCAAGTCTCTCCCAATTTGTTTGCGCATTAGAATTATTCATCCCCTGCTCTTCTAAGAATTTTGTCATATCTATCCATTCATTGACGAAACCATCTGTCCATTAATCGAAATAGGTAAAATGCTTTATGTGAGACAATTTAGTAACCTGAAACCATCTCAATGAAATTTTCTGCCCAACCCATAACGTCTAATGCCCTTGTTCCCAGTCTCTCTCCTTCGACCTCCCCCAGACTCCTTCTAAATCTTATCTTTCCCCAATCACACCCTGCCATCCATCCTCTCCACACACAGTTTCCAGAAGAAGTCACAGGATAAATACTCACATGAACATCTTCCCACTCTTAAAAACATAGGTACATAAATTTAATTATATTTGTGTGCTAACAACAAACCATTTCCTTTGCCAAGGGTTTATAGGTGAACAATACATCAATGACAAAATTCAATATATAATTCTAAAGCGTTAAGTTTCAGCAAAAGCATAATTGACCAGCAACTAGAACTAATTACTGCTTAAAATTTTGAAAGAAACCATAATTTCGGTCATTTCAGAAGTACAGGGTGGGTCAACATACCTTCCTTTTTTATAAAGCAAAACCCCTATAAAAAAGGAAGTTATGTTGTTGCACCCTATACTACGATGTAGGTGGTGCAATTTAAGTTCAAAACTTTTGAATTAAACTCAAAGAAATTACATGCATGTCAATAAATGAAAAAGAAACACTTTGACCCAATCCACCACTTTATTACAGGTACGACTAGTTTCGACGCTACGGCGTCATCCTCAGGTACCTGAGGATGACGCCGTAGCGTCGAAACTAGTCGTACCTGTAATAAAGTGGTGGATTGGAACAAAGTGTTTCTTTTTCATTTATTAAAATGAACTTCCACAAAGTTGAGGCTGAAACTATTGAACTTACATGCATGTCATTTGTGACAGATAACATGTAATGCTCCTCAGCCCCAACATGGTGTAGAATGATGCCTTTACTAACTTTGAGGTGAGGCTGTTATGTACATGCTCCCAGTGAAATCAACAATAGCACATAAGATGTCATTTTGGCATTATATAGACTTGATTGCATTTACCCAAGGGTGGCATGGAGGATGATTAATACATTACTTTACATATTTTATGCACAAATCATCGCTTTTGCGTACAGTTAGGTAAGGCTTTTCTAATGTATGATAAATAATTTGAAAAAACTACAGCCTGATTAAGTTACTTGAAAAGTTTGCCACTAATGATTTTATTTACTTCTATTTCATAGTATTCACCTTGAATGGGATTTGAACCCTGATCCCTTGATATCTGGCAGAATGCTACACCCAATTAAGCCAGCTAGGAATACTTGGCATACTGTGAATGAATAGGGGCAACCAGATGTTGTGGCAAATTACCATACATACAACTTCACAAGTAACCATAGCCATGGACACTGCATCACAATCACCGACGTTAAAGCTTATGTTTAAAAGAAATGTTTTCCTGTAGTTATATATAAAAGAATTGTAGGAGACGGTACAACATTAACTTACTTATGGAATCATGCACTAATGTGCATTAAAATGCTCTAAATTCAGAGTAGAAATCATCCAGCCCTATCGGCTTAAGCACTCCACCAAATATCAAGGGATCTAGGTTTAAATCCCAAACTAGTCAAATGCATTTTAATGTTAATACAAATGACTCCATTTAAAATTACAGTCGAGGCATCTCCTTAAGTTCTTTGAACATACATGCTTGGAAAACATCACAGTTGCCGCAACTGTCTAACTAAATAAGGAATGGTTGGCACTGCAAATATGTAATTGACTCGCCATAATTTCAACTTAGGGAAAATATTTGGAGGGTGAATTGAACCAATGATTGGATGAAGGCTACTGCTGCGAAAAAGCCAAATAATTTAAAAGATACATGAGTAGTCATCTAATATTCCGACAAAAATGAGACTAAAATAACCTATACAGAACTCCTACAACGTAAAAACTAGGCTTTGGATTTAGACTACAAATATAACAATGATGAGTTGTGGTAGTCCAGTGGTTAGAGAGCTGGGTTGTTGACCAGTCTGGTTTTGATTCAGGGCAACACGTGCTCAGCTTTACCCAAGCTGTGAGATTTCTCCCATAGTAGATCTGCCTGGGAACCCATAGGTGGCACAGAGAAAGGAACTGGCCCCCATTATTACCTTATTGTATGAATTCCACACACCTTTGAGCTTAGTACTTGAGCTATATCCTCACATAACCAACTTTCGAGCCAAAAACTGTAATTTCATATGACAGAGGTGATTAAATTAAGAGTAACCTGCTTAGTTTACCATTATTCCTTCTAGTCTCATGTCATAACACTAATCCAAGTCATAACTTTCAGCACATCACATTTATGTATTACAAAAATCCAACCTGCTACAATCTAAGTTCACTGAAATCAAAATACTGAATGGTGCACACAATATGAGAAGCTCTGTAATAATTTCAAATGTAAAAGTTGAAACGTTTATTTGGGTACTAATAACCTGGGTCATCATAGTACAAATAGTTTGCTGCAATGAACCAGTAAAAAGAACTTTGAAAATGAAAACATAGTTAATAAGTTTTATACATCAGTCCATATGATGTATAATATAATTGCTGAAGATGCAAGCAATTCTTGCTAAATGCAGACATGTCTACTCAATGGCCCAATGAGGGAAGGAAGGATGTTACAAATTCAATATAATACAGTTCAGTCCTTTGAGATGAACCACCAAGATAACTTTATCACTACCTCCATTTGCACGTATATCTCCGTTCACCCCAAGTGAGGTCACGAGAAAAATTTGACTCTCGATTCACACTTACTCTTCAACCAGCCTAACAAATTTTACAACTGGGGTAACGACAGCAATGTATTTTGTCCAGGTGGCAAGTAGACAACTTGCCGTGCCCTTGACAATTGATAGGCAATGTCTTCAGCAGCCTCTATCTTCCTAAGTTCAACCAAGCCTTCTCCTACCTCACCAAATGATTTTGCCAAAAGGGTTGCTGCTTGAGCATCACCTTCTGCAGTAATCACGGCTGCTTTTTTCTGCTGTTCAGCCTAAGAGAAATAAGAAGAGGAAATTAGAAACCATGTCAGAACATCACCACCTATCAAAAATACAGGATTAACAAAAATTATTCCCTTTCACCAAATTGATTTTTAAGGAGTGAAATACCTACATTTTCAATATAGATCAGCGGATGACTATATTAATGTAACAGTTATGGTATATCCTATAATTCTTTGGATCATCATGCGAGCTTGAGGAATGATTTTAAAATAACTTCATTGTAAAAACAATAGGAATACTTTATGATTTTCCACAGTGTTTGACTATTTGTATGTAAATCAATGGGACATGAATATCGAGGTCAAAGCCAACAGACCAAGCTCCACATACTCTCTCTCATGCCATCCAAAAAACTCAGTTGACATAAATATTTTACTATCCTTATATAAGGATATATTCTATTCACTCATATCATATAACATAATATTTTGAGGATCATCATTGCACTCTTCTATGATCTCCACATGGCAAATATGGGCAATTCAAGTTATGACCCGAAAGCCTTGCAATGCTGCCTCCAAGCCCACTTATAAAAACTACATATCCTCCTATTTTCATGTCTATACTTAACATAATTTCTACTTTTTCTGTGACAAAATTTACATTTGTACAGTAAATTCTGATCTTCACAAATGCAATACAATAAACATAAAAAGCTTTCAATACAATCTCTCAGGACTTCATCATATAAAAGAGATAATATACTTTTCTATAGACTTTATTTGGCTTGGTACAACACGCTGCAGTGATATGGCATCATCAGGTACATATTTGTAACATACACGGGGGCACCCAAAAGTGGTAGGACTGATTTTTTTACAAGAATTTTATTGACGATATACTTACATCGACTTAATAATCTTCAAAGTATGCTCCTTGAGCTGCTACACACTTAATATAACGTTGCTCCCATTTCCCGTATGCCCGCTGGAAATTTTCTTTGGGGATGCCGTTGATGACACTCGTCGAAGCCTCTTGAACGGCCTTTATCGAGTCAAAACGTCGTCCCTTGAGCTGTCTTTTCATCAGGGGGAAGAAGAAGAAGTCCGGTGGTGCCAGATCGGGAGAATAGGACGGGTGCGGCAACATGGCAATGCTGTATTTGGCCAGGAGCTGTCTGACGACGAGTGCGCCATGGCACGGCGCGTTGTCATGATGAAGCACCCAGCAGTTTGCGATGGCCGGTTGGACTCTTTTCACGCGTTCTCGGAGGCGGGTGAGCACCTGCACGTTAAAGTTCCCATTCACAGTCTCCCCTGGTGGGACAAACTCCTTGTGAACCACTCAATGACGGTTGAAAAACACAATCAACATCGTTTTGATTTTTGATTTGCTCATGCGAGCCTTTTTTGGACGTGGGGATGCGGAAGTGTGCCATTCCGTGGATTGTCTTTTCGTTTCGGGGTCATATGGAAAAACCCATGTTTCATCACCAGTTATCACATTGTCCAAACAATTTTCATCTCGGTGCAAATTGGCTAACACTTCTTCGGAAATGCGCACATGCATTGCCTGTTGGTCGACACTCAGAATTTTCGGCACCATCTTGGCGCACACCTTGCGCATGGCCAAATCCTGTGAAATAATGCGTTGGACGTTGGATGCAGACAGACCCAACTGGTCTGCAATTTCTTCACTGGTTAAGCGTCGGTCTGTGTTCAGCAGTGTCCTCACTCTGTCAACATTCGTGTCGGTTCTTGCCGTCGATGGCTGTCCGGAGCGATGGTCGTCTTCAACGAGCTCCCTACCCTCTTTAAACAACTTGTGCCACTCAAATACTGTGGAACGGCTTAAGGCAGTGTCCCCATAAGCCTGCTTGATCATATCGAGGGTCTCAGTTGCCGTCTTCCCGAGTTTCGCACAAAACTTCACGGAATAACATTGCCGAATATATATAATATAAATTCAGATTCATTTTGTGTTTCGACGCGGACAAAAAACTTGCTTCACTAAAAACGGTGTCCTCACTCAACGACAGCCCGCAGGCGACTGAGGTTGGTGTCGGTCTGTTGCTAAGAGCCCCCTCCACCTTACCCTGCCAGTCAGACCCCCCTCCACCGCTCCGTTCGCGCCAGAGAAAATTAGTCCTACCACTTTTGGGTGCGACCCTGTACATTGATATATACATAGGCACAGTGTGATGGGTGGGAGTAAGTTGGAGCTAAAACAGAACTGGCTATTTTGTAGGAGCCAGTGACCGACAGGATGTAAAATTGTATTCATTCTAAGGGATGGGTGGCCTAGGGGAAGGACGACAAGAAATCAGGAGGTTGGTAAAATGTGGGGAAGGGGGTAATGGTCAAGGAGGGGTGACAATATAATGAGACGATTGCAGATGAGGGGAGAGGTGGAACGTGTTGCTGTTTATCAGTTCAAATATACCAAGAGTAACGGGGAAAAGTTTGTTCCTTGCAGATAGTATCACTTGAGTAAGATGAAGCTTGCACAATGTCTAGATTATAAATAGATGGTACTGCAGTTGAATTTTAATTGATCTTCAACTTACCCATCACACAGTGTCCATGTATAAATTATATGTATTTTATTACAAATTTGTACCTGATGATGCTGTATCACGATGAAGCATGCTGTACCAAACCAAATAAATTCTGTGGAAAGGTATGCTCTCCCAATAATTTGATGGATATACAAAACTTTTATGAAGTGTACCCTGACCCTGTAACGTTTGTTTTCTAAGGATTATCAGAACAAAGCTGAGTCCAAAAGAAGTATATAAATAGAAATATATCAGACTATATAAAGAACTTCCTCGGGATTTAAAAGCTATTGAAACAAATCAGCCATTAAAAAAAGTTTAATTTTTGACACAAAAAAGCTCTACGAATTGTTCATTTAACTAATATCTATTGGACACACCAATTAATACATTTTTGTTTATCTACTACAGAAATACTGAATATATATAACTAAATGAAGGTATTGTAATTAAATAGGTACTTTTATTTTCTCTGTAACAATCAGAGAATATATGTTTGATAGGATGGTTTTAATATTTTTTGCTGAAATGTCTAATTTCATTGAAGATACATCATTGCAGCAATGTACATTTATGGCGTCTCTTTCTTGAATTGGATACCACAACATTAATATTTTCTGTTCACTTATTTTTCCAAAATTCATTACACCGTTGTATTTTATGATGTGCCTTATGCCTTCTATAAAATATTATTAGCCAACATATTATTATTAATATTTGAGCAGTTTAAAAAAATGGGCATGATAGTAAGGACATTAGTTAAAGAATTGCATCTAAGAAAGAAGTACTTAAAATTAGGAAGGAATTAATTATCTTGATTCTAAAGAAAGAAAAAAATTCTAGCGAAAGCATGAGTGTAGCATTTATCCTTCTAAATCCAGGGAATCAATTACATAGCTTTATAATCTTTATGCTCCAACTAAGATGCATCCAAAATGATCAAATTTAAATCCTTACAGGTATAAGTCTTGGCCGACAGCAACTATGTGTTTACAATAAAAATGAAAGAATGATTACCATTTCAATTTTATTATTGAACAAATATTTCTGTAATATGTAGATGCCATGGAATTAGTTTCCTCAAGTTACAATTCAACTTACAATTGTCCTAAAACAATCTAACGCATGACGTAGAAAAATGCTAGCCACATATCTAACGGAATGTGGACAGAATTTTGGAACATCTTACTAATAGAAGACTTATCTGCATATAAATTACAAGGACTAACTGATAGCCTTGTAGCTTTGAGAAACAAGCTTTTGTTTCATGCATGGGCATTTGCGATGTGGTTAGGGAGAAGGATGGATAAAATAACAAAATATAAAGGACCTCATAGGTTAAAGAATAAGGCAGAAAAATTGTATGAAAAATGTTTTGAAAGGTAAAGGGATTTAGAAATTCAAAATAGAAGAGTGCCTCCTTCTTCCACACTGATTGGGAAAGAAGGAGATTCCATAAATTAGGAGGAGGGAAATGAAGAAAAGATATTTTGGATTCTATGAAAGGCGGTAGAAACCATGAGTAGCATAAGGAAAAAATTAAAAGCAATTATCTTGTACACAAGACTTTTGAAGTACTTTTTCTTTACTAAACCATGACATATAGGCGAACTCTGTTCCAACAAAATGCAAGAGACTGATGACTACTGCTCATAATATGTTACTTGTTTTAACTGCAAAGTGTATAATGTAGCAGACTTGACCTTAACTCACTGCTTGTTTCTCACTCTCCCTCTAATATACACATGAGTGCTAACAAATATACAGGTATACTTGCACAGATTTTATAAAAACAATGGATTAACACAACCTATAAATTCTATTACAAATCACTGTGACTGCTACCTCAACCTAATCAAAAGGTGGCTTTAATGGCTATTGCCAGGAACATAGGAAGAATGACAGAAGGAGGGGTCAGGACAAGTGAAGAGTCACATAATAGGGCCATACATTATGAGATATTAGGTAATCCTATTACAGCAGTTAAGCCTCGGCTCATTAGTTGGTACAACATTTTGCTCATTATAACTTAAGAGCTCAGTCCACCACTGTGATCAATCAAACTGTTACAGAGTGCTCACGAACGCCATTATTTCTAATTAACTCTTTGTTTGCTTGGAATAGCCACAATCTTGCTCTCAGAAATGATGACAAGGGCACCCGATTTACACAGGACCCGATTTATACAATCTGAAGCCTATTTTTTCGCATTGGGGTATCTGTGACCAGCTTATGTAAAATATGCTTTAAAAGTAAGATATCATTATTAAATATAAGCAAGGAAAGAAAAAATCTATTATCCCTTTATTATTTGCATATGTTTTTTACATAGGCACTGTAGGTTTTTTAAAGCACTTCAGTTAACTAGGAACAAACGTTTTTTATAAACCTAGGTAATAAATATCTGCCACCTGAGATTTCAGCCAGTTTCACAGAGCTGTTTTCTTCTTGTCAACTCCTCACCGTTCTTAAACTACTAAGAACCAAATCACTCTTTAAGTAGAGGAAGGACAAGTCACTAGGTTCAAGGAATGAGCTCTGAATTGGGGGAAAGGGAGGAGGGGAAGGGAGGTGATCAAAAAGATTCCACTTAAGTTGACCAATCTTCAAAACAAACTGCATGAGGGCATGCAAAATTATTTATTATTGCAGCCATCATTAGTCAATGCTACCAGAAAATCAAACACTAGACTGTTGATTAAAAAGTCTATAGCAATTAATGAACCAATTGAAGCTATTGTCCATGATCAATGTTTCATTGTTGCCAATCACTCATTGCTAACAACTTAACCTTACTTTTCAAACATGCCTTGTGTATCTACCAATGTATCCTCACCATCATGCATCACTAACAAAATCTGGAATGAATGCCAGTCTTACTAAGTTCATCACTAGTCTGGTGAACTAAGAAACTCGGAGACAAGACCGGTAGGAGGCCTATCACTAGAGAGAAAACTTAAGCCCAAAATCTCTTATCTCAGATAATGATTTCCCAAGTAACACCCTTTAATTTGTAACAGTTCAATTGAAGTGAGCCATACTTCACACAATGGTATTGGCATTGTACATCAGCTAATGCTAAAATTTCACAAATTAGATGTTTCTTGCAGTAGTAATATCGAATGCAACCCTATTCTTTTCATTAATATTCAAAAGAAAGCTCCAAGGTATAAAATGTTACCCTATTAACCAGTCATTACTTTGAGGAATAGTGAGCACAGCATTTTTAGTTCAACCAATGTGGACTATTTCAGGAAAACCCCAGAATCAGTGAATGATTTAAGGCTAAGGCAACAGAGGATAGCACCACTGACATAGTGATGTCCTTGTTTACATATTCCATTGCTGATATCAATTTCAAAATATGATTCAAGGGTGTGTTATGAGTTACTCAGGAGTGGTAACCTTCAAAACAACAAAAACATCATAACCCAATATGCAATTATGTAATGTCAACTGAGCATCATAGTAGCATCCCTTGATGGGGCATTGCAATGACTTCTTCTGGGTAAAGTCGAGGGGATGTGAATCAATTTAATGGCACTTGCATTTTGTACAATTATGCTCGCATATTCAACATAAGACCAATATCACTGAGCCCAAAACCTACACACAGGGGTGTTACCCTAATGACAACATATTAATTGTAAATATAGCATACAGCAGCATACAGCCTCAAAAACAGTAAGTAAAATTAACATAGGAGCACCTGGCTCCATCTATCATCAATACTTACCTTCTCTACAAGAAACCTAGCTCTCTCTGCATCCTGTTGAGCAACCTGCTTCAACTCAACAGCTTGGGTAAATTCTTTTCCAAATGTTAAGTGAGTCTGTAAAACAAAACGAATGAATTCAATTATTACATTCCTCGCCATTAACACCAATCTTTCAAAAGTGAAATAATTAAAATATTTATCCATTTATCATGCCCACAAGCCTATTTAAACATTACCATTGTAAGAATAAAAATTTATAAGTATTAATTAACTATTGATACTCACAATTGAAATATCGTCTAAAATTACACCAAACTGGGAGGCACGCTCTGTGAGGTCTTCGCTAACTTTCTGGGACACAATTTCTCGCTGAGTAATTAGCTCTCCAGCATCAAACTGTGCCTACCATATGAAATAGATAGATTGGTGAAATTGTAACATGCAAACTGATATTACGGCCACATTTTCTATGTTACATCCTACCAGGGAGTACACCAATGACTTTGGCCTGGTAGGATGCACACCAGTTTCAAGTACACACTGACAGGCATGAAGTAGTGACTATATCTTACCACGACCGCTTTCAAAACTTCAGTGGTAATCGATGGTAAAACTCTCTCGTCATAATCCACACCTAATATTGTGTATATTCTTGGCAACTGATCAGGTATGGGCCGGAATAAAATACGGAGAGTTATGTTGACATTTTGTAAATCTGAAAGTACGGAGAAATAAGTATCAGTTTGCTAAACTAATATCATCACTTATTTCAATTACTAAAACATGCAAGCATATGAGCAGTTTAAATTTATTTTTTACACGCTGAAAGCGATAGAAAAATGTCCATTCCTTATTCGTTTAGTATCAAGTAACTTTATTTCATAATTATAAAAGCACATTAATTGATTCAAAAAATTTTACAAAATTTTGGGGGCTGAACACGCAAGCTAACGTAACAAAATTCATTGCTTCTTGCTCAATACTTAACCAAGTGCATAGAACACCTATATTAATGCTAAGTAGATGCCCTTGATTATTCAAGCCTCATAAACCGATGTAGACAACAACCGATGAATACATAAGTACTCGAAGAAAACTGCTTATTATACAGCGTACCTGACGTTTTTCTTATTTTTGTTGCGTAATTAAGTACCTAAAACTAACATTAAGTAGTGGATTTGGATTTACCTTTGCTTCCCGTGATGACAGGTACATTTCGAGGTCGCGACCGAATGTCAAAAATTATCGGTCTCTGTATCCATGGGACGTAAAAGTGGGTGCCCTCACCAACCACTACATTTTTTACTCCAGCAAAGCGATCAAATATAACTGCCCTGTGTCCACCATCAACTGCATAGATAAAAGGTAAGTAACTTCCCAACAAATAAACTGACAAGAAACTTAAAATTTTCAATTACCATTATATAATGCTGAGTTCACAACACCGCCAACGATAGCAACTCCTAAGCCCAGTTGACCAATTCTGCTAAAAAACTGTGCAGCCATGTCTCCCGGTCGAGTACCTTAAGTAAATTCAGTACAATTACAGTGACAAAAATTTACCAATTATATCAGTTTTTACAATCCCATTCCCAATTATAGATTTCCCGTCTATCGCATAATAGTATGTTAACTTCAGTTCACTTCCAAAGTTACTCGGCTTACATCATCCCCTCGTGGGTGAGAGACTTAACCACTTCTCTACATTACTAAAGAAATATATAGCAGAACATCAATTGGAGATGAAAAACAGATATAACACTAGCACGCTAAGTTGAAATTTAATTCATTTTGTATGAAACTTACAATATAATTTGCTTATTTCTTCTCGGCTAAGATGAACAACATGAAGTTCGAAACAAAAGACGATTGCGTAGCACGACGTAGAGTTCGAGATTTGGATCGTGATGATAGGTATATTTTTTCATCATTTACGAATGGGATTTAAGATAGTTACCAGTCATTCACCTGTGAAAAACGCCGCTTAACTCTTAAACACTTAATTCTACAGATTAACCTTAAAACCTAGGTTTCAATGATGATTGCTATTCTTAACCTGTAGAATTCTGGTTATTTGATGAAATATCTATTTAACAAATTTGAACATCATTAAAAACCGGCATTGCATTTTCAACGAAAGGAAATAATGACAGCGAATTCTTATCAATCGAAAATTTCACTGTGAACAATATACCTTCAAAAATGTAATTGAACCGGTGTTTTAGGTTAAATGATCCAAGTCGGCATTTAATAAACCACTGCGGCAACATCATTTTTAATTTGAATTTATAAAACTTATGCTATGTCAGGACATCCCTGAGACTGAAAAATCTCACCAAAGACTAAATATGTTGTTTTAGACTTTAGGCCTGCACGATTCCCATGTATAAAATTCGACTCCAAGCCAAGCTACGAAAGTAATGTTCAATGATCATACATACAAAACTATGATTGGCGGTGATGCAAGGCATAACAAATTCGATTTCTCCCTTTTGATCTTCCAGGGGAGAAAAAGCAAGATTTCAAAATAAATCGTTTAGGAGTTAATCCATTACTAGAAAAACCTAGACCTAATGTTTTAGGTAGAGAGTAAAATCATAAGCGTTGGCCAACCAAAGCCAATTCAATGAAAATCACTCGCCATATTTTCCCATTAGTCGTTCTGCTGAGGGCCTTTTATAAAAAAAAATATTTCATCTTGAGCGCGGCAAAAATTTGGAATATGAGAGTTTTTCTCTTTGGCTCAAAAATTAAAAAGTTGCTAATAGCAAGTGACCACTTGCCGGCAAAATGCCTTATAGAAACTACCTTTCGATATATTTTCTAAAGGGAAGATTTATTTTCGTCAAACCTAATAGCCTTCCGAGGAGAAAGTGGAAATTTTTGCCTGTTATTTTTGTTAGGCAAAATTTCCGGCGAGTGTTTACTCCGGAGTTTCACTCGGTGCGAGGTATAAAATCGTCGCAAATCTTAAGCGAACTCAGACTCAGAATTCGAAGCAGTAACAATTCAGGTGAGGCACGTTATATTAGGTTCTATGTCCCAGTTTGGAAAAGAAATATCAACTCTAATGTATTAATTTCTCATTATATTTTCACCAATTTGCAAAACAGTGACATTGAATCAAAAATGAATTCCTGGCTTATATTGGTGTTGTTGGTGGCAACCACAATACAATTAACAGTAGGACAAGCAGGAAATTCTGATATTACCCCATTGATAAATAATCCAGCTTTAGTACAAAGACAAATCCGGTGCGTTTTGGACCAGGGCCCATGCGACACCACAGGACAGCAAATTAAAGGTAATGACTTGTTTTCACCAAATAGGAAATATGACCGAAATATTTTTATATTCATATGTAGCTCAAATACCGGCCATAGCTGTGCATCGAGTTCAGCCGGAATAATTTAAATATTCGATTGATTTATCATTAAATGAATTTGTATATGCCTACATAAAAATAACCTTTCATGCCAATTGAAAGATGTGTACTGTGCTCACAATAAAGAGGTGGCCTTTATATAATTAGATTTATGAGATATAAATTTCCTCCTTCGTTTTTTCAGCTGCAATACCAGAAGTATTAGGACGTAAATGTGCCTCCTGTTCTCCAACTCAAGCTGCCAATGCCAGGAAGGTGATCAACTTTGTTCAACAACGATATCCATCGGTTTGGTCAGCAATCCAAGCCCGTTACAGTGGATAATTATAAATATATACAATGGTTAAATATTCGCTTTTTCATTTCGCTTGAGTTGCTATGAATGTTGGCACTATTAGTGATTTTAATTAAAGAAAGTATGCAGTTTGTTGATAACAGTGATTTCAACAGTATTTCCATAAGCGGAGACGTTTTAGATAGTATTTTATATTTTTATAAATGATATGGTTACCGAAAATGACAAGAAAATTTATATTGAAATGTTGGGAGTTCAGTTCCATGCCATTCTTAGAAATAGCAAAAAATTGGATTCCCGGCGAGAGGTGTGAATATATTTTAAAAAATCTTTCATTAGCTTATAAAAACTTCTCAGCTCAACTCTTGTATTTATTTTGGTTTGCTATCTATACAACCCGTATGAATTGAGGAGACCTCATCATCTGAGAACGAATGTTCCTGTTTTAGCTGCTACCCAAAAGGTTTGGTGATCTAGTTCTTCCCCAAAATTGAACATCAGAATGCCCTTGATCATCTATTGAAAATTTGACTTACTACTGGTGAAGACAAGAACATTTCCTACCCTATTGATCTAGTGGGCCGTTTCAAGATATGATTTAATTTCTCTTCTACTTCAAGATGAAAATAATTTTGGTTTATGAAATAAGCATTTTTGTACAAAAATAAGAAACTGCGGGCGATGCCGCGACAGTAAATATTTGACGGATTAATCCAAATAAAAATCATTCGCCTTCAGCGGGATTTGAACTCGAATTCCTCGATGTTCGGCCGAGTGCTTTAGCAACCTAAGCTTTCAATACGTCCCTCGCTTCGATAGCTTAGCTGGCTACCGCACTCGCCCGGACATCGAGGGATCCGGGTCCGAATCCCGGTAAAGGCGAATGATTTTTACCTTCTGAAATTGTTGCATATTTTTGTATAAGTCAAGGAGTAGGTACCTCTCAGTCAAATTAGGATCACTAACCAATACACTATACCTATCATTCAAAATTAGCAGAAATTATTGCCACAAGCTACAACATTATTAAGTTTCGTAATTGTACAAGATACTGATGCAAATATAGTAAACAAAAAAGATCTATGAAGAGAATCGAGACTGTTAAATTATTCTGAATTTTACCATTGATGATATTTTATGTTCTAACAAAGGGCAAGGCTGTCGGGCTTAAAAAGCCATTAATTATGCCCTATCCCTTGTGGACTTTTCAAATATTGCCAATTGAAATTTTAAAATTGTAGTTTATAACAGAGACAATACATTTCGCCTGACGTTTCTATGTAAAAGTTTCGCAGCGTGGTTATGATTTTTCAATGAAAATCTAATTCTACAACGTGAATACTTTCTGCAATTGGGGCCAAAATCAACTAATTTTGGGGCCAAAATCCTTCTTTTCAATTAATTGAAATGTCCCATTATTTCAACTGGGGTAATTGACAGCCATAAAATCACACTCTGATGGCCTTAATCGTCCAATCTCTAGTATAACATGGAAGTCATTGTAGCACATGCTTAAACAAGTGCATGTTTTAGGTATGACCAGATAATAGGTTAAGTCTGAAATTTCATGTTTCTGCCATGGGCACATTACTCACAGGAACTCCCAACTTTTGGCCGAAACATGTTTGTGTCGTTAGTTATTTTTTTCTGAAGGCCCGCCTGACCTCCGCGAAGGGTTAGTCAAAGTTAGGCAACCTTTAACAATCGCGCAAGTTAATATTCAGTGCCTCAGGAACAAAGTAAACCTGCTGGAAGTGGCTATAAATGAGTGTGAACCAGACATTTTCTGTATAACTGAGCATTGGTAAAAATATGAAGAGCTAATGGTTATTTCACTTTCAAATTACTCCCTAATGTCCTCATTCTGGCGGACCACGTAAAAAAATGGAGGTGTGGCCAAAACGTACATAGTAGAATAAAGGGTACTATTAACTCAATTGACGTGCCTGTGAAGGAAGAAAAAACTTTTGAATGTGCAGTGTGTTTCCATGAAACTCCAGTGGGATTGCTTGTGCTCATTTCCATCTATAGATCACCAACTGGTGATTTTCATACATTTATTAAAAAACTGGACCAACTCTTTTGCTCCTTGTATGTAGACAACCGGATACTCGTCCTAAACGGCGACCTCAACTGTAATCTCCTGGTTGACTCCCCTCACAGATCCGAATTGCTGAATCGGTTCAAAGCTTACGGCATGGAATGTTTTAATGATAATCCTACCAGAGTCACTCCCACCCTCATTGATTACGCTGTGACCAACCTTAGCCAAGAAAAAGCAGTAACAACTGTTAGTGACCTAGGTGTAACAGACCATTGTATGGTGAAAATAAGTATTGATACTAACCAATCAATGGAGAGCCTAAATGATAAAATTTACCTAAAGCGGTCTCTCACTCATGGAAATATACAGCATTTTCTGCTCCTTCTACAGTCCCAAAACTGAAACAACGTCTACGACCCTAAGTCAGTAGGCGAAGGTTTCAATTACTTTTATTCAATTTTCAAACACAATTTTGAATTGGGTTTTCCAGTAACACATATAAAATATTTCACAGAACAAAATGTAAGCCATGGCTAACTGACGAGATCTGTTACTACTCAACTATCCTTAAAAACTTGCTATCTCCGGTGAAAGTTCAAAAAATCATGAACAAAGGTTACTATATAAGGAATTTCAAAAGTATTACCGTAAACTGATTTCTACCATGAAAAGAGCTTATAATGATAATAAGTTACTTAATTCCAA
The DNA here is from genome assembly GCF_022747635.1 of Hetaerina americana. Classification (NCBI taxonomy): domain Eukaryota; kingdom Metazoa; phylum Arthropoda; class Insecta; order Odonata; family Calopterygidae; genus Hetaerina; species Hetaerina americana. The sequence goes on from NW_027287095.1 coordinate 83,428,280, forward strand.
TAATAAGTTCAAAACTGAATAGGAAATAATTAATGATTGTAGAGGTAAAAAAATTCACAACTCACTCTCCCAAAACTTTGTAACCCTGAAAATAACACTGCCATTAGTAATTCATCTTTAGCTAATAAATTTAACAAATACTACATGACAGCTCCTTGCCCAATTATTTCTCCAGCCAATGTGCTCTTTGCAAATACACCATTGCCAATGTTGCCAAGCCCTGTCCTGAAACCAATCTAAAAACTATTGTCTCCTCACTCAGAAACAAATCCAGTGCTGGCCCAGATGAAATTCCTGGTAAAGTTGTTCGTCATTGTTTTGAAGCCATAAAAGCACCCCTTTTATTTTTAATTAATGAATCTTTGATACAAGGGATTTTCCCATCCCAATTAAAAGAATCAATAGTAGTGCCCATTTATAAAAGCCATGGCTGTGTCAATGATTTGAACAACTACAGACCAATAGCCATCCAAAATACATTTGCTAAAATATTTGAAAAAGCCATGTATATGCAAATAACATCTTATCTCAAAAAAAACTTCCTATTTCCAAATTCTCAGCATGGATTTAGATCTGAAAGATCTACCACAACTGCCACATGTCCAGCAATCGACAGCATACTTAAGTCATTAGATGCTAAACGCAAAACTCTTAGAATGTTTTTAGACTTGTCAAAGGCTTTTGATAATGTAAACCACAATAGACTACTAATTAAACTCAATTGAATAGGAATTAGAGGAATTCCTCTAAACTGGATGAAGTCCTATATTCATAATCGCACTCAGAAAGTAGTGTTATCAGTTGATGGGTCCAAATATTCATCTGAAGCATACCAAGTTAACAAAGGTGTTCCACAAGGCTCAACCCTTGGGCCACTCCTCTTTCTGATATACACCAATTACCTACCTAACTGCTTACCAAATAATGATGGAATAATACCAGTGTTGTATGCTGACGATACTAATGTAATAATATCAACACAAACATATCCCAGCCTTAAGGAAAAATCTGTCATACTTGCAATAAACAAGTGGTATACAGACAACCTTCTAGACTTAAATGTAAATAAAAGTAAAATAGTATACTTCACACGCAATAAGAACGTGTCAGATGATCTGCTGGTAAAAATCAATGGCCAATCAATTGAGCATGTGACAGAATGCAAATTTCTAGGTATTTCTCTCTGGGCAAATATTTCTTGGGATACTCATGTAAAAGCCCTTCAACATAAGCTCAGTTCAACTTGCTACTTATTAAGACACCTGTATGAAACTACAAGGAAAACTGTGCTACTCAATTTATACTATGAAGAAATTTATTTAAATATAACCTACAGTATAATATTATGGGGATCAGCTGCTATTTCTCACACCATCTTTATAATGCAAAAGAAGCTATTAGAATTATCACCAGGAAACCTCACAATTCTCCATCAAGGCCTATTTTTCATGAATTAAATTTGCTACCACTCCTGTGCATCTACATTATGTTTCTAATTCTATATATAAAAAATAACATTGGCAACTATTCTCTTAAATCTTCCTATCATCATCATTACACCAGAGGAAGGAATGACATCCATTATGGGAATATAAGAACTAAAGCATTGAAATTAGGACCCAATGAAATGGGCATCAGATTATATAACAAACTACCCAAAAGTATCAAGGACACAAAGGGAACTGCTGCATTCAAGCATAAATTAAAAATAGATCTACAGTTCAATATATTCTACTTGGTTGATGAATATCTCAACAATATTCTTGACCAGTAAGTTCATACCTTTAGTTTCTAGCAATGGTCATGGTCTAATTCTTGTTGGTGAGCAATGATTTTTCTGAATTTGATATTGCATGTGCATGTTACAGCCAATGTTCCTGGGTTTGTGCCAAACATTTATGTAACTATGATCATCATTTCTTTTATGTATCTTAATTGAGCGTGTGTCTTTGCCCCTCTTTGACGTGCCTTATATCATGTACATACACCACCCACCTGGTATTTTTGTATTGTGATCTCTGGGCAAATAAAAAGTAATAATAATAACTTAAAGAGTCAGCAGTGATGATATCTCACTCATCCTTTCATGGTATATAAGAAAAATTGGTTCTGATTAGCTCACAGTAAAATTCCCCAGAGGGGCAAAATGCCAACTCACTGCTTGTATTAAACATAACATTTCAGTCCCTGTTATCATCATTGGTCTCATCCTTTGTCACTGTCATTGCCTCGCGTGTTATAACCGTAAAAGAATATTAACTCTGCTTTCATCACCATAAGAAAAGCTACCGGGGGAATGAAGCAAATGGATGTTTTACAATAGGGCACACAGATTTACGTTGAAAATACAATGAAGGCCTGTGAGCAACTAAATTTTTCAGAGGCAAGACCCTGCCTAGTGCATCCTATTAGGTATCCCTACTAAGTTTTCCAACCCCACTTATGTTGAAATGCTCTCATTTGAGGACTCCGACATCACTGCAAAATTTCACGCTAGCACTACCCATGCTATTACTAACCATTTAAAATCGCCCTATTGTTGATAATGCAGATGAACCAATTTAAAGGAGAGCCAAATAAAAGGAGAGGAGGATGCATGGCAAATCTGAGCTTAAAAAAATTGAGAATCAGGAAAAACATTTGTTACTGATATTTTAAAAGGGAAAGAGGAACAAGAAGAGCAGAGTGGATTTATGACAATATAATATTATTTCTAAGGCATACATAATCCCTTAGGCAGAGATGTCCTTCGATAATTGAGGAAACGCTTACAACCTTCAAGATTACTTTGTCCAAAGGTGACCCCAGTGTTCCTTTATTTACATCAAAGAGTACAAAAACTCAATTTTATGAATCAGCTACAATTAAATAAAGAAGCCTTATACCACTGCTACTGTACAGACCGTGGATGCACATAATGTGATGTAGATTTATTTAGATACCACCAGGAAGTTTCCTTACCATTTTTCAAGAGCAATTATTAAATTCGGTATCACATTAATAGAATTCACTAAATATTAGTTAAATGCAGATGACATCAGGTAAGCATGTGGTTATTTGGTAAAATTGGTTTTCCAACCATAATGAAGAACCAGCCTTCAATAAATCATGTAATTTTAGGTAGCTTACAATTTACTTGGAAGAATTTGTTCAGTAATATGTGAGGTGTAATAAAAACCACATGGACAGATAAAATATTTATGAAAATTCTGTACATTTTCAATCATAGGACAAAATTTAACATAGGATATTAACCAAAGGTATATTTTGCATGAGTTGAATTGACATTGTTATGCAGGCACATTGATATAAAATAAAAATTATTTTTGGACAAAAAAAAATAATATAAAAAACCCACACTTTAAACAAAATGCTGAAGCATTTTGGAGTAAGAAGTTATCAGAAAAAAATGCTTTCAAAAATAGATAACACAAGAGGGAACAGAAGATTAAAAAATCACAAAGAAGAGAGAACTTACATGAGAGGAGTATTCATATTTTCATTGCTGCTCAAATGCCATTTCTCACAGCCTCAAAAGAAAGTAGGCACAATACTCTAAAAATATATATATATATAATCGTACTATATACTTTATAATAAAGACAAACTAATAATTATAAAGGCAATTTCATATAAATGTAAGTTAAATCATTCACACGTAAAATACATATGTTGAGTCAAACATTCTAGGATTATACGCAGCCATCCTGTTACATACAATGAGTACACATAATATTTGTAAAGTCATTTGAGTATAACCAAGTAATTACAATTAAAACATTTTTCATAAAAATGTACTTTAATATAGGTACATATGGCAAGAAGACAAAGTGTGTTAGAAAGGAGACAAAAATTTCATTAAAAAAATTATTGTACCAACTTTATAAAGATTACAAAAATGTCACACTTACAAACAGTCTGTATCATAAAATATATAAAATATATTTTGATGGTAAGGCACCATTAAGTAAAATATTCTTCCATCTTCAAACAAACAAAGAGCCCTTATCTTACAGCAGCACTGGCAACAATAACCTTTTTGAGAAGTTATCTTACATCTTAATATTCTCAAAAATATTCAAGTCACTCCAAATCAGAGTCCATTTTCCTGTCATCACCGCCATAATCTTCCTCATAGTTATCACTCGCATAGTTTGCTGAGTCGTCATCAGGTTCATCACCAAAATCTTTTTTTGATTTGGATATTGGGCAGTCAAGGCACCTTTTTCAAGAAATATTACTTTTAAATATACACAAAAAAACATCGGTTTGCATTAAAATCTAGAGAATGCAAATAAAATATACTCCAAAATTCAAAAAATTGGCAACACTGGATTTAGAAAAGAGCTCTCAGTCACGTTATAAACTTGAATGGGATGTACCCTTCAAAAGTATACTTGGCATACTTCTTTGAAATAAAATTAGATAGGGCACTTATAAACATTATTAACTATGTCAAGGCCACACCTCACTGTAAAAGAGAGGTAAAAAAATGCAAATCTTTAAATAGGGGAATTATCCCTTGCCAAACTGCTGTTCTCCTACATAAAGGTTTGCAATCCCTTTACTTGACAATGACAGTAATTGCTGAAACCCAGGGCAATCAAGAAGTTATTTAAGTGGACTATATAAATATATTTTTTAATTTGAAAATTAATGATAATTTCCACAAAATAATGCCAGAACCTTACAAAATAAAAAAAATATTTATATACTTCTTTATATTCTGGCAACAACTATATTAACATAACAAATCATGATTACTAGATTCATCTTGCAGTTACATTATGGTAAGTTCAAGAAAATTAAACTGTGGCGAGAATTATAATATATTTAGTTCACATTACTGATTGAAGACTTAAGCATGAATTAAAGATTGCCATTAGTTAAGTACCGATTCAAGGTATGACTTTCCCACCACAGGTACACTTGGCAGTCAGTCATGTGTCTACGATAAATTTTCTGAACATTATAAATATAAAATTTTCTAGCAACGGCTATCTCTTCTTCAATTTGAACTAGAGTTATGGAGATGGTAAGAATAACCGTAGAGGAAATTGACGATCAGGTGTTAATGGAATGAAAACAGTAATGTGACAAAGGTGTTTGACCTCCAGAGAAAATAACAAGATTACTTTGGATTCTAACTCTGAGGTAGCAAAAAGCAAACTAATGGCTCCACTCAGTCCCGGCCCTGAAATTTTACTACGTAAAATTAACCTTAAAAGACAGTTTTGAATTGTTTTTGCTGCAAGGTCAAATGGCCACAACTACAAAGCTTGGGGATAGACTGCTATTTTACAAGGGTTAGTCATTTATCCAAGACTAAGCACACTTACTTGCTTTCATTGAGCCCGTAGTTGATGCAGGTGTGCCCAACACACTGGCAACAGCCATCATGGAACCAACGGTAAGAGGATGCTCCTGTTGACTGACAAGAAGTCTTGCACTTGTTCCACGACATACACTGACTCATGTATGCCACAGTACAATTGATGGTTGCAGTATCTTTTGTGTCAGGTGAAGTCACATCCTGCTCAGCCGTGTCTATAAATTTAATAGATATCATTGCAGTGGGCTGGGGGATTTGGAATATATTAGACATTCATATTAACATTTAGATTTGCCATTTTAATGCCCATTCAATAAGTTCTCTTGCATGACTCCTGATTGTATGCATGAGCATACATTTATCAATAATATCTATTCCAATCATGACTTTTGCTTATATTCATTTTATTAGATGATAAGGTGATGTTAATGCACTATCTAATTTAAGCTATCGAGTCAAGATTTTTTAAAACAGATACATACAAAGGATGATTACATGAAGAATTAAGTGAAAATCCATTAACTAATTTCCTGCCAACAAAAATTCTTGAGTGCAAATTGCACAAATGCCTTCAGTACACTTCACCCATCGCCCTATGTTCATTGCTTTCGCAAGTTATCCTAAACTGTGGGCTCCCATAAAGTACTTCTGCTACAGATGGTGGGCCGTGAATGTGTAAAGTTACAACAGTGAAAGCTTGGATTGACATTTTTGTGGAGAAAAATGGTAAGTGTAAAACAAAAAAGTTAATGTAATATATAATGACAATAAAATAATGGAAACTAATGTACTGATTCTTAAAAACCATTAAATGTTTGAAATAAAATATGAAATTGCACAACTTTTCATATGAAAATTAGTTAAAAGAAGAACTTCCATCATCACTGTTAAGTTTGCTACACCACACACCGAGTGAAAGTTCTCAAAACCATCGAGGTCATCATACATTAGGATGATATTTTACCTCTTCTTTATTTGCATCATACCTTTTATGTCTATGGGCTGTTGGGATCCACACAACCACTGGTATGTTCTATTGTTTGAAGTCGTAAATAAGAGCCATAGCTCGAGATTGCGCTGCCTGAGGCAGTCCTAGATCACCCTCCCAATCACTTTTTCCCTATTGAAGGAAATTCACCTACACCAACTCCCATAAGTCAGGATAACTTAGCAAATATAGGTACACTATACATTTTGAAATCCAGGCAGAATATGATAAGTTCTATATAAAACTTGCACACATAAATTCAACTATAATTAAGTGATAAAATACAGATTCAGGAAATTCTCAGTGCCTCATTGGGAATTCCAAATTGAGCATTTGATGCTAAAAATTTGCTACCTTCCAATCACATTCTACCCATAAAAGTTCCTGAATATGAATGTGTCTCATTCTTCTGAACTAAATAATTTTATTTAAATCAATCACAAAAATGTTTTTGTTTTTCACCAAAAAAGTATATGCATGTACCAATAAGGATAACTACCTGCCCACATCTCCATGTTTTATCGCAAAATGTTCTATAATACACCAAAGTTGTGAAAAATACACAGCGCATAAATAATTCAATAAGCATTCTCTTAAAATATAAGGGGAAAATGAGTTTCGAAAATGAATTTCATGCATTTAATTTTAATAGGCCAGTGACTGTTGTCGTAAGTTTCTCTCACTACCTGTGTGTTTGAGTTAGGATATTTATTGAAGTGACCTTTCAATCCTAAGTTTCAAACACTGGAGACTTTCCTTGGCAAAAATATTCCACATTAAAAAACTGATGCTTAATTTCCAAAGTGTGGCATTCAATATCAGAGAAACAATTTGAATCACACTAAGAGATTCAGAAGTTGACAAAAATCCACCATTGACTTACGAGTTCGCATTTTTATCTCCTTTTCTGTTATCTTTGGACGGAAGTAAGGAGACAAGTCAAAGTTAATTGGGTATGTGAATGAAATCCATCTCTGCTGAGGATCAGGCTCTGCCATGAGAGCTTGGAACAGTTCAGGTGTTGCATCAGGATAATCCTCGACGTGACTCTTATGGCCCAATGAATTGCTTCCTGATGTTCCTCCACTTGTGTTATTTGGTCTGGGGCACATATCTAGGTGAAAAATTAAGGGGGAAAAAACAAATGTAGATATTTAGCATTCAAATAAAAAGGCATTGATGGCCTCTTTGATATTTTGACTGTTGGCTAAAATATTTCCATGCCAAAATATTAAACCAGTAGCAAATAGTGGCATCTTTTCTTGACAATACACCTAGCCATTCAAATATCAAGCCTTCTTATGTTAAGCTATTTTCCATCACTCCTAACAACAAAGTTAGAACTGCTTAACCAGGGAATTATCTAGTCATTCAACCTTCAATGACAGAACTAATTCTCTGATCCCTTGTAGAAAGAATGGACAAAGCTGAAAACAACTCGTAAATTATTAAGTTAGTAAACATTAGTGCCTGGGATAAAAGCATCATGGAATTCACTAAAAAGTACACCATAAATTGGTGCTTCAAAAAAAATGTGGAGATGCCACCAGTAGAATTGAAAGGCAATGAAGATGAGGTCTTTTACCGAAGTTCATAGTTAACCATATGATGTGGATTGTAGCACATCAACTGCTTTGATCAATTAAATGGTGACTGGCAAGCCTATCCTAAAGACCAAGACTTGACAGTGAAGCTTCTTATTTCCTTTAATTGCACAGCTCATTTGTAGGAGTGAAAATAAATAATAATTAACTATGCTTGGGACTACATCCCACTTTTGGTGCTACATTTGAGTCCATAGTTTCAGTCAATCACTTTTAATTATTGCTTTGTACAAGGGGAAAGCAATAAGCAATTCAAAACTGAGAAAGACGGTGTATGAAAATGAATGACAGTGTTTAAAGGAGGAGAAATATTAAGAGAAATAACCAATACATCAGAGGCCAGAGTGAATAGTTAGTAATAGTGTTTCCTCATGAATTCAGTATGTGGTTTTGAATTCGATCTATTCGGAGATTTAGTTTGAATTTATTATTTTCCATATTTCTTCAGATTTTCTGTCAGCTTGGATGGCTGAGAAATTGCAGATATCTCTTTTTAAAGTAAGTTAATTAAATGTAACAATGGTTCAAATTAACTTTTAAACCATAGTCACATTCACTGGAAATACTCAATTCTTTTGAAATACGTGTAAAGCCAATCGTGACCTGTGATTTTCAGCTAGCCAGTTTCAAAATTTTTGGGAAAAGCTGTGAATATAGTACACAAATTTGCCATTGAACCACCAAAACCACCATTAAAATTATGACAAAAACACTTTGGATCATTGTTGAAGTAAGGGATGATATGGACTATAGAAGATGGATTCAGAAAACTTTTCTTAATACAATCTCGTTAACTTCATTTAGGCAGATATGTGACTTGACTGAGATTGAAATTAAAGATTACATTGCCAATAAGAAATAGATAAGATAAACATGGACTTGTCCACCTGAAAATTCAAATTACCAGTTTACAACAGATAAAAAAATCGCTCAATTCCTTTTTGATAGCAAATCCACGCTGAAAATACCCATTACCATTACAGTGATGTTAGTAAATGATTAATTATTACATTCAAACTATATACAGATATTGATTGTCTCTCTGTCAGCCCTGAGGGGAACAGAGTTGCAATAAATAGATAAACTGATCTTACTTTCGTAACGATACACGACCATTTTTAGTTAAAAATCCAGAACTTGTTGGCCACATTATGACCTCAGTTAGAAGCTATTTCTTCTTAGACACTAGTATCCAGCAAGCGTTATATGACAGGAATGTAGTCCTCCAAAAACAATTTAAAATCTGAGAGCTTCTTCGTATAACACAATATTTATGACAAGACTCACAGAGCATGTAGTTTCTCATTAGGAATTGTAGACACGAACTTATATAAGTATGGTTTTTCACTCATTGAGTGGAAACAATTCATCATCCAAAATAGGGTACAAAAATTCATTTTTAGGGAGAAAATGGTTCTCATCATTTACAAGATTTAACTTCTCATTTAAATTATATTCAGAGTTTCTTCGAATCATTAAACCACATACATTAAAAGTCTATGTGTAATGATAAACGGTACATTACTTACCTACACAGGAACAGCATTCAGAAAACAAGTAAGACAAGCAGTTGAAGCACTCTTTACAGCAAGAACAATTTTTTAAATCGCATTTGCATGACTGGGTTAGCATGCATTTACTGACTACACTGGCACAAACAGCTTCATTACAGCCGCCCACTTCTGATGGTGCTGTGGATAGTATAATCACAACGCTGACCAGAAACCAGCCGAGCAAAATGTGGGGCACGTACATTTTGCCAGATTCCATTGTGTGCTGCCCTTAAGGATAAAACACTAGATTAAATAAATAAGATATTACGCTTTATTTAAGTGAAAAGATTAAACTATACCTGCAAACTACTAATATATAGTAATATTACACAATCAAATTACACAAGGAAATGGACCTCATAAGGTGCGGTGAGAAATTGTTTCAACACCAACTCCACTCCTGCGTAATGGTAATTTTAAATTAAAATTATGGCTGACTAAAGAATACTAATGTGACCCATCTACGTCTGAAGGAATTTCCCAACGGAAATGGGGAAATGTTTCAACTAGGAATGAAAATTAGTCCTCCTGAAGACAAACGGAAAATATTCCATACACACCTTCACATACACTGCAAAAATTATTTAGATGTTTACTAGAACCCCACTGTAACCTAATACTCAGAAAACCGCTTCAAACCATGAAAATTTTCATTTCTGGGGAAAAACAACACTAACGAAACAAATAAACAAATGACGCTGCGCCTCTGGCGTTCTGTACATGAACTATTCACACGAGGAAGGCGGGAAGAAAACAGATTAATCGGGCAGGCCGGGTACTTATTACAGGTGTTTTCTGTGAAAAGTCAGCCGATAACTTTGGCTGAATCTAAATATTTTCCGTAACTTTGTGCATTAGAGAAGGAAGGAAAAGCAATCCCCTTGGATAATCTCCTCAAAAAAGTTTTCCTTTCAAAACTTCCTTGCATATTACGAGGGTCATCCGGAAAGTAGTACCCGTTCGTGCCGCATGAAGTGCTGACGACGCGAGTAGCCGCTGGACGAGGTCAGATAGCTTCAGTGGCTTGTCTGCCTTCTCTGAGCCAAGTTGCGTGACGCTAGCATTGCCTGTGTTGTTTCTGTGATTGTTTACAATGTTTAAAAAAATTGAGAACGCCGCCAGTTCTGAAGTGAGGGCAGTGATTAAATTCCTCAATGCAAGAAACGTTCGCCCATGTGATATTCATCGCCAATTAAAGGAGGTGTATGGAGACAATGTAATGGACGAGTCGTCTGTTCGGCGGTGGTGTCGCAACTTCAACATGGGGAGGGGGAACACACACGACGATGAGCGTTCGGGGAGACCGTCTGTCATTACAGACCAACTGGTGAGCTCAGTTGACGAATTCGTGAGGAACGATCGGCGCGTCACAATTGATGACATCTGTGAGCATTTTCCCAATGTTTCTCGAACAATTGTTCATGAAATTGTTAAACACCATCTGCATTATGCAAAAATTTGTGCAAGATGGGTCCCTCGCAAGCTTACAGATGAGTGACCCTGTATCTCAATGAGCTGGCGGCGAAGGACTATGCAGCAGGAATACAGAAACTTGTCACACGTTATGACAAATGCCTTAATTTGCTTGGAGATTATGTTGAGAAGTAGTTTAAAGTATCCTCTCAAATAAAATTTTTTATGTTTGTTAATATTTACTTTTGTGTCTTTATTTCACGAACGGGTACTACTTTCCGGATGACCCTCGTATTATCGCTCCTTTTTTAGTTTCAACCCTGTCAGTTTGGGGATAGAAAATTCGCCGCATAACTTCAGGATTCCAGGGTTTTACCAGAGTCTGTGGTTGTTTTGCCTCTTTAAGCACAAATGGATTTCTTTTTACGAGTTTATGGAACTATTTCATTTTGTTCATTACAGAACCTCGCTTAAAATCTAATTACATTGTAGGCATGTTACATATGTCATTTTGATTGACTAGTACAACCTATACGTTATTTCAATGCAATTGGTAACCTTTAAATTAAAAGCAATTCAGTCTATTGGAAAATTCACTGGCTATTTCCAGTATATTGAAATTTATTTCCATTGCATTTGTGCCGGTCATGGTTTCCCAGGAAGATCTGGAACCCGGAAACTCACATAACTTAGATGGAGCTACAGGCGCCCGGGAATCGAACATGAGCACTCCAACAGTAGTCCGACGCTCTACCACTGGACTACCGCAATCCCTATGTGTATATGTCTCAATTTCGCCCAAATAAAGACCTCTATCTATATGTAGAAATTCAAACTTCTTTGCACTCATCTTTAAGTATACTAACTGTAATGCCACAACAGAACTTTTTCTAGCTCCTGTTTACTAGGTACCATTATCCATTATTAGCCCAAAGTATCCATTATTAGCTCCAATGCCCTAATAACCTCAGACCTCAAGTCAAAGTCATACATTCCTAATGATTACTTTAATGTAAATGTCATATAAATGATTTGCCACTCACATTTTCTAGATTATGTGGTACATTTTAAAGTTCGAAAAGATGATTATGAGTGATTGTTTTCAGGGTCCAAGCAAAATCCATCTCTAATAAGTACACTACTTTTCATGATGTATCAGAGAATTCTCATAGAATGGCCAATGGCTTAGGTCATTGGCCATTCACCTGCCATGTGTCCATTAATGGCAAAAAGCATAGAAAACTAATGAGTGATATTACCAAAGTTCAGCAAATTAAATCAAACCTTTTCTTTTTCGTGACAATAATCTCATTCTCACTCTCCGAGCGTTGTGAAATTTTCTAATAGGGAAGTATAAGTAGCCTACAGCAAAACTATTTTGCCATCAAACTCCTCCAGACCTAAGACCAGCACTCCTTAAATTTACTTTCAATACAAAATAGCATAAGGTACTGGTAGTAGAGGTAGTCCAGGAAGTAGAGCGTTGGACTGATGACTGGAGGGGCCCGGGTCCGATTCCCAGGCAAGGCATTGGGCACCTGCAGCTCCACCCAAGCTATATGATTTTTTGGGTACCAGATCTACTGTGCCGTAAATGGCACAGGGAAAGGAACTGGCCCCCCTACCCTGGTGTGTGAATTTCACACGCCGTATAGGGCTTAGTACTGGGTGAACTCAAACATCACTTACCAAACCGACCTTTGGGTTGTTTACTGTGTTTATGGTTTACTGTACTTTCAATATAAAATTAAGTTATATTGAAGTACCTATTAGACAATTCTGTATTATTGTATCTACCATTTGTCTGGATTTGGCTTGTCATATTAAATACTTTAGGCCAACTGTACAATAAAAGAGTATAGCTGTTTTAGAATCCATTTTTTTAATCTATAGAAGTGGTTTACAAATTAAATAACATAATTACAAAAAAGTTTGACAATGGGCATAACTGTACAAAAGAAATCATCTATGGCCACTCATGTTATTTCTCTCCTCCAGATAAAAGCAATGCCCAAGTTTGTACAATCAAAATACTTAAAAGAAACTATATCATTTACAGTGTTGAAGCCCTACCCACACTCTTCATTTCTCATCACTTGGACTATCAGGATCTTTTGACGAAGGAGCCTCTGATCTTGTCCCAGCCACAGCAGCCCTCACTGAGACCTCAAAATCAGCTGGCTCAATTAGGTGCTTCTGTCCGTGGGGAGGGGGGCCAAGGATAACTTCAATTTCATTATAGTTGAGGGTCTCCTTCTTTAGGAGCTCTGAGGATAGCTAAGAGTCAAAGACAAAGGGAAAATGAAATACCTACAATAAAATAGCCTTGCATTTTACATTATAATGAGGAAAATGGAAAAAAATATTGAAATCCATTTTTTTTGCCATTCCTGGTATTTTAATTCCTGTTAGGCATAATATGGAAGAAAATATTTAATACCAACTTTGCAATGAGTTCGCATTATGTAAAGTCAAAATAATCTTGGCTATTCCACATTTATTGTTATAAAAATGATGCAGGTTTCAGAGGATACACATTTCAGAAGAAACTGCTTAAATACCAATGGGGTGAGAAGTCATTGGCATTGGGAGAATAGGAGGCCAATGCCATAAAAATGTTTTTGGCATCTGCTTGATGACTATTTGACAATGTGATCAGGTCGTTTGAGGCTGATGGATAAATTATTGGGTGTGCATAAATTCCTAGCATCAATCACTCAAATTCACAGGTTAAAAAAATATGACAACTGGCCCCTTAACTTCTAGGATATCAATCATTTGAATGGTAAAAATTCTTTTCTCTAGGAGCTTGGCCAAGAAAAGTCAGCATGCATATGTTATAAAAATGACAAAAGAGTGGAAGACTGCTGGGTGGAAGAAATGGCGTGGACTTTTATAATATATCAAACCTACAAAACTTCTTCTCACACACTAAAGATTTAATGGAAAAAGTAGAGTTTATAGTTTAAATGCAAGTGCTTGGCTGCAAGCAAGGGGAAAACGGGAAGGAATTTTATGGAAATAACGAATTTCATTCCTGTTTTAAAAATAAAAACACAGCTTCCCAATTTGCCAAGCATTTCTAAGTCAACGACCAGCAAAGTGATTCAATTCCTTAGGTTTCATATGGCGGAGCTAAGTGATGCTGTCCCCATCCTCCATACTGCCAATGACTTGTCAACCTGTAAGTACACATCTAAGATGTCTTCTGTTTTGTTTAACCAATGATGATATTCAACGTCAAAGCCTGGTTCATTATCATAATAATATATTAGAAATTACATTCTTTTCATTATCATAAATTTAAGTTCACTTTGGCAGATAATATGTGAAGAAAGCAATGGTATTTTTTACAAGTGAAGACACAACGTTGTTAGACATGTCCAAAGAAAATTCCAATTTGAAAGTTGAGTATTCCAGTTTCCATTTCCTCTCAATTTCATTCCAGAAAACAATATGTGTGTATTCCCATTACTCCTGAATTCTTTATCCTCATACAATTTGTGAACTCGAGCAACATTTACATACTATTTTTATGTACTCTGGTATACCTTATTGCCTCCATGATCTGCACTAATATTAATATGGGTTAGCAAAAATACACCGCATATGATTACTTATTTGATATTTCAAGGGTTGTAATCACAGCACTTGAAACAAGGGCTTTAATAAAAATTACCATACTTTCAAAGTAATGCACACAATTACACCCTGAAACAACATTCTAACGGTATTACTTTTCGATTGTCTCAAGAGAATTTGAAAGTAAACTGTTGCCATGTTAAGGCATTCAAAGAATTGGAAACATTCAATTTTCATCTGCTGTAAGATGAAATATTAGCCCAGAAAAGTAACCATATTTTGTGACTCAACAATGATTGAAATGAAGAAGTCCAATTCAAATTCCTGGCTTTACACATCCAATAGATGTGTGATATTCTCTAATAACCACAGCTCCCTATGGTCTATATTCTTTTCCCATCTTTCTCAGGCAGAGTGTACATTCTATAGACATATAAGAACACAATTTAGATCAAGCACTTTACCATCCTTTTATCAGGTTAGTTCATTGAAATTCTTTACTCACTTATCAGATATTCTTCTTTTGTGTGGTATTTAAAAGAAAGATAATGATGGTCATAGTTTTTTACAGCAGGGGAAGGTATCAGGAAAAAGTAGTATGTAATTAGTTCACAATGGTCATTAAGCTTCAATAAAATTGGAAGGAATGGCATGGATGGGAAAATTTGGAAGCATGGATAACATGAAAGAGGATTAAGAATTTTATCATTACGCCAATGAGGTTTGTTCAAAAGGTACCTGAACTTTTTGAATCGCGAGCCTTGAGTTGATTACTTTTTAATCTGCTTGTAGGCATTGTGTCTGCGGAAACTTCCCAAATCACCACCTTCAACCACTTACTTGATATCTTGTCTTGTTGATTAGTTACAGCCATTCATGTGAAGGGGTGTTCGTGGAGTGCGGCAGAAAATCGTATCCACAAAAATGAGCTCTTTGAAGGAGCAACGCTTTTCTGTGAAATTCTGCGTGAAACTCAGCAAATCCTTCATGGAAACTTTTAAGTTGATTATCAAGGCTTATGGTGAGGATATTATTAAACATACCGCACGCAATGAATGGCTTACTTGGTTCAAAGAGGGGCGGCAATCAGTAGAAGACAAAGAACATTCCAGAAGGCCATCATCTTTAACTGATGACCTCCACATCAAGAAAGTGAATGATCTTGATCGTGCAAATAGACATTTGACTGTCAGGGAACTTACAGAAGAGTGTGGTATCTCGATTGACGAGACTTATGAGATAGATGGTACGAAGAGAGTGACAAAAGTATCTACAGTTACGTATTCTCAATAATGTTGAAAGTAGGCTACTAATATGCATAAACAAAAAGCAAGTGCAATGTGAAAACATTAACAAGAATAAAATTTATGATAGGAGGAAAGTAAATTCGCCAACCTCGTTGATAAGATGTTAGGATCATCAGTGGCTGAACAAGTATTTAAGGGGACCCATGTGTGGTTCGAGAAGTTAACGAGAAGAACCATCATTCATGGCATGGTGAAGTAGCAAGCTCTGAGTTTAAGGTGACAACTTCATCGTCGACTTCAAAAGCTCGTAGATTCAGAGGGTTTCCTGCCACAACACATTTTTAATGGTAAAAAGACATTTCCCTTCGCGAAGAAGACACCAAAGTGAACCTATATTTGTGAACATAACAGTAGAAGAGAATTCATTGGACCACAAGGTAATGAAAAGCCATCTCATGCTACTATTTTGCCCAAATCTGAGCAGCAATTTGATAATCAAACCCCTGCTTGTTTATCATTCAGAAACTATGAGCCTTCAAGAACCGTTAAGTCCCAAACAGCATGCTATATATGATGTGGAGGTCACAGGGAAGTTTTGCATCGTACCATACGTATGAGGCATCGCCCAAATAAGGCAGTTGCAATGCATGCCATCAATTTATTTAACGATCATTCTTAGTCATATTTTTATAAAATTATAAGCATTGGCGAAAATAAATGTCTCTAAACAGCTTTCTAGTAAAAAGGAATTAAGTACCTATTGTAAAAAAATAAACAATTTATTTTGATTCTTGTTTTTTATGAATCAAGTTCAAATTTCCGGTTGCTTCATTCCACAATAGAAGAAAAGTTGAACAAAATCCAATACAATCCTATACAATTTATGCGTTACTTTCCTTGAATAAACCTAGTACATTTTTTATTTTTTGCAGCATGGAATGCATCATTACATTTTACATTAATTTACAAGCAAAAAGTTGTATCACCAAACGAGTGTTTCACATTACGAGAAGATCGCAGAACGGATTGGGCTCGTATTTATAGGATCCACTGTACTTCAAAGGAGACCCTGACCAATAATTTTTTAGAGAAGTATTTTTTTGTAATAAAAAAGTTAGTGAACATTTTGAACAGACCTCGTAAAATAAGATTTCATGTGAAAATGCATACTAATATTTCTATCAGCTTTCACCCTTACGTAGAAGATAGTTTACCATTTCCAGCTTATCCATGTGTTCCTTCAACAGATCCTCCGTCCGTTTGTATGCCTTGGCCACCAATTTACTCGCTTCTTGATCCAGTAAATGACTTAATTTTTTGCTGTAAGGCTTCCTTAAAAAAGAACCTGAACCACCACCTAAAGAGGAGAGTAATTTATACATGCATATTTACATAAGTTTTGTAGAAATAGAATTGCACTCAATCTGGGATAATAGCGAAAAAATTCAAGAGAGATTTCATTACTAGCATTGCTAAATTCCTAATTCATAAATTAAATATTGTCAAAATGTTTACTTAAATGTTTGTATTTTGGGTATTTACAGTTAGTTTACAATTACGGCATTGTTTTTTTCCATGGAACCATCAAAAACCTTAACCAGTAAACTACCGTAATTAATAGATTTTCACAGCTCTTACGAATTTCGTAGTCATTTTTTCATTATTTCATCTGTCAAACAAATGATAATTCTTATCAACCTACCAAAATATGGGCTGGAAAAAAATGACCTTCCTCTTAGAGGAATGGAGTGGAGGAATGAAAGGTAATGGTTTCATTTCATAATATCCTTGGTTGACTAGCTTTGCAGAAGACTCCTTTTTTTTAATTGTTTCTTTTTTTTTAGGCAACTGACAGCTAAGGTTATTTGCGCCATTAGAGATGGATGGTAGGGGAGGAAGGGTGGAGAGAAATTCAGCATCAGCATTAGCCTACTCTAAACAAAGGGTCCGCAGTTTAATGTCCCATTTGACAGACAGCATACCCACACAGAGCCCTCCACAAAGCACCTCAAGTATGGATCGGGATACCACTGAAAAATATCTGCCATCGCCAGGATTCGAACCCGGGTCCTCTCAGTGGGAAGCCATTATGTTAGCCACCACACCATTACGATCCCTAGGAAGACTCCTTCCTTAAGGAGAGAGAAAACTCATAGGATCCACGTTGATCACATATCTGAACATCCGGGTGCAGGCATTTACCTCTCCTTACCCATATCACTCAGTCATTAGACAAGAGAGGTCAAGCTCAGTGTGGCATTGAAGTTCAGATGTCAGAGGGAACGCGGAGGGAGAATTGCTAGTCTCTTGATGGATGGGATGCAAGTGAAATGGAGGTCATAATTGCCCACAAAAGGAAATAAATAATAAAAACTGGTAACAAGTCTAATGTCCTCTCATCTCTCTAGAAATTCCTTTGAGACATGAGCTGAAAAGCTTCCAAGTGTATTCAGGGGCTGCCACCTAGTGTTTTTATTACGACTCCTCTCATGCTCTCTCCTGAAGATGCAGAGTGGAGTGTAGAACAGAAGCAATATAATGACCTTAGACTAGGGCTTGATACCTCTCTTATATCCAACAATCAATGATAACATGAATGCCCCCTTACCAGAAGGTAAGAGGTGGAGCACTTTGCTAGAAACAAAGAATGATCTTGAAATGTAATGAAATAATTGACTTTGTAATTCCACACACTTTACTTTACTTTACTTACAAAGTCAATTATTTCATTACATTTCAATATGTTATGCAAATTCCACAAAGTTACGCCTGAGACAACAAATTTTAAAGAATGATCTATTGGGATTCTACCTTACAGATATTTTACTGTATCTTGGAGCAAACAGTTATGGGATAATCTCAAGGAAGAAGATCCTAAGGCCAATAAAAATAATTACGAAGAACTCCAATGGGATGGCAAGTTATGGGATGGCAAAGTTATTTCAAGAGCCTTATTTGGCAAAATACTTCAAATTCACAAGGATATGATACCCTGGTCACATTATGAGAATGGATGATGCTGACATCCCCATGAGGATGGTGGCATGGCAATCAGAAAGAAGGAGAGGTAAAGCAGGTTTGAGTATTGGTGGACTGCTGCTCAGTATAGTGAGATATTGCGGATGATTCTAAATGAGGCTAAGTTTAGTGATCGATTGTAGAGCCAAAGGTGAGTAAAAAGACAATACATCAGCTAAAGAGAAAATTTCAATGGCAAAATATAATACAGTGAAACTTCAAATGTATATTTTTTAGGGGTCAGTGAAAAAATAAGGCTAGGAAAAACCTCTGATCTGAGGGGAACATGTTAGGAAAGCAAATTAGGGGGAGGAAAAGGATAGAGATGTAGACTGGAATGAGGGAGGGTAGAATGCATGCAAAATTGAAGAGCAGTTTCTTTTAGTGTTCGGTGTTAAGATTTTCTTATTTACCTGGGCTAAGGAATTTGGTGTACAGCGTACAGTCTGTATCTATCCAATAAACTAACCTTAAAATCGTAGACAACCAAATAATAACAGTGAAAAAATATAGTGAAAAACTGTGGATTGGGGAAATATTTTAAAGGTGTACTTTCATCATTTAATAATGAAATATCTCGCAAGATTATAATAAAATAAATAAGATAAATATTAACAACTGGGTTCTATGGCTGTAAATCAAAAGGACCTAACATTGAAAATTTTGAAGTATGACTTCTCATTTTTGAAGGTTACCTATACACCATAAGGTTTCCTGGATATATTTATGGATACTTTTTTTGCAGAATTTCCACCTCCAATTCCATTTTCAATGTTTCTATTCTCTTTCGACCTTTTGAAAGGCATATTCATCAATATCAATATGAGCAACAACTGTGATGACATTGTAAGTGATTTAAAAAAATATCACTCCTACCAGAGAAACCAAAACATAAAACTTACAACAGTTCCGATTGATACACTGATGGATAACTAGTTAAATGATTATTTTAAAATTTGAGAAACACACACGATAAATAAAAATTAATACTGAAGAACTAATTTTGATGAATGAATATACATAAAATAATAAGTAACTTGGTTAAAAACAAAACTTGAGATAAAAATAAAATAAAAATCAGCTCATCATCTCCGTAAGATTTTATCCCAGTGTTCAGGAAAATAAATACAAATATATGAGGTAATTTTTGCACTCTTTTCAGATAGATCTGTCAGGGCCATTAAATTAAATGATATGAATATACGGATAGCGTATATCTGGGATCCATATATTTGAATTTTCATGGTATTTTAATAATATCTATAGCTGCACACTTTTCATTTGTGAATAAAAAAATACTAGAGAATAAAATGCAGACTTGTTAAAGAATTTTGAAGACCCTTGGTTTTGAGCAAATAAGGATATTACTGACCTTCCCCCATAGACCCACTGCCTTCTTCAGGAAATGAAAGGAGGCCGATCACCTCACTCATGCCAAACTGACGTACTTGGGCATACGCCATTCGCGTCACTCGTTCGAGGTCATTGCGGGCTCCAGTGGTCACACGGTTGAAGGTGAGAGACTCTGCAACGCGCCCACCAAGAGCCATGCACATTTTCTCAAAAAGCTTTCAAAAAAAAGGACAACAAGTCATTAATTCAAACTGCAGAGTTTACTTCCAATGGTAACAGTATATGTGGTTACTTTTCAGATAAAGGTCTATATTGTAATTTTTATAATGACACCGTTAACAAACTAAACATTAAAGAATATTTTTTCTCTGAAATTAAATAGTGAAAGCCAGATAGTGATATGATTTCACCATTTCACCATTGATTACACTGAAATAGAATGGCTTAGGTATTTTTTCCAAACCAAAATTGAGGTACACTCACCTGTTGGTCAGAATACAGTCTCTGATCACTTTGGGCATACTGAGCAAATCCCAGGGACATGTTTGTTCGTGGTACAATGGTAACCTGAAAATCAGTAAAATAGAGATTTTTAAAAAAACAAGCAATGGGACTCTATTAAAATAACAGTGGACCAATCTGTAGCTTCAAAGAAATATATTTGCCAAATACTTTTGCAGCTACCTTGTGATGCTTGATTAAGAAGCTAACAGAGCACGACAAGCATATGCCTTTCAGGTTGATGTTAAACAGATGACCCAAAGTCTAAATCAGTGATTATCAAACATTTGAGTCCATTGGTTCAACAAAGCAATTCTTTAAGGGCATTTTGGTCTCTGAAATTTTTACTAGAAGAATATTTGTAAATGGGTTAAATTGGTATTTGGCACATTTGAAAATATATGTTAATGTACTCATCAAACCTCACAATAGTGGCACCTCAAATTCACATACTATGACTTTGGATAATACTTAAATGACTTAATTTAACTTTCTATTGCCTGGTTTTCATTTCATATTATCAATACTGCAAACACTAAAATACATTTATGAACTAAGAATTTGCATATAAGCTTGTAAATCTAAACATTCTTATGATATGAAGATCTCTGATTTCTATGTTTGCCATTGATTTTTATGCATGCATTTGTGAGTTTTCAAGTTCCAAAGGGAAACAAATAAGTCAAGAAAAAACTTGTAGACCCAGAGATTATGAATGGGCAGACACAATAGAAAATATAGGAGCATGGTCATAAAATGTGATTTTTTCAATATAATTTTATCTAATAATGAGTTACCACTATGACTGCTATTTAGATCTCTTGCAATTGAAAATTCAACTTACAGGTAATTCACAGGGAAATAAATTGTACCCTGTGAATTACTTTTTCTACCAAGATTCTCATCATATAGCCTCATTATATCAGGATTCCCAGTAAGGAGTGATTTTTTAGTGATTTTAAACAATCATTTTATTGAGATTCCCCTGTACTTAAGTTAGAGATTTGACTCATCCATTTTCTCAGTGTTACCAAATTAGTAACTTCTTTCATACTTTCATATTACTGGTATATCAAATTCACATTGTTTTATAAAAAAAATCACTTCTTGGCATATATCTCTCCAACTTTTACCACAAACACTCCTCGAGTGTCCCATACCCACTCGCTGCATTCAGTCAACAGTAAAACTTGCACCTGCTTTATGTCTTAGGCAAAGCATAAAAGCTTTGCCCAAGACACCCAAATTTCACTTTTCTATCATTTGTGAGGACAGTTTTATACACAACCTTTTTTGCTTGGATTGGTATAGAGTTATTTATTTCAGTCCTGTCTGTTAAACATTATTATTTTAAGTTATTTAGGCTGAACAGCATTTTACATTCAATTATGGAAATGTTACTCAGATGGGAATTCCTGGCTCAAATAGACATATTGTGTGCTCATCCCCAAGGGATTATCACAGGGTACCAAATGGGATAGTTGATATTTATATCTCACTTAATCAATATACTATGTCATGCCTAATAAATTCCATGCTTTCTTGGTCTTTTCAAGGAATAAACATGACTACGATTCCCACAATTATATAACAAAAATGACTCCATGACTTACACCACAACTTGGTGCATCGAAATTCTTAGAAATGACACTTCTCGAACATACAACTTCACACCTTGAGCAGAGCATCCGTGGTGGGCAGCATCCAGCCGACGATGGCGTGGCCTGACTCGTGGCAAGCCACCACCTTCCTCTCAGATGGAGACACAACGCTGCTCCTCTTCTCAGTTCCTCCGACCACTCGCTCAATTGCATACTCAAGGTCGCCACCGACCACCTTCTTATTTCCATATCGAGCAGCATGCAAAGCAGCTTCATTACATACATTAGCTATGTCAGCCCCTATTACAAGACAAAAAAAAAACAAAATTTATTGTAGTGTACTTCAAAAGTTTTGATGAAGTGAGTATTCATTTTAACATTAGAGTGAGACATTTCATGGATTTGAAGAGAACATGGCGAACAGTTAACATAACTCAGATATGAGTATACAACTCATAAAAGAATTTACATACATTTGCATAAATCATTTATAAACACAAATATTAAATAATTAACAAATGAGAATGAGGTGAGTGTACTGAAACTCACCATGAGATCATGATACATAATGGCTATGACTTCATGAATTAAATTAAACACCTTCTTGATAAACAGTCCGTGGCCCCACAAGTCACGGCCTGATTAGTCAGAGGGCCACGCTATCTCTTTATTGGTCACCGGTAACCTTTAACCCTCAGACACCATTTAAAGGTATCCCTGCATTGGAGGCCATTCCCTGACCACTACCCTCCTGTTCCCTATCCCTCTCAAATACACAGTCGACTATCTGACCTCCTCCGAGCATCCACAGCAAGTTATACCCTTTTCACTCGATGATTCACAGGTTAGTGAACATTCCCATGACACAAACCAATTACAAAAAAGAATTAGCTACAATAAAAACAATAGCTAAAAATAATGGATATAATGAGCAGCTCATTATTAAATTGTATTTCAAAAAACTAAACCAACTAGTGGAAGGAGAAATTTATAAATCCAAAGGACTTGAAAGGACTTAGTTTAGACACTTAGGAGCAGCTTGAAATTTTAATAAGTGTACGCTACAAAGAGAATATTGTTAATGACCTTTTGTACACCTCTCACTCCCCTCTCCTAAACCTAGCACTTCTCAATACCTGTGCTAATGTGGGAAAAAACCCCTGTACTTCCCCCAAACTTTCCCTTGACCTCAGAGATATGTGAAGGGCTTGGTAGTTAGGTCTATGAACAGTTTAAAACCCACACACTTTCCTCCACCATGAGGAGTGCTCCCCATAGGGGGCCTCCTCCTGCTCTCTACCCATCCCTCCAACAATCATTGCTCACTTCCTTCCTCCACCCACCCTCCAACCTTCTCACCCCCCCGCCCCTATCTGAGTACAGTATATATAGATGTACGAGTATGTCCGTAAGAGTTGTTACCTGAAGATGACGCTGAACATCAAAACCCAGGTTGTATCAAAATAAATTTTCCGTGGAATCATAAACTTACTATTTTTTTTATTTCCAAGTGTAAGTATTAAACCAAAGGATGATTTTATAAAATTTGTTGTCTCAGGCATAACTTTGTGGACTTTGCATAACATATTGAAATGTAATGAAATAATTGACTTTGTGATTCCACACACTTTATTTAAAAAACACGACCAGGTTTCGACGTTGAACGTCATCATCAGGTGGTCCTCATAGAAGCACGCTGGCTATATATACCTTCTGATCATAGGAGGGGGGGTTGGTCAGAGAGGGAGGTTGGAGGGGTAAAAAGGTTACAATGTAGCTGGGAAGAAAAGAGAATTACATTTTTGATTTAGAAGAGTGGTAGGTCTAGGAGTGGGGAGTGGGAGGGATACAAAATTTCGTTGGCAAGATCATCTTTCCAACGGACACATTTCAAAATTTCTAACTGCTCCAAAGCATCGAGCCTTTGACCTTTTTCTTCAAAATGAATAATTTTTGTCACAAAGTCACTTTTGTGGTCACTTTCAATGAGGTGTTTTGCAAAGAGGGATGTTATGTTCTTATTTTTTACATCTTGGCAGGATGTTTGTGAAAGATTTCAGTAAGAAACATACTACCAGATGGGTCATTGGCGACATGAGGAGTGCATATATAAAAATATGATGTCCGTAACATAGCATAAATGGCAGAGAGTATAAAAGAAAAAGTTTCCTCCTCCCCACATCACTGCATATAAAAGAAACATGGGTATGCCAGGATAAGTCTCATCGCTACCTAAATGTAGTGGGTATTGGGTATTTGAGGAGTGTTAGTGAAACAATGGGAGAGATTTGGTGATGAATGAGTGGATCTTGAAAGAATATGAATCGGATGCTCTGATGTTTGAAAATCATGAAAGAAGTTAATTATTTCATTAAAAAATTTAATTTATCAGCACCCACATAAAAGAAGGGTCCCACACTTTGTTAATCTCCCTTCAAACGATTCCATGCACTGGTCATTGTTGCTTTCAATTTCTTGCTGCTCTCTCTGACAAGAAAACGGGGTACATTAGCCTTGGTAACAACACAGCACAAAACCAGACACATGAAAATGTAGATTTACAGATACCCATCAAACTTCCTCCTTTTCCTGCACTTATTTCCCCTCTCACACACTTCTACTGGTCAGGCTCTTAGGAACAAACTGTGCAAATATCAAAACAAAGTTATGTGATACTAAGTTCAGCCCAGTTCAAGAGAGTTTTCCATCTGTTATTTCAGATTGAAATGGGAATTCATATTATGGATCACTAGGCATAAATGAAGGAAAACTATCTTGGTGGATTCCACTCGAATTTTTATTTTTTAGAACCCATGGTTTGGTCGCAAGACAACATCATCAGGTTTAATGTGATTGCACTTCATTGCATGTGAAGGTCAGGTGATGATGTTACCTGGCAACAAAGCCATGGTCGTGCAAAAAAAAAATTCTAGTGGAATCTGTCAAGTTAGTCTTCCCTCACTCATGCCTAGCATGAAAGACCTCCACCTAGTAATGCCTGAGACAGTATGGAATCCTTTCCTATTACATTTCAAAACTTGAAATGATCATTCGCAGAAAAGTGTAAAAGAGGAGTCAAGTGAGGAGAGGGATGAGTGTCTCACCACTGAATCCTGGGGTCAGGGCTGCCATGCGACCAGCATAAGTTTGAGGTGAATGCTCCAGTAAGATCACTTTGAGATGCAATTCAAATATTTCTTTCCGCTCCTCTTGATTTGGAAGGTCAATCAGAATATGCCGGTCAAACCTCCCAGGACGCAGGAGTGCCTTTAGAAGATTAAAGGAAGTATGATTGATAACACTCACAACAAGGCCCCTTTTTGCTAATGACTAGATCTCATTTTGATCTCACCAAAATTAGGTTCTAACTGCTATAACCTAATGCTATCAATAAACTTTTAGCTATAAGCTTAAACATTTTTTATTAAACAGCTATAGATTCCTTTTGCAATTTGGAGTTTAAATTAAACAAATCATATTACAAAATAATATGGTAAGGAGAACTGTTCAATAAAATTAAAACTTTGCAATTCAGGTCTTGCATCCTTTTCCATTACATCTTTTTGGCCAATTTTCAAAGATTAATTGCAATATCCAGGCTTAGTTGTCTCCACACCAATATGGTGCTAACATTCTTTTATTCATTATTGAAATAGAAAGAAAGACTCGTACTTTTCCACAGATTTTATTATACGGCACGACGCGTTTCACCGACTTGCGGCATCATCAGGTACAAATTTGCAAAACAGACAGAGCAAGCATATATACCCTCAGGACAGAGTGAGGGCGGGGAGGGTTGGAAGGATTTGAGGGGGGTGGGGGCTCGCAGGTGCGTTGATGGATTGTTTTGACCATTTCCAGGCTAATTTCTCGGAGAGGAGTGGGGAGGGGTATGGGAATAATTGCTCATTACAAAGTGTCGTGTTGGGGTTTACCAAGTGCCTTCTAATCTCTAATTGCTCGAGAGCGTCCATTTTTAATCCTTTTGGGAGTGTGCGTAATATCTCTGGGACAAAGTCACTGCTGTGGTTGAATTCTAGTAAATGCTTGGCGAAGAGAGAGTTGTTATTCTGATTTTTGTGACACCTAGCGTGTTCCTTGACTCGTAACTTGATATTCCTGCCGGTCTGACCGACATAAACGCTGTTGCAATCCTCGCATTTCAGTTTATAAATGCCTGATTCGAGAAGGCTATCCTGGGTGTCTTTTCCATTGGCTAGAAGTTTGGAGAGGGTTATGGGTGAGTAGAAGGCTGCTTTGAGTGAGGTGGGTAGGCAGTTGGAAATCCTATATGAAAGATCTCCCAGAAACGGGATTGAGCACCACTTAAAATCTTTAGATACTGCGGGCTGAGATACGAAAATGCTTTTTATGGCCATTGCTTTTTGTTTTTTCCGTAGTTGACACATTACTTCCAAAACGACCCCATTTACAACAATATCATTTGTGAGAAGGGGAAAGTGATTTTTGCCGACCTCATTAGAAGATTTCAGGATCATCAACCGATGAAGAATTATTTTAGTGGAGCTATAGATGGTTCAAGAAGTTTACAAGAAGACCCAGCACCCACAGAATTGGGAGGCATGGTGAAACAGCAAGCCCTGAGTCAAAGGCAGCAGAAAACTTCATCAGTGACTTCAAGAAACCCATAGATACTGAGGGTCAGTGGAAAAGATTTTTAATTGTGATGAGACAGGCCTCTTCTGGAATAAGATGCCGAGGTGAACCTACATTTCTACATGTAACAGTAGAAGAGAATGCATTGCCGGGCTAAAGCCAATGAAAGGCCATCTCATGCTGTGCAAATGCAAATGAAGAATTTGAAATTAAACCCCTGCTTGTTCATCATTCAGAAACTCCATGAGCCTTCAAGAAGTGTTAAGTCCAAAATAGCAGGCTAAACATGATGCGGAGATCACGGGAAATATTACATTGTACCAAGCATACGAGGCATTGCCCTAATAAGGCAGTGGTGATGTATGCCAGAAATTTATTTAATGATAATTCTGAGTTGCATTTTCATAAAATTTTGAAGTATTGGCAAAAACAAATGTCTCTAGATAGTTTCATAGTAAAAAGGAATGAGGCATGTATCATACATAATCAATTATTTATTTTGATTACTTTTCGCTTTTTCAAATTGAGTTCTCATTCCCGGTTGCTTCATTCCGTGATAGAAGTAAAAGGGGAATGGGATCCATGATCCTAAGCAGCATATACATATATACAAAATTTTTGAATAAATCTTGCACATAATTTATTTTTTTTGACATGGAACGCATTATTGTATTTTAAGTTAATTTCTATGCAAAAAGTTGTTTCACTAAATGATTGCTTAGATTTATGAGAAAGATCATAGAACGAATTATGCTCGTATCACGAGGTTTCACCAAAATTTTATTAACATTACATTACCTTTTTCAGAAAAAATTTTTTTAATAATGAATCACTGCTGAATAGTTAAACATTTTAGTGATGTTTAAGACAGACTCATCTTTATGAAAAACCCACCACAATTATCAATTAGAAGGTTAGTTAGATAGGCGAGGAGAGTTCTCATCCAGTATTAATGGCTTCTCACCGAGAGGGTCTGGGTTTGAATCCTGGAGATGACAGATCTTTTTCATGGATATCCTGATCCCTACTTGAGGTGCTTTGTGGGGAGCACTTTGAGTTGTCAGTCGGCTGGGATGTTAAAC
Source organism: Hetaerina americana (assembly GCF_022747635.1). NCBI lineage: Eukaryota > Metazoa > Arthropoda > Insecta > Odonata > Calopterygidae > Hetaerina > Hetaerina americana. The sequence continues at coordinate 83,456,171 of NW_027287095.1, forward strand.
TGCGGACCCCTTGGCGCCTTTCGCTAAGAGTAGGCTAATGCTGATGCCAGGTGTCTTTCCACCCTTTCCCATCCAAACCTAATAGTGCTAATGACCTCGACAGTCAGTCGCCACCCACAAAAACTAAGACTACCCAGTAATAAGCGAATTGGTGAGTCAAATTCATGCATTAGCAGGGTAGGGAGAGTTCCTTTCCCTGTACTGCCCAACAATTCCCATCTGGTACCCAGAAAAAAATCACACAGCTTAGGTAGAGCTGAGGGTGTCCAGAAGCATTCCCAGGAATCAAACCCAGACCTGTAATTCAGTATCCCAGGGGACTACCACTTCCCAATTTATGAAAAGTTTCAATTCCATAGAATTTTTTACCTGGCATAACTCAAGGCTTTTGTTCTTCAAATTATGAAGACATACCAACCTTTCCTTGAAACTGATTCAAATGAAAGAAATGCCACTTTCCACACATTTAACTACCTATTTAAGACCTCATTTTATAAATCTTGAAATCTTACCACTAACACGTTTGTATATATATCATGTATGTATTTATACTTGAGAAAATATGTGTCTATTTAAAAAAAAAGGGAGTATCCATGATTACGCCACAAGAGAATGAAACAAGGTGCACGTAATACGGCATTTCACTTCTTTGTTTCAAAAAGGTCCCCTTTATGCTGGCATCAATATTTACAATCATTTACCAGCAGGCATAAAAGATACTAACTCATACCAGATGTTTAAATCAGGTCAACATTTTTTAAATCAAGAATTGTTTTTATCGCCTGAATGAATATTTTTCATCAAGATATGACAAGCGGTAATTTTTTTACAACCATTTCTCAAAATGTACTTTTACATTTCTTGTTTTTTTGTTTCATTATACCATTGTAAAATAACAAGATGAAATTATCAATAAATAAACATAACCATGATCAAGGCAACCCACCGTGATACTATTTAGGTACTCCACATGGCATCGTGCATCAGCCATGCAATGTTAGTGTGGAGTCCTAATCCATTTCTTGTGAATCCCATCCTAAGCACATTACCCTTCTGCGGCACTCACCTTGTCGAGGACATCAGCCCGGTTGGTGGAGGCCAGCATGAGGACACCCTCCTTGGAGGCCATGCCGTCCATCTCGACAAGGAGCTGGTTGAGGGTCTGCTCACCCTCCCCAGATGCCCCATCCAGGGGACCCCCGGCACCACTCCGTGCTGTGCTGCGCTTGCGGCCAATGGCGTCTATCTCATCAATGTATATTATGCATGGCGCTCGCTTCTTTGCCTCCTTGAATAGATCCCTGAAATATGAGTAGCAGCAGCAACATTGAAAAATATTTTTGAACTTCATCTTCAATCAAGGGAATCTCAAGAAAAAATAATAATGGGAACTACTGATACATTTCAAGTGAAATAAAACTAACAGCCTTTAAGAAAATTCATCCATCATAGAGTAAATGACAAGGCTTTTTGAATTCCACTCACAGTTTTAATAAGTAACAGAGTCATCACGAAAAAGAGGAAATCTTTGGATCACAACGAATATACAGGTGCATTTAAGAGTGACTAGTTTTCATTAGATGAAGGTATATAATGTAAATAGTAAATAAAGAAAGGTATTACTTTACATAAGCAAGGCCGTATTTAGACTATGTGAAATTTGGGACCCATCAAAGAGAGTTATCAGACAACATTAACATTTTTATTTATTTATTTATTTATCGACTTAATTGGGCGAGGTTGAGACTAATAGTCCCTTCTTCCACCTAACCCTACATTACAGACATTATATTGGAGACAATCACATACAACCAAGCCCTAGATGGAGGGAAATCCACCTAGGCGGGAATCGAACCCGCGACCTTTGGGTTGGTAGGCGAGGACGTCACCCCGCCGCCACTGAGGCCGGCGAAACATTAAGAAAATTTGTAAGATACGTGGGTTGTTTTATTAGTCCCTAGGAAAAAATAGATAAAAAACCTCTTTTGGGTATTTTTTCATTTTTCAATATAATCTCCTTTTAGCTTGATGAACTTTTCCCAGCATTTTCCAAACTTTTATCCAAAAAGTGGAATTTTGGAAGGTCCTCAAGTAGGCATCCATGTTGATGATGGTCCCCTAGTTCAACGTGACTCATTTTCCACTGAGGAATTTTTTCAAGTTTGGAAATAAACAAATGTCACTGGGAGTCAAATCTTGTAAATACAGTAGATGATGCAACAATTTGAACTTAAATTCAAAATTTTTATCATCCAAAGTGTGCAGGTATGTACCCGTGCCTTGTCTTGATGGAAGAGAATTTTTTTCTTTGCCAAATGAGAATGTTTTTTTCTTAATTTCTTCACTAAACCAGAACAATAACGATCCATCATACCCTCCATTTACTGCTTATCCTTTTTGCAAGTAATAAATGCAGATGATTCTGTGTGCATCCAAAAATATCTTGGCCATCACCTTTTCGACCAACTTCACCATCTTTGGAGCTGGTTCACCTTTAGAAACCCACTGGCTCAAATGTTCCTTTGTCTCTGGAGTGTAATGGTGTATGTTTTGTCCACAGTTATGAATGAACCCAGAAACTCAGGATTGCAGAGTGATCACACGAATGCATTTATTCTCCTATGAGAGCAAACAAGGCAACCATTTTGCCAAAATTTTTTTTCAACCCAATATTTCATGCAAAACTGAAAACATTGTACCTTGTGATAGGCCTAAGGCCTCACCTATTTCACAAACTTTGATTCGTCGATCTATCGAAACCATATCGTGGATTCTGCCATTCATTTCAGAGGATGTGACTTGTACAGGACATCCCGAACGATGTTCAACATTTGTGGATGCATGGTTACGCTATAACTCATTTACCCAATTGTAAACAGTCGCAAGCACAGGAGCAGATGTGCCATGAACGTCATCCAACTCTACCTTGATTCCTTTCGGTGTTAAGCATTTCAAATAGAAGTATTTCATCACTGCAAAAAACTCATTTTTTTAAATAAACAGAAGTTTGCTGCTTCAGTCAGCTATGACAATGAAACCATTAGGTGGAAATAGCTGAAACTTTAACAGTATTCTGGCAAGAGATGAGGCTTATTTAAAAGCAAATCTATTCTGATAGTATGAGCACCACCTCTTGGATTTTCTAAGTAGTTATTGAACAACCCACACATCTGTAAATGTTTCATACTAACAAGTACCAATGACTCAAGGAAACAGGGAGCATGGCTTCTTAGTAAAATCAAATAACCCAGTTTCCTCTCTCTAAGGAGTGACAATTGTTTGGAGACAAGAAAAACAAACCTCACACGAGCAGCACCCAGTCCACCAATCATTTCCACAAATTCCGATCCATTCATGGATAAGAATGGCACATTGGCCTCAGTGGCTACAGCTTTGGCCAGCAGAGTTTTCCCACAACCAGGTGGTCCAAGAAGGAGAGCACCTTTGGGCACCTGTAATTGACTAATTTGAGTGAATAATTCAAGGATTTCCTATTTAGTGGAAATCAAAGAGAGTATGTGTCAAATGGCTATGTACTTCAAGAGCTATAAAATACCTTTCTAAGATGCATTCTCTCAAATATCATAGACACATCTTTGATAGAGGACGTGAAAGTGAGAGAGAGAATCACATTAAAAAAGATGATAAAGGCAAATACTCAACAAGGCACATCAAGGAATGGAGGGGGCAATGAATAGCACCAAGGACTACATTCGAAAATAAACTTTTGATATATCTATCATATTACACCCTACCTTATGAAATACATATGATTTTTAAAACATAATGAGCAATAACCTAATTCAATACTGTGTATAAGATACTCATAACCAGAATAATTGCGAGTACATTTTCCTCAAATGTCAATGTCTCAATGCATTTATCTTCTACAAATCTCAAGTCTGCTAACCTGACACCTAATTGACTGGAAATTAAAGGAAATATATTCTTTATTTTATAGCTTCATTCTTATCAAAAATATAGATGAAACAAGACCAAATGAAAATATGATGGAACCTCACTTAACAAGCACCTTGCATAATGAGCAGAAATATCGGTCCCTTAAATGAATTGCTAAATGAGTGACTTTTTGTATAATGAGTGACGAGGAGAGGGGAATTCCTAGATTCTGAGAGTTACCTGATGCAACAGATTTTCAATTGTGACGAGACGGATCTATTCTAAGTCACATTTTTACAAAATTTTGAAGCATAGTCAAAAACAAATGCCTCTAAACAACTTTCTATCACGAAGGACTTAGGTATATAGCATAAATAATTAACTATTTTTTTGATTCTTTTTTATTTTTTACAAATAGAGTTTGCACTTCTGGTTGTTTCATTCTGCAGTAACAGAAAAGATAAACATGATGCACGATCCTAAACAATGTACAATTTTCCATGAATACGGCTTGACTGTAATCTATTTTTTCAGCATGGAATGCATTATCGTATTTTACATTAATTTTTTTGCAAAACATTGTTTCACTTAATGAGTGTTTTGCTTTTCAAGAAAGATTGCAGAACGAATAATACACACTATACGTTCCACTGTACTGAAAGAAAACTGTTAATTGTTCGTTTATCTCTTGGAAACAATAAGATTTAAGTGAATAACAAATGAGGAAAATAGACAATTTTACAAAAGTTTATCCACATTACATGGAAAAATCAGGAATCAAAAATGACTAAAATAGATCCCAATTGCAACTTGTTCATAGCCCACTGAAATTTTTGGGTTTTACCAATGAACATTCTTTTTATCTATACCCGGGGACCAATACTGAAAGCGATAAGCAGTCTGCTCAGGGTAAAACCAACATCGTGCAGTCCGTTTTATTTACATTACATACAGTATGCTAATTTCAAATCTTTCTATAACATTCAAGACTTCATTCTGAGTACTTGTAAATCAACTTGCAGCTTGAAGGGATTGACCCCTAGTTCAATAAAGATCCCAACCTTAATTAGGCAATTATTATTCTTCAATTACAATAATTTGTAGAGGAGCACAAATAAAATGATTTTGCATCACTTAAGGTGTGTTGTTATATACTTGACCAAATTACTCGTGTTTAATGTATTATTACAGAGATATAAGGTGTGCCAAGTAAGAGAATATTGGAGGAGATTTTATGTTATCGCTTAAACAAACTAACTTCCAGCAAATAGTCATTCAGTGAGGTACACCTAAACGCACATAGTGTACAGTGCATATAATTGACTGATTACAACCTTGAATCCTTGGGCAAAGGATGTACCTTAGCTCCCAAACTTCTGTAGTGCTCTGGTCTCTTGAGATAATCCATGAACTCGGCCACTTCCTGCTTGGCCTCTTTCAGTCCAGCCACGTCTGAGAAGTGCACACCTTTGCCTGGTCCACTTAGCGGATCCACAAGGGTGAATTTGGCACGTCCCATCTGAGTCTGAAATTGAAGATAGTTCAGAATCCACATTAACTCTTATTCCAAGCATACATTTCATATAATTGCCATTGCTTTTTTATAAACAGTTTTAAAATATCTCAAATAATTTTTTGCTGGATTTACATGAAGCACAGTGATAGTTGGATGTTACTTATATCCAACCAATTGATTAAAGACATAGAATCGCATTCTGTGAATCTCACCATAAATTGATAATTTGGTTGCATACTTTTGTGTGAGAGTGAAAATTAAAATGCTTCCATACTTATGGGAAGGATGAAATCAGTTTGGTGACCTTCCTTTCCTATTAAGGAAGGAGTATAAGCCTGTTCCTCAAAGCCACACATCAATTCTGTCCTGTGTCAAGTGCCTGTAGTTGGTTCATGTAGGAACTTCAAATGATAGAAAATTTCTTTCATAGCAAAAATTATTACTACATTTCATATTATGTTGGAGTAGTTCAGAATGTATTGCTTTTGAAATTAATTTTAAATAGCTTTTAAACTGACTCATTGGGTTGAGTATGTGGGTCATTCAATGACACTAGAAAATCCAAGAGGTGGTGCTCGTAGTATCGGAAAAGTTTTTCTTTTAGCAAGCCTCATCTCTCATTAGACTGCTGTTATAGATTCAGCTATGCCCGGTATTTCATTTTCATAATCGATTGAAGCAACAAACTTCTGTTTATTTAGAAAATGAAAAAAAATGAGATTCGTGAGGTGATTATACATTTCTATTTAAAAGGCTGAACACGGAAAGAGATCAAAGTCAAATTGGATGAAGTCCATGGCACATCTACTCCTTTGTTTGTGACTGTTTACAATATGGTAAATGAGTTTAAATGCTGCTGCACATTCACAAATGATGAACAACATTCGGGATGTCCAGCGGAAGTGACTTCCTCCGACATGATTAACAAAATCCACAATATAGTTTGGACTGATTGACAAATCAAAGTCCACATAACAGCTGAGGCCAGCGGCATATCTCAAGGAACAGTTTTTTCCATTTTGCATAAAATATTGGGAGTGAAAAAAATCTCAGCACAGAATTCTTCCTATGAGTGGAAAATAAATGTGATCGTATGATGTTTCAGAGGTTGGTTTTGTGCTTTTCTTTCACAACCCTGATGAATTTCTGCATTGATACATTACTGAGGACAAAACATGGGCAGAATACTACACTCCAAAGAAAAAGGAACTGTTGAAACTGGGTTTCTAAGGGAAATCAGGATGCAAGGAAGCAAAGACAGTGAAATCAGCTGACAAGACCCATGAAAATTTTGGGATGTACGGAGAATCATCTACATTGATTAATTGCAAAAAAGAAAATGATAAATGGAAAGTATTAATTCTCATTATCAAAAACCTACCTTTAATCGGTAGATAACCGATAAATTAAAAATAAATATTGCACTGCTTGAGCATAGAAATTTAAGAAAAAACCTCATTTGGCAATGAAAAATATTATCTTCCACTAAGACACTGCAATATGGCACACCTGTGTAGTTTCCATTACAAATATTATGGAAATACTCGTATTCATCACATTTAGCCCCCAGTGACTTTTTTTATTTCCTAACTTGATAAAATGGCTCAGGGGAAAATGATTCACATCAAACAAGGTCATTGCCAAGATGGATGCCTATTTTGACAACCTGCCAAAATCTTACTTCTATGAGGGCTTAAAAAATTCGGAGAAATGCTGGGATAAGTGTACATTGCTAAAAGGATATTATTTTGAAAAATCAAAGGATAAATGTACCAAAATAATTTGTTTTTATATTTTTCCTAAGGATCTACTGAACAAATCACAAATCATATGAGATATTTCCATTTCATTTTTTCCATCTAGAATCTGCAGTTTAATTTTCTCTCTCTAAAGCCAAATCTCCATAAAATGTTCAGTTTGAAATGAGACTCATAAAACAATATGTGCAGTCTATTTTAATCTCCAGTTCATTTGAATATAATGAATATACCATGGAATTTTTTGTGACTCCATATTTTATGATTAACAAATATGAATATTTTACATTTAAAATTCAAATGACACAATAATCTACGTAACTGCATCCTAATCTTGGTAAAACAATAAAAATGACATAATTATTAACAGGGTGAAAATCTCTTAGGTCCTCCACTGGTTTGGTCTTCCAGGGACATTTTAATTGGTAAGTTGTCCATTGTCCTCGGGGCAATAAATGCCAATTTGCATTACCTCTCAGGGGTATTCTTACTGACTGGCTCAGGTGTTACCTGATTGGTCAACTATTCTTAAAAAATGTCATATGCTCTTCATGCATCCGAACTTCTCCAAATTGTTTGATGCCCCATTCATTTCTGTATTGCTTCTCAATCTCCTTGAGGACCAGTATCCAAAACTTTCTTGGCACATATCAAGAGACTTACATTAAGAGTCACATACATATGTAGGGTCGATTTTGCCTCTGCTTGGAACAAATCATGACCAACAAAGGTGAAAGCTACCTGTGACGTGCAACTCCTGGTATGGGCCTGAATCTTGGTTGTAATTCTTTTTTCTTACATTCATTTCTATTGCTTCCTTGGTTAAAAAGTTCCAATAGCCATTCATACCTAACATGACAATGACTACCCTTAAAGCCCACAACACAATAAATTATTTTTACCTCAGCATATTTTTCACCTTCCTTAATTTCATGCAAAATGCCTTTTCTTTTACTTCCTTCAAATTGCTTGCCCAGCATTCTTCCCTCTAAATTACCATCTATAGCATCCCATACGCCAAGATTTTCGCGATACCCTCAGTAATGCCGCCTTTTGGCCTAAAAATGTGTTCGTGGGAAATTTTTCTTTTTTGAAGCCACGCCTCCCACCAGCGCCGGAAGGATAACCCGTTATTTGAAGCTCTTGCACATAAACATTCAGTGCATACGTAATAAATTACTGGACCTCGAGGTTCTAGTAAACGAGTACCAACCCCATGTGATATGTGTCAACGAACATTGGTTAAATGCGAGTGAACTAGACTCTCTTCATGTGCCTGGGTATGTCATCGCTAGTGCCTTTTGCTGGACTGTTCACAAAAATGGTGGTGTTTTAATCCTACTGTCTGAATGTTTTTCCCATATTCCCATTGGTTACCCATACGAATTTCTCAATGAAGAACAATCATTTGAATGCTGTGTTTCCTGCTTCAAAATGGATACTACTGTTTTTTATGTGCTGTCTATTTATCGTTCGCCGAAGAGTGACTTTTGCGTTTTCCTGACCAAACTGACGAAACTCTTGGAAATAATCCATAGGTCAATCCATGAGCCTTGCATAATAATTACAGGTGACTTTAATTGTAATTTTATGGCCGATTCTAAAGCTAAAAAGGAATTCATGGATTTACTGACGTCATTCAACATCAATGCTACTAACAGTGAACCTACTAGAGTGAGTGCTAGTTCGCAAACAGTTTTAGATAATGTACTAACTAATATCGACCTTGATCTAGTACAAACAAATACCATTAATGCCCACATATCTGATCACTACCCACTTCTTTCTACAATTGCTGTGTCTACATCCAAAGAAAGTAAAAAATACTACAAAAGGTATTTCTCTGATCAGAATATGATCGCCTTTTGTGACTTATTAAATTCCCATGACTGGTCCGATTTGTTTTCCTTTAAGTCCTTTGACCTTAGCTTTGAATATTTCTATTCCACCTATCTACATTACTTTGAAATCTGCTTTCCCCGTGTCCTGAAGCATACAAAAAACAAAAGCTCTTCTGTTAACTACAAAAGTCAGTGGGTCTCTGATGAAATTCGTTGGCTTTCAAAGAAAATGAAAGATGCCGCAGTGTATTACAAAAGTAAATCAAATCCAGCAGATCGCCAAGAATACTCAGTACTCAAGAAAAGTTATCGCCAAACCTTACAGCATGCCAAAAAATCTTTCAACAACCTTAGACTTACCAATGCAGACAATAAATCTAGAGAGATTTGGAAAATTATTAACGAATCAAAGGGTCGACATCATGTACAAGATCTTCAACTGCAGGACTCCGCTGGTAATGCTATATCAGATTACTCTAAAATGGCCTCCATCCTGAATGATTTCTATCTATCCCATCAAAATCCCACAGTTTCAGTCAACTCAGCAAATTATTCTCATATTCCTAACTCATGCAATTCATTATATATATTCCCATGTTCAGCCATGGAACTGACCAACATAATCAATAAATTACCTAACAAATTTAGTCCTGGATTAGATGACATCCCAGGGATAGTCATAAAAAGGTGTTTAATGCTATTAAGGATCAGCTGCTGTTCTTAATTAATGAATCCCTAAAAACTGGAATTTTCCCGAGCCCTCTTAAATCAGCAAAAATTGTGCCAATATACAAAGGGAAAGGTTGCAAAATGGCAATGAATTCTTATAGACCAATATCCCTGTTAAACCAGCTGGGGAAAATATTTGAAATAGTTTTTTATCAACGTCTTGTATCATATCTTGAGACATATAAGCTATTATCCACATCTCAACATGGATTTAGGAAAACAAGGTCCACTACAACAGCCACATATCACATGGTGAATCAAATACTTTCAGGATTGGATAATAGAACTGAAACTTTAGGATTATTTTTCGATTTCAGTAAAGCTTTTGACTTCGTCAATCATCAGTTACTCCTATATAAACTGAAATGCTATGGTATAAGAGGCACGCCCTACAAATGGATTGAATCTTATCTAAGTGAACGGCATCAGTATGTTGAGCTCTCAAGAAATGGCTCCAAATTTGTTTCCCCTGGTAGAGAAGTAACACTGGGTGTTCCCCAGGGTTCGGTACTTGGTCCTATTTTATTTTTAATCTATATCAATGATCTCCCAGACAATCTTAAGCTCATTAAGGGGATAGACCCAATACTGTATGCTGATGATACAAATATCATTGTATCAGCCTCCTCAGTAGACAGCTTGACAGAAAGAGCCGCCGAAGTAGCTCAGATTTTCAATGCATGGTGTCTTCATAACTTTCTAAAACCCAATTTAAATAAGTCCAGCCTGATTTATTTTACTAATAAAAAGAAAGTTTCATCTGCAATCTCAGTAGATGTAGAAGGTGTGAGCATTCCCCAAAATTCCAGTACCCAATTCCTGGGAGTAATCCTGCAGAAAAACATGTCTTGGGAGGAACATATTTTCAAATTACGCAGCAAGTTAAGCTCCCTATGCTTCCTTATTAGAAATATTAGGTATTCTGTAAATTTAGAGGTCCTTCTATCCATTTACTATGGTGAATTTTATTCTCGTGTTACTTTCAGTATCTCTGGGGTTCCTCTCCCCATGCGGGCATAATCTTCAAAATCCAAAAGAGGATTATACGCATTATGAGCAATGCTCCTTGCAATGCACCATGTAAACCTCTCTTCAAAAGACTTGGTTTATTACCAGTACCTTGCATATATATATTTAATGTCATCTTACATGCAAAGGGTAATATTTCCCATTACAAGTCCAACCACAATTACCATAGTCACTACACAAGGACCTGCAATGACCTGCACCAACCATTTGTCAGGACATACAATACTGCCCATGGGCCCAAAGCAATGGGCTTAAGGTTACTCAATAAACTTCCCCATGAAATGAAATATGAAACAAAAGTACCTGTTTTCAAGAAAAAGCTGTTTAACCTTTTAAAAAATAATATGTTCTATTCTGTAAATGAATACCTTGAATTGTCGCAATGCATCAATTCCGGCTTAAACAATTGATATGTAATTATACTAGTGTATTGGTATGTATATATATATATATTTATATATTGTATCTCTTCTATTGTGAAATTGTGAAAATTATATTTGACGTGTCCTATATTTGTGTATGTATGAATATGCAACAAATCTCCGGACAAATAAATGTATTATTATTATTATTATTGTCTCTCAGTGTATCCTGCATCCACTTCCCCAGCCTTCTTCGAATTTCTCCCAACAGCCATCTTTCTCTTCCACTACCATGCCTTCGTTTGTTTTCCTTAACGTCCATTTCAAATTTTCCATTTTCTTCCCACATCCCTATCTCAAAAACCTCCAATCTACACTTATGCACATTTCTCAATGATCCATTTCCTAAATGCTTCTTTCTCTACTGCAACCCATCTATTATTAATGCCCCCACCATTCTGCTCATCCTTGTCAAACACACTTCCACAATACCACATCTCAAAAGCCTCCAACCTATGCTCGTTATCTTCCCTTAACTAGTTACAGAACCACAAAGACACTAAGTTTATCCTAAGTTTAATCATGGAATGCAAATATCAAAATGTGAGTTAGAATAACACTGAATGACTGCTTTTGGATGTTTTACAACAAAAAAAGCAGACTATCTTACCCATGGTAAATTGCAAATGAACCAGTGATCCAAAATTGTTCAATTTGAAATTGAATCACATATTTTACACACAATCCTTCAAACTCAAAAGAGTTGGAGAATTTTTCTCCAAATGGAGGTGAAGCATAATCTCTCTAAATCCTCCTGCTTTGAGATTCATGCTTCGCCTTGTGAGAAAACTTGAGGGTGTATTAATTCCAAAAGCAAACAAATAGCTTACAAAAGTATCCATGCTGATTGGTGGCCGGATGGTTCTTGATCTTGAAATCAGAGACAGTATCAATCCAACAACAATGAGGGATGCCAGGAGTTTCCCAGCAGTGTCCGAGTTTCTCTCATAAATAACCGGAACGCCACATCCCTCTTCGGCTGGTATACCAAGACGGCGCTCAGCAAGTCTCAACTTTTCCTCAAATTTGTTTGTGTCAGCGATGTTCATGTGGAAATGCTTGTGCTCCATCTGCAAAAGAAAAATCAAATCAAACCTAAATGAAAAGTGATAAAGAGCATGAGCTAATTCAAGAAAAGTAAGAATATCAGCTAATTCTGCCCATTAGTAGAAGACGTTTCCATCCATATTAACATATTTCTTTTACAGATCTATTTCTCCTTGCTCTGGTAATGTACAGATCTCCTTCTAGTTCACTTCTATGAGCTCATAACTCAGCAGATGATGGCAACTTGAATACTCTCATTGATTTCATGGAGATTTGGGTTTGGCATGACTTAAACTACTACATAGATACAAATCTCATGAGTCAAACACTGACAAAGAGGGAATAGTTCCCAGCCCATGATATTAAACTAAATTAAACAATTAAACTAAACTAAAAGGAAATCAGCACATTGTATGCAGTCTTAAATGAAAAATAACTGATATTGAAACAGCTAAAATACTAGGAATTTATATTTATACAAAACTTAACTGGGAAACCCACATCAGTCAGATCTGCAATAAAGAGTAAAGCTGTTTATATGTAAGGAAAGCTCAACTTTCTCATTTCAAATGAGCATCATTTAACACGTTGCCATGCCTTCTTTCAATGTCATTTGAATAATGGTGTTGAGTTATGGGGTCATTCCCCACATGTTAAACAAATTTTTATACTACAAAAGAGAGCTATTTGCTCTCTTGCTAATATGCCACAACGTGATTCCTGCACACTTTTTTTATTAGGTATGGAATCATGACTGTATTTAGTTTACATATGTTTAAGGCTCTGATCCATGTGAAAGTTAATCTAGAATCTTACCTATTAAGATCTCATACCCATAGCTACACCACAAGAGGTAAAGCGAATCTATATACTTCTTATTGTAGATTATCATCAACTTGCAAAACTTTTCATAATTTAAGCATATGACCGTATAACTTTCTGCCTACTCAATCGAAATTGTTCCAGGGTTTCAAGAATAGGGTATATACCACGTTACTTGCTCACCCACTTTACTCATTGGATGAATTCTTTTTTGACAATCTACATCACATTTAAGAACTTATGTTTACATATTAAGTAATATTTATATTGCCGACACAATATGGTAACACCATTTTTCAAAATGAATAAAGAATGTATTATTATTATTATATTGGTAGGCAAGAGCATAATGACAAGTAATATGTGAAAATTATTGCCAAATAGACCAATATACATATAATGAATCCTTCTCCCTCACACAATTCATGATCAAACTGAAGGAAATATCTTGTAGGACAATTCAAAATTCCTTAAGATAAAATGAAACCCAACATTAATAATTACCTATTTATCTAATGACAACAGAATTAACATCCCCCTAAAATTATACTCATGGAGGCTCACAGAGTTAAGCTATAGATGAAATTCATTTTACCCTATGCTATTTCATTTCTTCCACTCTCCATCCTTTCTACCCTAACCATTCATTATTAGCCCTTCTCAGGGTAGGTGTAGATAGTGATAGACTTGCATTTGATCCTTTTTAAACCCAAATAGATGATAGACTGAAGGGATTACAGAAGGAAGGGACTACTAGACTGTTCGATGATCTTTTCCTTGACTTCATATTTATCATGAAGAGAAAAAAAAACTTCCAGAGCACAAATGGTCTCATTCATAAATTAGCAGCAATTCCCTTTATGAATAGCTTCATGCTTTTCTGTGATAATTGCATACATTTTTTCTTTATTTCCCCCAGCAGATAAAAATGTTACCAGATGAATGATCCCCAGCTTCTGTTCCCAGCATAAAATGCTTGGCCTACATTCTGAGAATTCTAGTATCCATACAACAACTTTTTATAAGAGCATTGGTGTCGTAATCAATTTCAGTTTGAGGTTCTCCCTTTGCAAGATATTTGAAAACTGAACACCAATGAAATGAAATACTACTCTCTAATCAATGTTCTAACATTGAGACATGAGCTTTTGCCAAGATAAGTGAACTTATTTATCGGATAAAGGAAAAGTGACCCTTCAAGTACTCGTGCTATACACTTGGATACTGCTACACACTGAAACACTGCTAATGGTTTTCGGTATGACTCTCGTAAATAGGAATATTTAGCCAAAAGGAGGCATTAACATACCACAGACAAACTTAAACTTTCAGGCTTGGTCTCCAATAACCTTGCACAATTCTCATTAAAACAAAAACAACTGCTTTTTCCTATCATTCATATCATAATCAAATACGTATATGCACATCAAATGCATTATTCACATTTCAACAATAATAGAAAATTATTAGATAGGAAAAAATTATATGCATGAAAATTGAACACCCACCCCAATTTTCAAATTATCAATCAGCAGGTAGTCAAAATCAATTTTCATCTACATCTACATCTACATAATACCCCGCAAGCCGCCGCAAGGGCGTGTGGCGGGTGGTGTTAGGTCACCAACCGTAAAAAAGAAAAATACCACATGCAAAAAAAAACACGGAAAATTACACCCACAGCAGCGCACACACTCATGCAAAAATCCCTTCATCCAATACTCATGCAAACACATATACCGCAAAACAACTAAAAAACTGCACCCCGTGATGCAGCACGAAAGCCATCCTACAACACGGAAGCCAGGACACAACAAGCAAAAAAATTGAAACATCACTACCACATGAAAATGCACCACGAAACACTCTACCCCAAAGAGTCTCTAAATGGCAGGGAATGCGACCCAACGTTGCAGGTAGCAGGAATTTGCCCCCGCGGAGAGGGACGAGGGATTGAAAGGGAAACTTAAAAACAGATGAACAGAACACGAATGAGGTCATTCGGAAAGAATGGGTTATTATAGCAAAACACATAAGGTTAGTGGAAGAGCATGCATTTAAATACAACTAATTATTTTTTAGACGCTGAGGGTGGCAAGTGGAATTTTTGCTATCTACAACCCTGCAGTTGCTATCCCGTATTGTCCGTGGGAAGAAGGAGTCCTTGAGTCGGCTAGTTCTGGCATCTATTTCCCGAATTTTATATGCATGATCCAAGCGACCAATGTATGTAGGAGTACGAATAATTTGCGAGACCTCGGCGCTGAAACATACGGATCTAAATTTATTTAATAATTTCAATCTTGCATTGAATCGTCTCTCAGCCAATGATTCCCACCCCAAATCCATGAGCATTTCGGTGACGCTTTGCGTTTTATCGTAGGAATTTTTTACAAAACGGGCTGCCCGGCGTTGAACCTTCTCAATTTCCCGAATGAGACCTTTTTCACTCGGATCCCACACGCTGCATGCGTATTCTAAATGAGGCCTTACAAGAGCGTGGTAACAACGTTCCTTGACCTTCGAGTCACTTTTGCCGACAATGCGTCTAATGAATCCCAATTTTTTATATGCTTGACCGCAGACTTTACGTATGTGAGTCCCCCAAGTTAAGTCTTTTGTGAATGTGACACCTAGGTATTTTACCGTATCAACTACTGCTAGGTCACCTCCAGCTAATTTGTAAGCAAATGCCGTTGATCTTTTAAAGAAATTTACCACTGAACATTTATTATAATTTAGAGTCAATCCCCAGTTAGAACACCATTTAGTAATGCAATCTAAATCCTGCTCTAGAATAAAACGATCCTCATCCCCAGATATCTCCCGATAGATCACCGTGTCATCCGCGAACATCCTAATTTTACTTTTCACTTCGCGGTTCAAATCGTTAACAAAAATCAATTTTGTTTCACTGCTATTTAAAAATCAAGGAGATGCAAGAAATATATTCCAGAACTAACACAATTCGTAATTCTCTATTTTTCTCCAAAAACCTTAAATTACCAAAATGGTAGAGGCTAATGGTCTTTGGTGTGGATCTTTTCCAGGACAGCATTACTGTCAGTGACAGTAAGTACAGTACTACGTTGACATGTATTTCATAATATCGCCATTAAATTAATAAACAAATCAAAATTTGCTTCTGACAAGCTGAATTATTATGGGTAATCCTACCAGTTAAGGTAGATTTTGGATTTGCACAACTACCTAATATTTCTCTTGCCTCCTAACAAAACACAACCCAACATTCCACTGTACAACAAGTCTCTCTTCTTCTTCGTATACTTCCTTTCTCATTTCATCCAACATCCCTATCCTAAGCAACAATTTCAGAGCGTAAAAATCATTCACCTGGACCGGGATGATGAGAATGATTTTTACACTCTGAAATTGCTGCATTGAAATGCAAATTAGAGGATGACTCCGTTTAAAGTTACTGTTGCGGCATCTCCCGCAGTTTCTTTGAGATCCCTATCCTATTTCTGCCCCTTCCTCACTTGCCTAACATTCTCCCCTCTATCACAGTCTTCAACATCCTATTGCCAATCAATAGCTGAATTAAGTTCATAAATTACTCAGCATTCCATCTTCAGCCATACCACTGCAATCATGAAAATGAGATAAACCCATATTTAGCCTCAAAGTCCTCCACTTCTGATTCAATCCCCCGAATAACTTTCCCCTCATCCTTTTCACAGTCAGTGCAATAACGCCCATCCCTTTCCCATGGAATAGCTTCATGAAATGCATATGCACACATCCAGACATTGTACCTTTCTTCCTTTGATGACTGCTCCATCATGAAGCACAATGGTGACAATGTCGGCATCTGGACGCACTATCACTTGCTCCACTTCACCTTTTGCAAGCATGTGATGCACAAACTCTTTCCATGACACATAACGTATTACCTGAGGAAGAGACAAAAGGAATGAAATTAGATTACAAATCACAAGCAAAAGGACACCAATGAAAGGAAGTTTGCAGAACTTTTCTTGGACCTATGAAATTCTTGAATGGCAGAACCTACGATGCTCAGGCCGGAAAGGCAGAAATTCATTTAAGACAGAGAACCAAAAACACTATTGGTAATGCAACTACCCTTTAAATACCTCCGAGTGTGTAAGTCTAGGTCTGTTCATCTACTCTTCTTTTTCAAATATTCCTTAGCTTAGGAATTTTCAATGATTCAGCAAATGACTTTAATGACTTTGACACCCACAGATGCATTTTAGATAAATCTAACATCTCACTGACTTCATGTTGAGGTGCAAGTTCATCATCTAATTTAAACATCTTCTTTATTTATCACTAACTGTTCCAATCAAAAATATAACACAACCAGGGAATAAACTTGCATCATACATGTACACTAAATATTTTGAATACAAACTATAGCGGTTTTGTAAAAGACCAAAATTGGTACTATTAGGAAAAAGAATAACGATATTACATGTGATGATTCATTCTTGATAAAACTTATTCATTCCTCTTTTTTTATCAAGGAAAGAACTGAACCTGTTTGATAAAATGATTTCAAATTCTTGTTTATGAACTGTAAATTCTTGTTCATACGGTATTTGAATTTATAGAATGTGGTTTTAGGGTATTTGAACCTGGTTTTGAATTTAATTTGCAGACTCAATCCAGGAAAATGTGTCCTCTGTAGATAACTTGAATGTGTTGTTTGGTCAAAAGAGCTACACGGCAGGGACCGTTGGGAGTATCTGACAGAGACAAACAAGAAGGGGCTCCCAATGAGAGAATTGAATAGCCACGTGGTACACAGAGAAAAATCTAGGGGCCCTTTTTGCATTCCTGAGTCAGTTGTGCTAGCCTCCACTAACCTCCTCCCATGTCCACTCCAGAAAGCTACCATTACACTCATTTTCCATTGTAAAGTACCGATGAACACCATATTTTTAATTGTTTTATGGGGAATACCCCTTATATGAAATCTAAACACCATCTCTGTGTCATGAGCTTGGATTTTTCTATGCCTCAACTTGACACTGTTGATAGTGTGAAGATTCAAAGTTAATTAGGTAACTACTGGCATCCCATGCCCTTAGTTAGCTCACCTCAGGTTGATTACTGTTTGGAAACAGCAATGAAATGATGGCGATGAGCATGTATGCAGTTAGCATCCAAAGAAATGCTTTAGCTAACAACGACGTTATTTTATTGTCATCATCATCTTCCTGACCAGGTCTTTTATTGTCTCCATCACTCTCTTTGGCATCCTTCTTAGACTCCGATTTTGATCTTTTGGTGGAAGGATTTTTATCCCCAGCCGCATATAGAACTCCATTATTCAAAAGGCATCTTTGGTGTTCTCCTGAGAAACCCGAACGATGAAGAAGGCTGATCACGGCACGATACTCTTGCAAAACCTGTAGATTAAGCAAAAATAAGTTTAGAGAAACACAGTTTTCCAAATAAAAACTGTATAAGTAGATCAATACTCCAAGTAAGCGCTTCACAGGTTTTGGTAACTTTTTTTCCCAAACATATGTATGTGCTATCCATGATTTAATTGAACAAATTATAAATTACAAATACTGCCACCATCATTCGTTACTGACATGTTATTTTTCTTTACATTATTATTTGGCTAAATGGAATAATTTATCGTTTTTTTGTACATCTTGCAACATCTAGGATATAGTGATTTTTCCGAGCCATTGATATGCATGCGTGTGAGTGATAATATGGGTACAAGGTCAATAAATTGCAACAGATTTTAGGTACAATCACTAAAGGCATATAATTTAAATAATTGAAGAGGTTCCAGTTAATTTAAAAGAATTACTCTAAAGTGCTCAGTTTTACGGCATTTCATTTGAAGTGCAAGCAGGCGACCTAGGCAGAAATTATTACATGCCTTAATGTAATTATTTGGACCTTCAACCAAAACTTGAAAAGGGTACTTAGCCACCCGAACTTGTCAGGACTTTACAAAGACTACACATATTCTCCTTAAAGAAAATTACGTAAGATTTTCGTTAAGCTATTACTACGCAGTCTTGCAGTTTTCATGGAGAAGGTAATCAACATGGAATAATAATTTTCTTACCTTTTTGTGAACTTTATGTGAATATTCACCGCTAGTTAAGAACCTTAGATTTTTGGATAAATATTTATAATTTAAGAAGCTTTTCTCCCTTCTACTGACGGTAATTAGGTTTTCTTGGACGCAGCTATACAATCTATTCCAAAGGTGTCGATGGCAAAATACTCTTGAAAACATTGTCTTTATAAATAAATTAACGTGACTTTATAACATATGACCAAAACATAAACAAAGAATTGTAATCATTTCGTCATTCTCGCGGCGGAGAAAACAAAACACTAGATAACAGCGCCGTTATGTTGCCATTGTTCCCATTCAATTTTTTTCGAAATACTCCGTGGACATTGGAGGTGTGCGATGCGCGGCAGCTATAAAATCAAAAAATATTTTTTTGTTGAGGTGGTTCAAAATTGTGCACACTAGCTTTCCAATGGGAAGAGTAATCTTTCCATATAATATTTTACCAACTCCTGATAACCCAGATTTCAGATCTGCATATAAGGTGATGGCAGAGGAGGTTTATAGAGGTAGATAATCATTTACTTATTATCTTTTTCTTCCAGCCGAGGTCACAAAAATCAGTCTTTAACTTTGACAGCTATTTGAAGCAATAGTGTACTGCTCTTAAAGCATGAACAATTTAAGTTGCCACTTAGAGAAATCTGTATTTGGAAAACTGTCCTTGTATGTATATGAATTTAGATTTGCTAGGAAAAAAAATCCTTCTTATCACATTTTCAAAAACTAAAAATGATCAAAATATATTGAAAAAGATTAAATATAATTTACATCCACAATTTAGGGTGTATAACCCTGAAACAAAGCATTCAAGTCTTCCTTAGCCGGCACCAATTTACCATTTTTGAAGCTCACCTATTTAATGTGTTGTATTTCTTCAGGTAGAATATTATAAATACTTGAAACTATATGAACACACAGATTGGTTTAATTAGTTTTACTTTTCTCTTCACAAATTATAATTGCCCTTACGAAGTTATTAATATGCAACATTTACAGCATGCTGCTGCAAAATAGTTAGGCCTTAGTTACATATGTATAAACATTTTTTTATTAAGTTTTATTTGGTATAAAATATAATTATGGAATGCTTTCGGCATTAAGTGCATGTAAAGGTGCTTGGATTTTTACAGTCTTAAAAAATATTCATCACTCAGCAAAATAACCTGTCAAATTTATAATCTGTAGCAAATTACAAATCACGAGATTGCCTGATTTGTATTCAGTAGTCTGAAGCTGTTAAGAGCTGCCTAACTGCTGAGTTCATTCGTAACATTAGAGCTATGTGGGTACTTTGGGTAGAACTTTCAGAGAAGAAGGAAGGGTGGAGAAAAAACCAGACCAACATTTGCCTGTTCTTCATGAAATGTGATAAGAGAATCACAGTTCAATATCCCATCCATTGATGCATCCATGCCATGACTTACTCCACTTGAGCAGTGGACTACATGGAACTTGAGTAGGGTTTCAGGGTACTGCAAAAAATTCATGTCACCACTAGAATTCAACCCCGGGCCCTTAGGATGGGAAGCCTGCATATAAACACAGCAGCAACTCAATTCCCTTTTCATACAGCAAAATAATATCACTTTTCCTGGTCAAGAAAAGAGTGCTTATTTCAAGACCTCTAAATAAATTCTCACTGCATTTTCTTTTGCATATTTTCAACTGGCTAGAGAATAGGTAGACTTTACTATTACCCATAATATGACCATACGTGGATTACAGGCAAATATGGGATTCTTCAGGAAAAAGAATACAGTATACAAACATAATAAAACAGAAAATGCACAATATAGGAAGACTGTGTAGATAATACAATACAGCATTATTTACATTATTTTCATGAATGATTGGTATTAAATGAATACATCAATAACTGAAAAAGGTACAACTTTAATGATTCAAATGCATATTTGTGTACATTAACATTAGCAGCCAAATTGTTGACATTTATGATTCCTCTATGGCAAGACTGACTCTCAGACACACACGAATAAAATCCACAGAGGTATTGTGAGGAAACTCAGGCCAATGCAATCAAAATACTGGAAACATTTCTCAATCCATCCAGGAAATGACACAAATGAAACCCTGGTGAATCACTCCCGCAAAACAATCAATGACTTCCCATCATAGTTCAAATCAGCACGTGAAGGAAAGACTGATTTCAGCTGCCCTTCAGAGTTCACAATTTTTACTTGCTCCACAGTGAGGGTATGGCCTTGTGGGACATCATCACCACTGGCCACATCCCCAATCCCCAAGAGAAGTGTCTCTTCCAACAATGCCTCCATGGCAGCAATGCAGGCTCCCATTGATGCCGCACTTGTCACTTCCACAAAAATATTAGTCGTCGACAGTGATAACTGCAAAGGAAGAAAGTAAATGAGATTATTTTCCTTCGACAATAGGCTTGAAGATAGCCTTTTCTTCCGCCATGTGATGCTGTTTTCTTCATAATAATTTTGTTCGGATGTGAAATTCATTATTCATTGGCTCGAATATTACTGTACAAAATATTTCCTAAATGGAGAGATGAATGAAATATTCATGTAATTTCTTTGAAACTTTGAAAAACCCTCCCCATCCTGACTCACCCCCTGTGCTTTTAACTCCTTCACTTAACAATGCCATCATTTTAATGCATCGCAACAACAAGAATGTAATGCCTATGTAAAACACCAATGCATTGGCTCACATTCTAGGGGCTTAATTTATACCAAATACATCCTGTTAGTTAAACAAGCTCAGGGATGCTCTGCTGGTTTCATTGATGAATAACTAGTTCCAACTATCCTCGGAACTTCTCTTTTCCCTTCCACTTTGCAAAAAACTTCTCTGCCATCACCAGGACAAGCCCATCCTACATCCTATCTCTCTATCTAATTCCACACACAAGACCCATCTACCAAGATTTTGATCTAAAGTGTAATGTAATAGGAATAATCCCACATTTTAAAATGGTAGTCCAATGGGTCATGGTTCATACACCTATGAATCAAATTCCCAGGATTTCTTCTAACAAAATCTTCTTTCTCTAACAAAATCAATGCAACAATTTCAGAGTGTAAAAATCATTCGCCTTGACCGGGATGGTTGATTTTTACACTCTGACATTGTTGCATTGAAATGCATATTAGCGGATGATCCGTTAAAAGTTACTGTTGTGGCATCTCCTGCAGCTTCTTTGGAATCTAACAAAATCCTCCCCTTGCATTGTTTTCAACTTTAAATTGATATTTTGTGGACAAATCAGGGTATTTTTGCAAGCAATTTGTGACAAAGTTTCACAGCAGAATTATTTTGTCAAAACATAAATAGAAAATATGAATTCATGTACAATACATTAATACATACAGAAAAATATTTATACAAATACATACATAGGTATATATTCATACATGTACAGAAGATACATATTAAATTAAACAAGGTTCGTGTAAAGCACTAGGCATGTAAAGAAAGCCTTGTAAAGATGCTTCCATTTGAAAACAAATTTCAGTGTCTTATATTTTTATTGACTTTTAATGAAAAGGTAAGATTTACATGGTCATGCTGGAAAAATTCATCTATACCATAACATGGATTAGATCTGAACAAATTTATGGTCCACATTTTAAATTTAGCCTAAGATATTCCTTGGATGTCATTTGGTAGCTTCTTAAAAATCCTCAGGGGAAGTGCATTCAAGTTTTGTTTTGCCAAGTCTACAATAAGGTAACTCAAATGTTCCTTTATGTTGTGTGTGGCAATTATGGTTGTTTGCTCTCACTGATATACTAGTATGTATGTTGGCTCTTACTGATATACTCACGAAGCGTCATGAAGCACATCAAGGGATTGGATATATGTACAAAGGTTTTACAACTAGAAGCTACATTTGGTGGCTACATACTGATAGAAATATTGAAAGCATGATTAAATCTTGTGAAATATACCTAGGCACATGGCATTCCACTAAGCTGCCCATTCTATACCCATAGGAGTGGTTCAAATCCTTGGTCCAGTCTACACAGAGATCCGGATGAGCCATTTCAAGGTGTCATATTCCCGACAAAAGCTGTTTTTATTCTTAATGTCCAGAATTCATTCCGGTAGATTTAGCTGAGTCAGCATCAATGATCGTACATTAATGGCATTTGATTTCATATGTAGTTGGATGCCCTGGTTTCAGATAATAAATTCCCACAGAAGAGTGAAAAGGATAGACATTACAGCTGCTCTGAGGCATTACTCATTGAATGGGCAAGAGCAGTGACTGTAACAGATAATTTTACCGACCACACAGGATACATTGGGGACAGTGGGTTGCAGGACCTACATTAAGACATGCTTGGATGACCTGCACTCTGATTTTGCTCTGAAGAAATTTACAGAAGAAAGAACAAGGTTATGAGTAATATTAAAAGTCTTTTCCACAACTGCTCCAGTGTGCAAAAGCACTTGGAAATCGGGCCAAATGTGTTCCCAAAACCATTAATGGAAGTTTTGAGTACAGCTATACTCACAAAGCAACTGGGAGTAGTGTGTGGAATGAACAATAAAATCAAGTAATGGAGTACAGGCTGTTACAATCAATGGCTACATTTGATAAAATAGAGTCCAACAGGGCCTGAGTTTACAAATCTACCAACTAGAGTTAAAGGGCCCACAGACATTGGGTGAAGTCACCAGAGGTCAAGAAAATTGCCCGCATGGTTATGATAGAATATGGAATGGAAGGAATATTATGTTGAAAGATCTGGTGCTTTCCCGGCGTATTAGTTGGGTGAATTCTTCTCGGGTCTTCCACCGGGTCAATGGCTCCATAGCTGCCGACGTTTCGATTCCCGACTCGGTCATCGTCATCAGGGCTGATTGCCGTTCCGCCAAAAAGTTTCAAATATATTTATTTATTTACCCATCTCCATGGCTCAGATGTCATCTGATTGGTCCCCAGACCCACCATTGTCGGGGCGCCTCGTGATTGGCCGAGCGTTCTGCCTTGTTTCCCTGATGCATTTCAGAATAGGTTTCCAGGTATTGCTCAAATGAAAACCTGAATCAATTCAAATCAAATTTCAATAGGGATTCGGGTTTTCATTTGAGCAATACCTGGAAACCTATTCTGAAATGCATCAGGGAAACAAGGCAGAACGCTCGGCCAATCACGAGGCGCCCCGACAATGGTGGGTCTGGGGACCAATCAGATGACATCTGAGCCATGGAGATGGGTAAATAAATAAATATATTTGAAACTTTTTGGCGGAACGGCAATCAGCCCTGATGACGATGACCGAGTCGGGAATCGAAACATCGGCAGCTATGGAGCCATTGACCCGGTGGAAGACCCGAGAAGAATTCACCCAATATTATGTTGAGATTGCAATTTTGAGTCCAAGTTATAATGTATTAAAATAAGTTTTCAATCATGTCGCTTAAACGGTGAAGGAAAATAAAAATAATATGCAGAGTGAGTCATGGTTGTCAAAAGTTAAGCAGAGAAGACATTCAGTCAGCGTGGAGCCATATCACCTAGGAAAAGAATATCTGGAGCACATTTCCTTTGGCTCTTTCATGGTGAGTAGGAAAATTTCATTATGCCCATTCCAAAATAATGCTAATGGTAAAAATTTTACATAATTATTAGCAATAATTCTACTAAATTAATATTTTAATTGCAACGGAATTATTTAATTAGAGAGAATATTCATGCCTCCCTTGGTAAACTAACCTTAGTAATATCACTATTGGTGATTGGAGGGAATGATATCACCCTTCTTTGTGAATCAAACAAGCATGGAAACACTGACTTGCCCTCAAGGAGATACAGGTATCTGTAACAAAATTACACAATAAATTATTAGCTATTGGGGATCAACAAAAACCTACCTCTAATTGGAAGACTTCAAGTAATAATTATTTTTCAGTGTAGAGCCCGCTGAGTCAAAAAAATCAATGATTAGGATGATTGCCCAAGATGTTTGGACAATAAACAGCAGGGGCTCAAAGGTTACTTCCAAAGGCAATCATCTCAATCTTTACTTCTAATATGATACAGATTTACCAATGCCAGCCCCAAAGATTTTTAAAAAACATGCCCCAAAACAGGAACGATTTCCCTCTAAACTATGCTATTCCACGCATGTAATATAGTGAAACCTTTAATTTATGTTTTTGAAGGAAACATAAAAAATATGTGCAACCAACGTTAGATAGACAGATTTTACTTCCCCCAGGACAGAAAAGACCCTGAAGAGGATGATGAAGTATTCTATGGAGTGTATTAAAATATGTATAACATTTGAGGATAATTAAAGCAATATATATTCTATTGTTTCAGGCTTCACTTCGTGGAAGTATTTAATATCCACACTAAAAAGAAAGACTTGTACTTTTCCACAGATTTCTGTGGAAAAGTACAAGTTTTTGTTTTTAGTATGATAAAACAATGTATATTCACAGATTTGTAATAAAAACGAAACTATTTACACATCTTATCATATCTTACACGTTTACTAAATATAAATTCAATTCAGGCAATTCTCATACTTAGTCCCTATGAAATAATTTATCTACACTGCATCAGGGAGGAAATCTTTCACACCATTATAGCATTTCCCAATGAGTAATGCACACACACACTATTCTTAAAAATATAAGTATTTTTAATTGATTTTATAATTACACAAAATCTGTGCAAATATACCACTTGATTTCACATACCAGTTTTACTGGGCTTAGTTTTATGGCTATTAATACATCTAAGTAAAGTGATAGGTTAATGTAAAATTGAGGTATGTGGAGGAAGGGGGATTATAAATGTAATTCCTTATGACAACTTCTGTTTTCTAATGCCTTCCTCACCACCTGGGTTTCATAATGCCTTTTTGGATAGCAAAATTCCTATTTCTTGAACTCCAACCAACGCTCTACCCCTTTCCTTAAAGATATTCACTGTACCATACCTCACTAACGTGCAATTTCAAATGCCCTCAGTGAAACAGGGGATGTGTTAGTCCAGTAGGTAGAGAACTGGGCTACTAACTGGAGGAGCTGGGTTTGATTCTGGATGATGGTTCGGTCACCCTCAGCTGTGTGATTTTTCAGGTAACAGATCTGTCAGGGAAACCATAGGTGGCACAGTGAAAGGAAGAGCCCCCCTACCCTGATGAGTGAATTTCACATGCCATTGTACTTAGTGAGCTCTACCTCACCTATCAAACCAACCTTTGGAGAGGTAACTGTTGTTTTCAGCAAAACATTTTATTTATTAAGGAATTTATTGCCATACTAACTAAAGTATTTTCTTCAAATATAACTGCCTTAATCAGCTCCCCACTCAATTAAAATCCTATTCAACCTCCTCCCATGTCTCTCCTACCAATTCCTAATTTTAGAGGTTTACATATGAGGAGATTTAGTACGACCCAGTATTAGGTACTCTTAACACCTATTAATGCCCTTTAAGATTTTCTTGAATTTGCAGACTGATTTTCATTGCCCTTTCAAATAAGACCACTATGTGTTCATTCTACGCATGAATTCTTCAATACTTTCATTGGCTGCACACTGTAACCCTTCACAAAGCAAGAAGACCTGGATTACCTTTTACTAATGTTTCCATAAAAAGTATTCCATTATGCAATCCCTCCTTAAATTCAAAATGGTATTTACCTATTTGGTCTTCAATTAAAAAAATCTTATCTACAATTCTTTAATGATGAGTCTTTTATTTCCATAGCTACAAGATCTGTCCCAAAAGTAGTTTGACTTATTTTTTCCCAGATAGACGGAGGGACAGGCAGCGGTTTCTCTGGCTGGGTTCAAGGGAGGGGAGTCTCAGGAAAGGCTGCAGGCTTGTGGCAGTTGGCTCCCAGCCTTTGCGGAGGGCGGATCGATGGTTTGCAAAACCCGTATAATGTGACCACGTTATGCTCCATCTTGAACCAGTTTTTGGAACAGTGTTACACCATCAAATTTTGCGTGAAACTGGGCAACTTCAGGAAAGTGACCGAGGACATGCTCAAAGCAGGTTATGGTGATTAAATCACGGGCAGATCAGGTGTTTTTGAGTGGCACAAGTTGCTTTTGGAGGTTAGAGATGTTTAAGACACTTAATGTTCAGGATGCCCTCCAACCTCAAAATGTATCAGAAATCTTGAAAGAGCAAAGGCTTTGTTAGACAGGGATTGCACACTAAGTGTTTGCATAGTTTCTGATGAACTTGGCATCCCTAAAAGTGATGTGCATCGGCTTGTGACCAAAAACATGGGCATGAAAAAGGTGTGTGCAAAGTTGGTGCCGTGAGTGCTCTCGGATGTACAAAAGGTAACTCACATGCAGATCTGTAAAGAGCTTCTCAACCATGTGAGTGAGGATCCAAATTTTGAGACAATGCTCCACAAGACTTTTTTTTCTTCCCCCACCTCAAATCCATGCTGAAAGGGTGTCACCATGGCTTGATGAAAGCGTTTCAACAAGCCGTGACAAGAGTGCTTAGTAGCATTCAGGGTGCTGCCCTCCAGAGGCATTGAAAACCCAGTGGCAGCAGTGTGTGGACACACCACAAGGGTGCTACTTCGAAGACTTTTGAGTAAATGTATCAATGTTGGCAATAATTTTTTTTTAATCGACTAAGTCCTACTACTTTTCAGACAGACCTTGAACAAGAAAAAAATCAACGCATGGTTCTCATGTTTTACAATTTATTTTTTGCAAGCAATGGAAAATATTGCCTAACAAATCTTCAGATAAAATTCTAATGGGAGGCTCAAAATTGTGATTTTAATGAAGTTGAGCGAGATGAAATTCAGTAACTGAGGTACGGTTGGAGCTCCATGATGTAATAAAGATGTAAAGAGAAAGGAAAATGAATGATTTTCCAGGGATCACGATGGTGCGGTGGCTAACGTACTGACTTCCCACCTAGAGGGCCAGGGTTAAAATCCCTGAGGAGGCAGATATTTTTCAGTGGTATCCCAATCCCTACTTGAGGTGCTTTGTGGAGGGAACTTTGAATGAGTACGCCATCTGTCAGAAGGGATGTTAAACTGCAGACGCCTTGGTACCTCTCAATAAGAGTAAGCTTATGCCAATGCCAGGTTTCTCTTCATCTTTCATCCTTTCCTGTCCATCCCTAATAGTGCAGATGACCTTGGTTGTCGGTCACCTCCCCTAAAACGACTAACACAAATTGTTTTCTCTCATCAAGGGTTAAGAAGCAATCAATTGAATTCTCAATTTCAGAGCACCGAATTTAATGAAGAATGAATTTTATCAGGCAACACTTGAATATCTGATGACATTTGAGTGCTGCTCCTTTCAAGATGTATCACTTTGACTGGCTACTTCTAAACCGTGAACCTTCCTGAGTAGGCATTGGTTTTATTAACATAGAACCTATTAATTAAGGGAGGGTAATTTAATTGAGTAGCTTCAGGCATGATGTGGTGGAAGTTGAACATAATGAATGGCGCTACAATCAGTTATTCATTAGGAAGGAGATTTGCTCAATCAATTTATTGCCAGCTAAAATAATGTGAGAAGAGTAGCTTATAAAATGAAAGCTGAAATGATGAAAAGATGAATTCACCATCAAATGTGAAATGGATTGAGTTCTTGGTAAACTTGGTGTGTCAGAGAAACATTACTCTGACAAACAGAGTATCACCTAAATCATTTGAATGATAATTTTTCAAAATTAAAAGGAATAAAGAGAGAATTCTGGAAATGTCCACCAATTACAAAAATATGAATGCACCATTAAAGATAAAGATGCTCCATTCACAAAAGTGGCAACTGCAGTAAAATATTAATTTCAAATAAACCTATTTATGGAGGAACAAATTTATCCTAGCTAAAGTCATTATGCTAAATATCACAGTTTTTGAAATTCAATTAATGGCAACCCTACTCCAGGCACTCTTAAAAAACGAATGCTTGAAAGACCCAAAAATTTGGTAGCCCTACTCAAAATTCATGCGACGAACCGACAATATAAATGGTTAAAATGGTTTAATTACATGCAAAATCACACACCTATGAATTCCAGAATAAGCACTGCGCTTTTTTTCCTTCCGAAATGCTTCGGCCTCATTTTGTAGTTGAGAAAATAAATCTGCTGCTGTCACTTCTTTACTTTTCATCAACGGGATTATACGTATCTTCTCAGGAGGGATTGCGGTGTACATGAGAGATCCTGGAGCAATTTTCTCCAAGTCATGAGTAGCTATAGTCGACACATTTCGCTTTTCACAAATGCCATCATGAAGCTTTGTCTAAAATGAAAAGAAAAATTTTTTAATAAAATTTGGAGGGGGAAGAACAAGCACACTTTTCTAATACAAGAATACCATAGGGTTAGGATATCAAACATTGGCTCCATTATGAACTCCAGAGATATTGATTATAAAACACCTATCCACCTTGACATTTACCTTGGTAAAATATTTCCTTATGTTATCAACTCATTAAAATCTAAGCCATAAGAAGCCTACGAATTGTTGACAATGAAAAAAAAAACTACACCTATAAGAACCCACCCTTGTGCAGCAATACATTAAATGTTGTCACACAGTTAATTTCTTGATAATGTGCACAATTTATTCTTTGAGAACAGTTGATTCAGAAGAAAAAAATTTCCATTAACTAATACACTTTAAAAATTAATTCATTCTACTAAAGGGACCTTCATTAGAATAATTTTAGGTTGATGCCAAAAGCAGAATTAAAGGGATAAGACACTTCATGCATGCCCACCTCATTTGGAGAAGAAGTTTAACTGTTGGTCAGCTTCGGACAAATTTCCTTACAAGTATTTTCAAAGGATTAAAAAAATGCCTTCGGACAATTATTTTGCGGATCAACGTAAAAAAGTGAACCAGTAGCAGTCCAATGAGAAGCATTTTCAAATGGGAGACATTTAACTCCAAGTAACATCTCAGGGGAGTCTCAGCTAAACTCTGGCTTTGTGATATTACAGACACCATTTTGTTTTTTAAAACTTCATTTACACAAAATCCTGCAATAAGTATAAACCTTCAATGGAATTTCGTCAAAACTGTGTCATACTGAGACAAAATATTTACTGTACAATGACTTTCATCACTTGCATTAAGAATAATCAAATGTCAAATATTTATCAGATTTCAATGATATTTGAGATTGAATTTCTATGTGCACAGAGAGTTTTTCACTATTGATGGTACAATTTTTGTTATGTTGTGCTACTGCCAACTACTACTATATATTTTTTAAGTTAATATCCTGGTTACTTGGAAACTGTACTCAGTGCACAGTATTGCTACAGTTAAGAAAAGATTATTCTGCATTGGCTTGATATGAGAATATATTTTGTAATTGGGGCTCAGTAAGACATGGGGAAAAGCATATGTTTTTGAAATGCTGTGTCACATGCGCACTTTACAAATGAATAAAACTGACATTCAGAAAATTCACAATACAATGTTGTTTTATTACCTTATTGTCTAATTATACACCAGGACCTTGTCACATGAACGAGTTAAAATAGTTAATTTTTCCAGGATGTCAAGATTCATGCAGTACTGGCATAATATATGCATCTAGGCAAAACGACAGCTTGAAGTCCAGGACTAATTTAGAATGAAGTTACCATTATCTAAAACCGATGAATGAATAGGAAGAAGTAATAAGATGTGACCAATGTAAAAACAATGTTCCACCACACTTTCCACATAAGTGAACTGTCATCCATTAGAATGTTTCATTTAAACCAGGTCCTGTCTTCCAATGAAGGCCAAATGTACCCTCAAATGAATGTAAATTAATAACATAACAGCCCAATCACCTCGATTCTTATCTCGAAACATCATGTTTAATTAGAGGTTCCCATGATTACGAGATACCATTTTTCTCAATAGGTATTTCGTAATCCTTACTTTATTAGGTGAAGACGCATCATTAAATTACCTGGATTTGTATAAATTTTTTGAGTGATTCTTCATTGAATGTTACATTTCTAATTATGCAACAAGCAATGTGCCCACGAACTAGTTTGGCTGCATCCATCAACTTCACAGCAGGTGTAGATTCGACCAAGTGAAGGACTTTTAGTTTGTTACACAAGTTGTCCACCTGTTTGTAAATAATTTACATTTTAGAGAATAACTTGATTTCAATCGCTTCCATTTTTCCCGGAAGATGGTGATTCATAAAACTGCATTAATATAAAATCAACACTCCAGAAATAACGTACATGATCTACTTGGGAGCTAGTCATTTCTTTTTTGTTCTTCTTTCCCTTTTTGCCTTTACCCCCAGAAGAAGTATCCGACGACCGCGGGCAGTGTTGTCTGATGTAATCTAAAACTTGTTTGTAGTGGCACTGATCAACAAGTTTTACCAACCTTTTGTCAGAAAGCTTGTTGTCTTTCAGGGCTAATTCTAAGGAAAGAAATAAACGACAAATAAAGAATATGGGACAACTTTCATTCCATGCTTTAATATGATTTTACCCACCTTTTAATTTCGGCGCATCGGCTAATTCTGCCGGAACAACCTTAATAGAGTTGTCGCTTAGATTTAGAAGCTTCAAAGAACTTAGGATTGCTATTGATGACGGAATTTCCTTTATTTTATTGCCATTTAGTTTTATATCAGCAAGAGTCCCTAAGCTGGCATGACATACGTCAGGGAAATCTTCCAAACAATTCCACGACACATCCAAATGACCAAGTTTCACATTACGTTCAAAACTTGGCAGAGATACTAAACAATTGGTGGCCAAATTTAGTGACGTTAATTGTGTAAGATCTGATATTTCCTCGGGCAAAACGCTCAACTGATTCCGGGAAACATCCAACATTTTCAACTTCTGAAGCTGACCAATCGTTGATGGGAGCTTGGTTAGTCTGTTGGAATGCAGCACTAGAGTAGATAAATTATTTAAGTTACCGATTTCATCGCTGAGGATGTTTAGACAAGTTTCAGTGATACTCAAATAATTTAAGTTTCCCAAAGTAAAAATGGAATTGTCTAAGCCGGACTCTTCAATTTTCTCTGAATACTTTTCCCCAGAAATAACTAATTCGTGCCGCTTCTCCAATTTTGCAGATACTACTTCTGACCACTCCATGACTTTAAATTAAATACAAAATAATCGCCAAGTACATAAACCAGCGCTTAAGCAAACACCCTCGGTTTTTTAACAATCAAGTACCACGCACAAATGAACTCAATAAAAAAACGTAAATGACTCAAGTAATGACAGCATCACGCACGACACACCGCTAGCATATACAAGCCAATGATTACTTTCTTGGGATAATTTAACTCCCTAATATACAACCGGTAAGTCGCGTAGGCTACTTGCGCTACTGCAAGCGCTGCATGGGTATGCGCACACTTCCGCCATCTGCGAAATTTTTAAAATAAATTTAAAAAACAGTAGAAAAGAGATTAGCAAACAATGCGCTTTCATAATATGAGTTGTGATACATTTGAAGATAATAAATGTTATCCAATAGGACGGAACACATTGTAATATAAATAAAGTTTTATCTGTCATGAAGCGATTTTACGCGAATGACAGTTTCTCGCAGCGGAGTGTATTTTGGATTTTGGGATTTTTATCAGAATTGTTATCATTATATTCCATCCGTACTTGAACTCTGAGAGCTTGAAATTAACTAATTTGATGAAGTTGTAAGATTCGCGGGAAAGACTCTACCTTATATCCAGCGAAACGACTACCAAGAGTCAAAGGTTGAGGAAATATGTTTGCACGTTCAATGCCCCTACTGTATGAACATTTAATGTGTGGGTAGCCATAGAAGTTTTTCTTTTTATGTAATCGATAAAAATGATGATAAGAAAATTCAATAACTTCACTACTTGACATTTGAAGAAATAATGAGGCGCAAGGCACATTGTAAGCCCTCCGATATTAATTAGTTTCACCCCCATGCCCTGAACGTGTGCTGCGGGCCCCCTTTTCCGCCCACATTTGTGGAAATAAATACTCTTGATTAAACTACGTCATTGATCAATCCGATATTCCATTTCCACTATCGAAAAGTATGTAAATATAATTAGGTTTAAATGATGCATGGGCCATATGATTATCTATGGCTCTCTGATTGTGCTCGGTAGTACATCGATCATTTCGGTGGGCACCGATTACAGCCCATGCATGATCCCAGAACTGACAGAACTCGTGAAACAATGGAAATCTTATCCTCTAGGGAATCCAAAAAATTGCGCAGCTACCCATCTTCCACAGCACCTATGCGTAAAGCGGCACATTTACGTGCGTGGGAAGTTACGGCAATTCAAATATCTTTTATAGAAATCAAGAAACTCCGGTTCCGATTAAGTGTGCTACGTTCGAATCTGGGGAAAGTCTTAGAGATTTTCCTTTGCTTTTATTACACTATCCTTCGTGGTTGTTTTTATTCGGTTCAGATATCATCAGTGAATCGCCCTTCGAGATATTACTCATTTCAGGCGCGCATCAGTTATCTGCATCGTCTTATGGATTTCGAGTTGTGTTTGGAGCTCGAAATTTGTTATTAACTATTATAAATCCTACATTCACACGAATATCTCGTATTTTTCACCTGTTGTGCGAGATAATTTTGCAGAAAAAACTTTTACATGTAAGTTAAAATGTAGAATTAGCATACAATGCTTGGGTAAAGAACAGCATGCAATGATAATTACTTGCCAAATTCACTTGAAAATTCTCTGTCATCAGAGTATGAAAATTACCTTTGCTTAATAGAACAAATATTAAATCTCTGAAGATAACTTAAGGAAGTGAGTGAAATGAGGAATATTTCCCTCATTAAAGGCAGAATCACAACCTTTTCAAATATTATATCACAAATACTGTTTTGGTAATCTGTTTATGAGCACTCTGTGTATGGTTAACAATGGAAGAAATAAATAAACTTATCTTTGAATATATGTATTATCATTCAACAGTTTGATTCTATTTTAGCAGTGGTACCTGAAAAATTTGTGATTTTTATAGTATAGAGAAAGTGTTTTCTTTTGTTCTTCAACTATCTAATTTTCAATAAGTGATTTATTCGCACTTTGGAGTGATTTTCAGGTTTTTGTTGATCGAATAGGATGAATTTTTTTCAAGAAAATGGGATGAAGGGGGATAGAATGTAGGTAGAATTGAAGAGCAGTTTACAGAAGTGCAGAGCATCAGATTTTGTCTAATTAGGCGAGGTTAAAATATGCAGGAGTGTACAGTCTTATGTCCATCCACAAATGACCATAAGTGGTTGGCTACCAAATAAATAATGGAGTAATAGCATTTGCTTTTCTAGAAAAGATGGCGGAGCTGAGATGGATGGCTCCTCCTTGCCTCTATGGCATAGCTGAATAATAGGTGTGCATAACTGCAAAATGATTCATTCCCGGTTTCCCTTAAATCTGTTCCTGTTCAATTTGATGAATTTTTCTCTCTGTCTCTTCCCAAGTAGGTTCAGGATTTGAATCTCATCTATAGTTTCTATGATTAAAAAAATACATAATTCCTAAAAGTTTGAAAATTAGTTTTATGATTAAAATGGTTAAAATTCATGGTGAATTTAGTTTTTAAATTGCCACAGCAAAATGTTGATACTGGTTCAGTTTTCTCCTTTGACAAATATTATTCTTGATATACTACGGAGGTGTTCCAGCTTTTTGCACTATGGTAGGACTTGAAGGAAATACATGGTTATATTTTTAGTAAATATAATTTTATAACATGAGGAAGCTCTGCTAAATATATTGCAAAGAGGATTGCATATACGAATTTTTGCAGTGATAATACAAACCAAGGTTTAATTTAAGATTTCTTAGATGGCATTATACTACCAGAATAAGTCTGTCTTAATTATTTTGTATTGTTTCAAACCACATCCATATTTTGCATTTGTATATAGTGGGATTTCATGTGATAATGTCATTACCTACCAGGATAAATCTACTCTATCTTCTGAGTATTTTTTTCAAACTGATATCACATGTTTTGTTCTGTTAAATTCCTGAGAAAACCCACTAGGGTATGCCTTTCATGGGTGGTGAACACGAAGAAATCAAAATATTTGGGGTTATAATGTATATTAAGTAAATTACATGAAATAGCTGTAAAACAGTCGTTGTGTAACCTTAGTATATTCCTAAAATTTGAAGGATTTATTTTGATTCCATTATATTAAACAAGATAAACATGATGAGCAAGTGCAGCATGCATTCACCTCAACCTTGACATCAATCATCACCTTGATTTTTCTCATTAATCCTTATGATGGTGAATTATACCAAACATTCTAACATGGATTTTATCTTGTTATACATTAAGAAAGTAATACTTTCTCCAGTGTTTGCAATATTTTTCCTGTTTCACTATGAAAAATAGGGTCTTTTTTATTCCATGTTTAAGGGTAAATTTATTTACAATACATACTTATTGAAAGCGTTATCATTTATTTCCTTAAACACACGACTGTTGGTAGAATGTTCTGTGGGATGAGATAACTTAAGTAAGAAATTAATACCAATAAGGACTGTAATTTTTGAAGAAAATTATAATTTAATCAAAACTATGCACTGAATAAATACCTACTCTTTTTGTGAGGTTTCTAATGAGTGCTCAGCTGGATTCTTATTCTGAAGAGAAGAGGTATAAACTTGTGTTGCTGTATTTAACAATAATCTTAAATAAACTCCCTAGGATTTCAACAGTACTCATGAGAAAAGAAGATAGAAGCCTAGATACAATAAGAGGGCCTGAGTGTATCCCCAAAAAGTGAGCTGCAGTAATAGTTTTAACCTTAAAATATGTTCATATGTAAATGACTCATCAAAGAGTAGACTATATGCACAAAAATAGCTGTAATCTTATTATTTTCCATTCATGCCTTTCACTCTATTCCCTTGCAGTGTATGCAAAGCCACATGAGCCAGTCTTTACACCCTTTCATGGATCTTGAACTATTTCACTAATTCCCTCCAACCTGCTCCCTCCTTTCACACTTCCTTCAACTCCATCAAATTTAAACATTGTTCCATGCATGCTCCTCTGTTCCTAAAATTTCTGATATTCCTCCCCTTGAGAATCTCTTTAACTGCATTCACCCATGATTTGCTCAATCCACTTCCTGTCAAACCATTTACTTTTCACTAACGCATTTTCTTGATGATTCAACTCTCATCTATTCTCTTGAGATCATAAAACACAAGTGAGGTGCTTGATGAGGAATTTACACAGTCAAACATGGGGTGTCAAGTCATTTGTAGGGTGCTGACATTTGGAAATGCACTCATAAAGAGACAGCTAATGCACTCTGTCACACATGTAATTTCCTCCATTTTCAATCGAAGTGATGTTAGAGAATCAACACAGAAGTGGTATGTTATACAGCCATATCTCTCATCCTGAATAATCGTGGGACAATATTTGAAAATGGTGGATGTAAAAGAAATGCACAGAGTGACATAAGGTATGCCATATTATTAAAAATTATTGCACAAGGATAGGAATAATTACAATTTGCCATGAATCAATGTTGGTTCATCACTTGGTAAATCTGACCACATCATGTTCTACACTTAAAATGAAGGATACATCTTTCCAGTCTAATAATTACTTATGCACTCATAATTTTGACAATTCTTCATTTTGCAAAGTTGAAATCATTAAAAATAAATTAGAACATGGTAAATATATATTTTTAACAGTTGGATTTGTCCTTAAGGATAACAGAAAATCCTAATCGCTCAATTTTGCAACTTGGAGAGTCATGCCCTTTGGTGACTGATTACATTTCCCTTTAACCTAACATTACTTTGAGAATAGTGAGCCCACAATGGAAGTTTAAGAGGTTATAAATTTAACTTTAATTTTGAAGTAGCTATAAATATTAGCTAATGAGCCGATCCATTGAAATGATGACCAAGAAATTCTGAGTTCTTAATTTCAAACTAGATTCAACAAATTTAGTTGAGGACTAATGATAATTATTTTTGAGAATGAGTTAATAAAATTTCAATTTATTTTTTTATTGTGAACTTGTTCAAGTTTTAAAACGTAACTTTTTTGCATCAAATAATGAAATTGATATAATCGCCAAAAATCACAGTTATCAACTCAAATGTTGGTTTGACAGGAGAGGGGAGAGCTCAACCCATACTCAAGCCTGTCGGCTTGCGAAATTCAGTGCCTTTCCCTCTGCAGCGTATGGCTCCCCAGGAAGATCTGGTACATGGAAAAAAACAACACAGCTGAGGCACTCAAAGGCATTTCTAATGCCCTCTGATCAGTGTGGACCACTCTGCCCCTTTAATCTTCATGCCTAACAAAATCTAGGAGATCTATTAACGTAAGAGTGCGTGCAGGGAACAGACCTTAATTAAGATATTCGGCAAGCAGAAATATTTTTCCAAATAATACAACAGGCAAAGGAGATAAAGGGATATTTAATCACTTGATAAACAGTTAATGTAAATTCACAATGGACATTTGTGAGCCTAAATAAGCCACAGCGAGCTATATTTAGAATAAGTACTACAAAAATCATTAATGTAGAGTACACGATAGACCTACACGAATACAAAGTTCATACACTCAATTGTTGCTATGATTATAAACTTTGTAACTTCCATATGCTCTGTTATCAAATTTGTAGGGAAAAATAGGTATATAACAAAATAAATGTGGGACCAGTACACTTTTGCCTCAACTCTTTTCTAATTAGTTTGAAGAATAGTCAATTTTAAATATGTTAATTTTTTTTTACCTGTAATCAAAGTTGCAACAATTTTCAAACTTACCAGACTTTAAGGGAGACATTATGAACCAAATTCCAACCTATGGTGATCAAGCGTCGAAGTTTGTCATTTGGCAAATGCATTTACAAAAGGAGAGCAAATAAACTCTGCCATGGATGCAATTTCCTTCATCTTCAGTCAAAGATGGACTCTTTGGAATAATAACAGCAGTGTCACGTTTTTTTTTCATTCTCTCTTGGGACATTTCAACAAATTTCCCCTCACCCATTTCAATTCAACTTTTGACCCATCTGTAGCAACTATCACAGGTCAAATGATCAACAAAAATTTCATAGAACACAAATTTTACAAGTTATTCACAAAAACACACACAGGAAAGCCCAAAATTGATCAATTTTGTCACATACATTTAGACTCTAACACAAAAACTTTGCTCTCTATATTACTTCTTCCCTTGTACATACATTTTAATTGAAAAAAAATTGCATGGCATTATTCTTACTGTTCAGAAAAATTCTAATATGATAAGAACATTTATAAAACTTTTCATTTCAAAGGAATATGATTTGGAAAGACTAGGGTTAATTGTAGGCTCGCTAGCCACCATAAGCATTAAGGAAAGACTTTGTTTCCTGCATCTATCTTAACAGGTGTCTTTCATCATCCATTTTTATCAGTAAAAATCCTATAATGTGTGAGTAGCATTTCATGCTAAAAATAACGATGCAGTGAAAACTTTCTTGGTTTGATTTCTATAAAAATAATTCTTTTCCTGGCATGTTCCAAACTGTCTGTAACTGTGTTGATTCATTGTAACAGGCAATGTTGATTCAAGCATCATTTAATTTTTTTTTGCATTACCTCATACAAAAAACACAGGAAGTTTTTAGAGTTATAAACTTTTTTAGGATTTGTGAGCACAGTCATGAATAAACAGTAAAATTGTAATGGCCGATGGATTTTTGAGGATGGCCAACACAGGCACTTTCAAAATTTACCGACCTAACCAACTTTATGCCCAATTTTTAATTGGCAAAATGCCTTATCATACGATTTTTATTCTTTTCCTCAATTACTGGAGAATTGTCACTATTTCCAGTGGCCATCAATTTTCTTTTTTTTTCCATTGAAATGAATAGGTGAGAATGGAAGCACCTAAATTGGTAAACACAGATGATAACAAAATATAAAATACCTAAGTCATTGACCTCTCTTTAACTATGAAACTTTCTGTTACACAGAAAAGCTTGTTTCTAGGAAAACATATTACTTCTAATACTATGCAATTACCATAAAAAACACTAGGCATAATGCAGAAAGAGAGAACAGTCATAAAAATAATAGGCTAAAAAGTGGTTTGCGTGTACAAAAATAAAATTTTCTGGAAACAGCTAAAACAAAAAAGTACAGTTTCTTTACATAAACTGGCAGTAATTTATCATGTGAAAAATGACAGAGAAGTTCACCTCCTAACAACTCAAACATTAACTTTTTTGTATAGCGAGAAAATTGAAATAATTTCATTAGGAACTTTTTCTTGCAGACATTAGAACAAAGGGTAAAGGAGAGTCACCTGTTGCCACAATGGACTGAATTTTCAAATGACTTCTACAAAATAATAAGACTTAGCATACACATCAAATGAAAGAATATTAGGTCCCAAATTTAACAAGCCATGATAAATTATAAAATGCAACTATATGAATTAACAAATATTTACAATGCATTGATATAATGGAACTTTGGCCAAAAATAAATCTTTTAAAATTAAAAGAACATTATATAAAAATGATATGGAAACATACACTATGATTATAATGTCAAGTGCAGAGATGACTTAAAATAGATCTCTAAATTACATTCACATTTATTCAACATCCTAATCTGGAAAGTCATGATCATTATGCAATTATATGCTCCTGAAACAATGGAATAAAAGAGGAAGATGACTATTTGGACTTGGTATTGGCCGCAGCTCTTTCCTTGAGGTCCACGATGCTTAGGTTCTTGCAAGCCACAAACCCTTGGAGGAGAGATATGAGTGACTTCACCACGGCAATTGGCGCGGAGATGTAACAGATGAGACGGAAGAGACTTATTCCAGCCACTAAAATAACATGTAAAAGAAAGTTGTGTTAATGTCATGAACGACTACAAGTCTAATTGGAATAAGATGAGGATATAAGGATCCACTGAAAGTAGACTATATCTAAGCCGAAAACGTGGACTCAAATTCTTGCCGCTGGTATTATACATTGCAAGTGGAATGGCACAAAAAGGAATACAAGTTATTTACTATGAAGGTACGTGGGAAATAAGAATACAATTCAATTGAAAGAATAAACGATTTTACAAAGTTATGGAAATCAATTGGCATGTCTCATCACAATGCTCAAGACCATTAATTTGAGGAATTGTGAATTTTACCATCAGGCATTCACCAATTACTTTGAATTATTTTGCAGCACTGGGATACAGAGAGTCAACCTTGTTATGTGACTCAAATATTTTGGACGAATCTAGGCTTTCTCTAGGTTCAAAATTCAAGGCATTTTTCTCCACTAGGACACACTAAGTAGGCCATCTTGATTTGGCTATCCTAGTACAAGTATTACATGTGCAGTCAGTAAAGAATTTCTCAAGGGTGCTAATCATTTCTATGACACCTTAATGACCTTCTTATATCACTCTATCTGGTAAACTGAAGCATGATTTTGACAATGCAAAAATGTGCCTCACATCCATAGCCTGAACAACAAGGTGCCTATATTTGTTAGGAATAGCTGCTCGCTATACCAATTCAACGAAGAGTGACAGGGCATAGAAAGACATTCAAATTCACAAAATGAGTAGTAGAAAAGTAGGAATCATGCCCCATCACTTGTTATAAATTTTACCGGGATCCTTCAAAAATAGAAGATGGCGGGGCAGTTTATCACCCAATTGATCCAGGACTACTCCTTGCATTATCTTTCATAAGTATTTAAAAATGAATAAACTATTGTGCACAGGTTGGATGGGAATCAATATCAAGAGAACAAATTCAAAACATATTTTCAATTTTATAAAAGAGACGGAAGTAGAAAATAATTCAGATGTAAAAAAAGTTAACATGAAATATCATGGACCAGTCATAATTTTTTATGCTCAACCATTCTCATGCAATTTGAAATCTATAACCTTCCAAAGGGACTAAGGGCATTTAAAAGAAATTAACAAAGGGAGTCTGTAAAATTTTCAACGATGTTTACAACTACAATATAATTGAATGGTTTGGAAAACTGAGAGTCATTGAAATGCCCACAATTATATTTTATCCTCCAAATTCATGATTTTACACATGCATAGTGCCTGACAAAGAATATCCCTTAATTTCCAAGCCTACACACTAAATTTGCAGTCCTTTTTTGTCCAAGTGCTCAACCAATATTTATCCTTTTAACCAAGCAATACATAAAATTGAAGCACTTCTAAAACAAATGATGAGAATGTCTGTTATTGCAATAATTATAATGGCTTTCCACCATATTGTAGATTACTAGTGATGGTCAGTCAGTCTGAAGGTTGAGGGCAGTTGCCTCCCCTTGCTCCCTCCTTGTTTCTACATCCCTCGCAGTGTCTTTTGATGCAATCAATTAGCTTACATGGGCACTGAGAACTCAAGCTATCAACTTCGCTGAAGACATTCTCAATGAATAATTATTCATATAGCTTCACCAAATATATAACTAAATCTACTGTCTTGAACTTCAGCCTGTCTTATATCACACAGGAGACACATCATCAGTACCATTAATGCGTAGTCTTAAAATTTGAAAATTGGTTGCCCTCCATTCTTCACCATCCAATCCTAGTTTCTGATATGCACCAACATTTCATTTGCCTTACACTCCTCTTATATTTCGTCATCGCATTTGTCCCATGGCATTCCTCGTGTCTCCTTTTTGATTAATGTATATTTTCAGATATTAATGACATTTTTCGACTTTTTCAGGCTAATTAAAACCTAAATTTGACTTTAAGTTGAAACAAAATAGATCTAATAATATGATGTTTAATTATGGAAAATAGAATGGTTCTGCTTAATGTATGGGACACCAGAAGCACTTGTGAGGTTTTTAATCTCACCCAAGTACATTCATAACATTTATTTTCAATCAGCCGTGTATTTACTCTTTGGAAGCTCCTTAATTTACACATTTTCAGATAAATTCATACGTGGGGATGAAATTTAGAGACTTGGCATGATTGACATACAATTTTTCACACACTTATTTCTAAGATAAAAACAGGGTGAGGATGATGGAGATTGATTTGTTCTTACCGATTGGCCCTTCAGTGAAATGAAGTAGATACAGCGCTGCGTAAAATGCTTCATTTCCTGCACACATGAGAAACAGCACTGGACGTGAAGTATAGTATATTCTCATTATTGGGTTCTCAGACATGTCAATAAATTTGTGACTAGTTTTTCCCTGGAGAAGACTCCTAAAAATACATAGGTATTTAGATCAAAATCAATTAAATATACATTATCAATCAAAAGCCTTCACATATATTTATTCAATCTTATTCACAGATGTGAATATAATAGTATACCCAAGCTTTTCATCATATTTAAAATTTATACCTACAATTTTGTTCTCCCAGGG
Source organism: Hetaerina americana (assembly GCF_022747635.1). Lineage (NCBI taxonomy): Eukaryota > Metazoa > Arthropoda > Insecta > Odonata > Calopterygidae > Hetaerina > Hetaerina americana. The sequence continues at coordinate 83,498,736 of NW_027287095.1, forward strand.
AGTTTAGTAATTTTAAACCCTCACTGAAGGTCCAAAGAAACTGCAGGAGATGCCGCAACAGTAACTTTTTAACGGAGTTATTCCCTAATATGCATTTCAATGCAACAATTTCAAAGTGTAAAAATCATACGCCGGTCAAGATGAATGATTTGTACACTCAGAAATTGTTGCATTGATTCTCACTGAAATTGGTTTCAAATTATTCCCTTTAATTTTTGTTACTGCCATTCTATAATTAAAAGGGGGTGTCACTGAGGGGATACAAGCAAGCATATTTACACACTGAGAATGAGTAAAATATCATCAAGTAGGTGGAAAACATTGAAGGATAGAAATTAGGAGCATTATTCAGAATCATTATTATGAAAATTCAAAGATTCAAAAAAATGTGGGCAAAATGGTTTAGTATAATTTAAAAGATGATGGTGTTGACAACTTTTCTTACATATGAAAGAATGTGGATACCCACAAGGAATAGGATATACAGTCAATCCAAAAATTTAGATTAAAAATTAGAAAAATCATGGGCCCCAATAAAAACTTGCTCCTATACCTCAAGTGCATCTTGAAGTTTTTAGTCTTGGGAACGTATCTGCTATAATAAATACTTTAAAGTTGTGAACTAATGCTAACCATTCACTAAAATCTAACCTCAGCAATGAGCTGAATGGTAGCATGAAATTATAATGGTATGTGATGACACTGGTTTTGTTTCAATCAAATCCAAGCCTCTGCCAAAAACTGACAACCTTAAATTATTATTTCTACACTAGACGTAGCGGGTTAACCTATGAAAATGTACATTAAAAATTAAGAATTGAAAAGAAAAATACACCAGAGAGGTTGTATAAATTGTTCGAAGGTACATCAATAAAAATACTACGATTAAATGAACTTCAAACGGAAATACAATTACAAATAAAATGTTTACATTACTAAGCTATACTTGACTGAAATCCTTAAATAAAATAAATTAACTTTCAGCAGAATGTAACATGACATCGGGAGTTTTCACTTTCACAAGAAAAGGATTTTAGAATCCCATGCATCGACGAGGTTCACATTTAATAATGTAAAAAATAATGTCAATAACGTGATGGACTTACGAATGGAGATATATCCAATGACAAGCAATATCGATGGTCATGCTCAATTGGAAAAGAAACATATATTTTGGGTAGAAGTAGCTGAGGGTGACTAGCAAACACATTGTCCCACATCGGTCTGTCAGCTGGTCAAGTATCGCTCCGAACTTGGTACCTAATTGAGCATATAACTTCACATTATATCAAACAAGTATGGCAATAAAATTAATTATAAAAATTCGACCATGGAACTGTTAAATTTTCCATCTTACTTTGATTGAAGTATCTGGCAGCATGTCCGTCAACTGCATCCAATAGACCACTAATAATATAGCACCAGCATGCAACAATGTGATTAGATGGCATGTAGTAAAATGATATCAGTGCTAGTATAATTCGTGCGTAACCTAAAATAAAATTTCAATTTAATGGTGATACCTCTGAGATTTCATGTACACATTTGTATGCCTTAACTAGTTAATCTTACCAATCAAATTTGGAACAAAGACGAATATATTCTCTGAGTCCATGTTGTCTAATTAGTGAATAAAGATGTAAAGCAACGACGTATCACCTCCCTGAAGTCTCCTCCAGTGACAGGTAACTAGAAATAAATCGCATACAAAACATTGACAGCTTCAACCTTGATACGACTGCTGCAGTGAGCAACTAGATTAGAACTAAGCAATATTTACAATACTGAAAACATCAAAAGCAAGTTGTATGGTGGAAATTAGACGAAATATTGTTTTTAGTCTCTCAGATGGAAATACTTACATGCCAAAATTGAGAGATTAATTAACTTTTGTATTTGATCATGCGCATACGAGGGAAAAAATCGACAAACGATGCGGAATGTTAAACAACCGGGACTGGAACTTAAGCATCACCAGTTACTCAAGGAAGCCCAAAGCATCCATTTCCATGTACGCTATGGGATAAATCATTTCAATTAATATCCACACTTCTAAACAAGCACACCCATTTATTCACGTAAATTTACCATTTCGATTCCCTTCGATGTTTATTCAAATGGATATCGAATGAATGAGTATGTACAGGTTCTATTTTTCTGACCGAAACAAAATAATTCCGCGTAATTTTAAAGACTGAGCTTAGAAAAAAGTACCTTCACATAATTCAATATTTTCAAAATTCTATTTGTAAGATAATTTACCTCCAGCCAATCAGATCCGCGCTACATCTCTGACATTCAAGATGGCACCATGGCCAGAACAAGGCAACGAGCCCAAGGCACCTGATAAAAGTTGTCCTAAAGGTGTGGAGAGTAATCCGTCTGACTCATCTAAAGTGGATTCTGGAATACAAGAAGACCCTGAAGCAAGATCTGTACTGGGGAAAACTGACGACAAACAGGTAGGAGCGAAATAACTCTTTCGTTTCGCCATTCTTTCTTAGTGGGCGGTCGCAGAAACAGTAGTGATGTTTCCTATGCAGTTTTAAGTCATTAACCTGTGCAGCAGTGTTGCTTGTTCTTCATCCAATCTCCTTGTTAGATAATGTTATCGAATTGTGACCATATAATTTTTATGTAAGGGTACGCTCTGAATTAAAGATTTACGGCTGACTTGTCTCATCTGGTTTAACACTAATTAATTCATTAATAGCTCAGTTTAAAGTTTGATTTATGCACATCGACGGTTTGTTGTCTAAGTACCCTTTAAAGTAATTTAATTTAGAATGCTGGATATTTTTTTATAGTGTCAGATGAATTGTCCTAATTTACGTTTGCGTCCGATTAGGAGATCAACTATTACACCAAGAATTTCGGTTTTATATAATGTATTCCTTGTAAGATAACTTTTGTAAACATGATCTTGGTGTAGCAGTTCGTTGGTACTCGAGTAAAAGGAAGAGCGTAACTATTTTTAGGAATCCTTTCGGCTGTGACTGACAACTTCATGTTTGAAGTATATACTCTGATTTTTACCCGTTTGTTTGCGTTGTCCAAAAATTGTCCAATGAATATTCGAAGATATTTATTCTTTGTAGCTAAATTTGCCAAAGTATTTTGTGCTGTCGTCCGATGACGATTTGAGATACGTTGTCTTATGCCGACACCTATCTTGTCGCCTGAACGAATGACGAAAATGTGATAGAATTGAATTAAAATTACACTTGTTCGATTTCTTAATTGTGCATTACTGCTGTCGGTACCTGTATGCCTTAAAATTTGAGTCTAGTTCCTATGATAGCATCGTTGCGGAAAGCACGAACGGATTTTCCCAGGTGGTAGGTTACTGAATTGATTACAGATTCCTTCTATACGTACTGGTTTGTGCCGCGGCTCTACCGTTTGCCTGAACGTATTAAGCAGGAAGGTGAAGGGAAAGTCTATTTTCGAAGAAATATGTAACTGTCCTCGGAGGTCCTTAGAGGTTTGCTCCTTTACTGCCGATGTTCACACTTACCGTATTTTGCTGCTTACTGATAGTGCTGAAGAGACCGAATACCGAAGCGATGTCGCCGAGGTCATCAGAGGCGATAGTGAGGCAACGATTTCTGCAGTCATTTTATATTTATTCCCCTCACTTATCTTTAGTGTTTATATTTATTACCATCTGGGGATGAGGTTTTTTGTAAAAGAAATTACTTTCCCCAAAACCAGGCCTAATTAACGAGACATGTCGGGAATCATTCGCAGACGTAGCCTATTATCTTCGATCGCGGGTTCATGGTTTCGCGGATTTGTCAGAAAACAGTTCGTATTTATTTTTGTCGTTGTAGCTGTGCTGGGGGCAAGCTTGTCCTGTCACCAGCGTATTATCGCCATACTACCTGATCACCCGGTGCATTCACCATCCCCTTTTTTGCAGTCAACTCTGAGTGATCTGAGGACGGAAATTAGTTTATTTCCGGTCATAATTTGATGAAGCGTGGTAACTTTCAGTCAAGTGTCTTTACATTTTGCTCTTTTAATGTCGGAAAATAGTTATTATTGGCTCTGTTTAAATTCAATTTCCGCATCTGGTGCCACCTTTATGAGAAAAGCAGCGAGGGTGGTAGGCAGGTGCTTTCCAATTACGAATTCGATTCCTTGTACGAACGACACCTCGACGTGGTGGTTGCCGAGTGAAAGAATGTGGTTTTATGCACTGTGATGTTACAGACGCAGTTACCACCTGTCCATTTTCGCCATCTAAAAGCGGTTTCGTTGGCCATTGAAAAAGGGAAATCCATCCATTGCAATTTGCATCACGGTGTTCTTTTAGGATCATAATGGAAAGCGATCCATGGGACAATTAACTTACCGGAATTGCCCTCGTTGGAATCCCTGCTGGCAAAATGCTTTCGAGAGCCCAGGGGAGTAGTAGTAGTAGGCTTAGTAGCATTATCTAATATCGATTTCCATTGAAAGGAGAGGTGACCGTTTTTATTTTTGACTTGAGCGCCGGACATCCATGAGGTGATGACGTTCCCGTATAATTCTGTCCTGCTTCCACCTAATTTTTTTTGCAGCATCTCTCCTCTCCTCCTGCCGGAGTCGCCGCCGTTATCTCTCGCATCGCAATTATTATTTCGTTTCGAGTTTTTCGGTTTTTGCGCATGGCGCCGTCCGTGGGTGTCGTGTCCGCTCTGAGCCGTAGTCGAGGGGAAGGAGGTCGAAAAAGGGGTTGGGGTGGTTAAAAGGAGTGGGGGGGGGGAGTGTGTTCTCTCTTTTAACCCCATCCTCCTCCTAAAACGTCACAATTCATCTCCAATAAACGCTCCCTTCACAGTTTGGAACTCCTGGAAAGTAAATGGAAGTATCATAACCACCCCTTCGAAATCCGGACGAGAATTTTAATAAAAATAATTTCGAGGTAGAAGAAATTTGAAGGCAGGGCAGGTGGATACGGAAGATAGGTATTTCAGGCATTGAAAATAAGTATTTATGATTTAATAATAAACTAGGTAGAAAGTATGCTAAGACAAAAAGCGAATTCTTGTTAAATTTAGTTTGGGTTTTACGGATATTTTGTGCTCTGTTAATCAGGGCGTGTGTATTGCCTAGGTTCATCAAATATCGTCCTAATCCGGTGGAACACTCCTAATTATAATAATCAAGCCTCCGAATTAATGCTACCCGAGGGAATTAATTCTCGAGCTCACTGAATTGTGCATGTATATAGAAGCGCTGCGGGCCCCTTGTAGAGTAGAATAAAAAAACGTATTGGTGTGGGGATTCCCGGGGATATTATTATTCGGATGCTGAGGTTCATCATCGTGAAGCTATGATGATATTTAATTGGTCCTATGCCTTCCCATCGGTTAGCTCACCTCGCCGGAATTTTCTTTTCGAGATAATAAGTTTGGTCTGGAGCAGAGAGAGTGAGGGTTAGATGTGCGTATAAATTGTGAAGCTCCGTCGTCCCCGGTTGCCGGATCCCTGAGGAAAAGAAAAGTGATCCTGGCGACCTTCATGGCGTCGTCTGACCAGAGAGAGAGAGGGGAAGAGCACCCTGCTTGGGAGACATCAGCCGACACTTCGGAACAGACAGGCAGATGTATTTGGCGTACTATTTCTTAAAGCATCCGACGGAACACCCGCTCTCCGTTTCACGACTCGCCGTCTCATCTGAAAAGGAGAAGAGGTGGGTTTTTTCAAGGGACAAAAGACATTGGGAGAGATCGGAAACGTTCCCTCCCGGTCCCCCGCCTCCTCCCCACGAGTTGATCGAGCCCGCCCTGTCGATTTCGTTGCTGACCCATTTCGGGCGAGACAGGGGGAAGCTAGGGAGTGAAAGGGGGGGGCGGAGGGGATGGCGCGATTTGGAGAGCGGGGGGAGGGGGCGGGACGGAAGAGGAAGTGGTGTAGAAGGAGACGGCGAAGAGGCGGTGGTCACCACCCCGTTCAACCACCCTTCTCTCCTCTCCTGCCCCGCTTCCAACATATCGCGATGGATGGTTGTTCCGTGTTTGTTGGTTTTAATTAGGGCGGCCGGAGGAGGTGACAGACGCCCAAGGAGATCGCTCCCTCTCGCAAGGACGATTCAATCTAGTGAGTGGAGTTCTCTTCTCTTTCAACCCCCCCCCTCCCACACCCTATCCATCTCCTTCCCCCTGGTTCCTACCCCCCCCCTCTCTCAGACCCCTTCTGGACCACGAGGGGGAGGGATGAGAGGTGCCGAATTCGGGAGGTACCGAGCCCATGCCTCGCCTCTCCTCCGCGGACCTCGTGTGCTCAAAGGGACAAGAATGGCTGTAAAGAAAAAAAATCATTTCTGAATTGCATTCGCTAAATCTTGTTGTAAATCTCGGACTAAATAAATCAATACTAACGGAAAATAATATTTGAAATGTTCACGAAAGTAATAAATGTGGCGTTGGCCTCGGGCGTGACAGTTAAAAAGCAGGTACCCGAAAAAGTGAAACCCACATGGAGTTGCCCTTCTGGAGTGGGCTCAATCTAAAAAAGGGACTGATTTTAGGTAGTTATAGAAAACGTACTCGAAAATATTAATTCTTTTTTCCAAATCAAATTAACAAAATAGAATACAATAAGTGGTCCAGGTAGTCATTGGGTGGCTAAAATACTTAGTGGTTGTCATCTTTAATTACCTCTGCTTGTATTTTATTCACCGAAATTACACAAAAGTAGTAAATAGCTTAGGCTAGTACTCCGGTGTCAACGACTTTTTCAAAATCCATTTACAACAAGTTTGTATGTAAAATAATAAAGTAAAGTACATTACAAGTATAAAAATGTCTTTAAAATTTTGTTATAACTAACTTTTTCAATGTCAAATTCATCTTTTCATCTAGTGGATGATATTTATTTTTGAAAATGTAAGTAAAGGGTAATGTGTAATAAGAAAGGTTATATTGATTGAGGTTTTTGTGCTGTACATGTTCTATTATCTTTTACAATACAACAAGCTCAAAACCTAACTTTTTTAAAAAGGTAGGATTTGAGCAGTCCCTAATGATTATTCATACATGACCATGTATATAAGTCTCTGACTAATGACTACGTATCTAAGTATCATGAGAACTTTCTCTTTATTTCTTCATTTCTTTGCATCTTCTGCCTGTCTTAATGCTGCCTAAAAAGCCTTTTTCTTTTTTCCTTCCTCTAGACTGCCCACTCAACATCTGCCCTTGTATCTTGGCCTACAGCATCTCACTACCTTTTGATAACTCCTCTCCCAATTTTTCTGTTTTTTTTTGGATTCCTCTCAGTAACTTCCACTCCTCAAGAACCATACTTAAAACCTTGGCATTTGTTTTCCTCTCTATCCAACTTATTTTCTCCATTCTCTGTTGCATTCACTTTTGAGGAAGCCTCCAATCTACACTCATTATCTTGCCTCGGAGACCAGGTCTCACATCCGTATAGGGCTATGCTCCATATCAAAAGTCTTAACAATCTTACATTCACATCTTATTCAATCCCATGCAGTAGTTAATCAAAGAATTTTATCCCAAGAAATAATAAATGTTTGTGCCCAAGACGTGCTTAATAATTTGTAACATATTGTGACATCATAGAAAACTAGATTTTCTTTTTGGTTTTTGCTTATAATTTTCTTAGAATTTGAATAAAATTCATGGTCATGTCTGCAAATTCTAAAATCAAACACATAATTATTACACATAATTGTTAGTTAGACCCTGACATAGAATACATTTCTGCTATATTATTATGATATAGGGTAATAGAAGAGTAAAAAAAATGCTTTGTAGATTGTGTGTGTAAACTGCAAGAAATTTGTGTAATTTTTGACAATCATAGACCTATATTAACAAAACATTAACTCTGAGAATGTGAAATATAAAAAAAATAAAAGAAGAACTATGCTGTTGTATGAGAATGTAGTTTTAAATTAAACAAATTGACTATTAAAATGCTTCCTTCATGCATGAAATTACTCTTGACATTTTCATCATGCCTCCAGAGGGACCTATCGAAGAGAATTGTAAATCTTTTAAACCATTTGTATTCATATACTCTATGTTTCAGGCTTCACTTTGAGGAAGTATTTTATATATGTTGCCAAAAAATTTTTGTGCTTCTCCACAGACTTCATTTTTAAGGTACAATGCATTTCACTGACCTCTGGCATCGTTGGGTACAAATTTCATTTACATGCTGCCTTTTAATATGTACGTAAGAACAGAGAAGAGGCTATGGTTGGAGGGTAAGGAAGGGTTAGATGTTGAAGTTGGGGTAGTTTTGGGTAAGGGAATGAAGTGGTTGTGCCGTGGGTATGACATGGCATGAAGTGAGGTGGAAGGGTACGGGCAATCAGGTGCATTGAAGGGTTTGTTTAGTTTTTCCCTAAAGGTTAGTTTCTTAGGAAGGAGGCGGGAGGGTTGTGGGTACATTTGCTCATTACCAAGGATCATTTTGGGGTCTACCAAGGGCCTTCTATCTCGATTTACATCCATTTTTAACCCTTAAAGGATGAGATGAATTATGTCGGGAACTTTGTGTTCAAGTTACATTATCAGTAAGATATGATGAAAAATATATTCTTTTTTTCATTTTCCGAGATTCATTTGTTTTTTAAACATTATTACTTTTTAAAAATATTTTTTTTAATAAAATGAATTATTTTTGAAATTATAATAGTAGTCCTATAAAAAAACAGGAAAATTTGTAATGAAAATGAGCATTTTCAAAGATCTTCATCAAATTATTGGTCTTTTAAATTCATTTCCCTGACCCTTGAATGGAGGAGAGGATAAGATAGAGTGTATGATCGAAAACATAGTTCAGAATGGGAGGTGGCCAAAATAATGGTGTATCCCCTTACAAATTATGTGATTTAATTTCTAAGATAATGATTTTTCTGTGGTCATGTGGTAACAAATCTATCCCATGTTTAGGCAATAGAATGTGCATGTATCTCGAATGTTCACATTGTTTTATACTATGTCACTAACATAAATATGCAAACTTCACATGCGGTCGTTATACCTGATGATGCCATAGAATGGTGAATTCATGGTTCGAATATGCCCCTGTGGACAAATGCTGTCGTATCTGTGATTTAATGTGAATATCCAAAAATACCACAAATTTAAGAATTTATTTCACTAGTCTTGACTAGACTTGAATGGGATTTTAACTGACCATTATAAATAAAACCCTATACAAGGCATATGATGTCACTGCACATTGCTTACCAGAAATATTAGCAGTTGTAGTGCATATTACTGTTCTTGCATGGTCTCAACCAAATAAAGCATTGTACAATAATACATATTGCAGTGGACATTTCTTCCATTAAATAAATTCATTAATTCGAATTTATTATGAAATTTAAAAATTTAATCTCTTTAAGTATTCTTTCCAAACTAATAGTCTTCCAAGTACCTTTTTACCCCACTTATGTGATTGGGGGGTGAATAGCTAATATTCCATCCTCTCTCAATTCTCATTCAGCAATTTTGGGAATCACTGTGTCCCATTACTTAAGTTTTTGAATGCCATTACTTTAAGTGAGTTCTGGTAAGGGTTCATTGGTCTTCAGCTTGTTATTTCTGTTGCTGCAGTCCATTATGGCAGTCAAACATTCCTTCTACTTCTAAAAAAAACTTCCAAAGTAGCCTAGGCATCAATTTCTAGTTAACAAAAAGACGTTTATCAATATGGCCTTAAAGAAACATGCACAAGGATTTTTACTGACAACTGAACGAATACGTTTCAAGAAATGCTCATTATCAACCTAAATTTATGGCTTTAATTCCATTACTAACAGTCCTGCTACAAACTGGAAAGAAACAAATAATGTACATATGTAGATGAGTGAAGAGAGAAACTGGAAATGAAGGAAATAGATGAGCTTTGCGTTGTGCAAATTTATAACTATAAAAATTAGGTGAGCTAAAGACTTAGTGGATTTGTTCTTGTGCTACACAAGGTCAGCTGAAGAAAGAGTTATGGCTTCAAGGCAAATAATCACACCCAACATTTCTTGCAGAGGATCCTCTCAAATTAAACATTTGCCTCACTGAAAAAGAAGTAGTACAGTAAGAGAAGAAGAGTATTCATCGAATGCTTGGGAGGAAACATGTTTTATGTTTGCTCATATGTCTTTGGTCCTTATTTTTGGTGATAATATTGGTTGGCATTTACTATCGGTTTCCCTTGGGTATTTTACCACTTCATTCAAGGTGGAAAATATAAAACCTGTTGATGAATACCTACCGGTTACAATGTTTTTTTACTAAATTTTTCAACCTTTAGTCTTTCATCGGTAAGTCTTAAAAATTCATAAAACCTTCTCGGCTTTCTTTTGCATTTGATTATCCTTAGTAAGTCTCTATTTCCTCGATGTCACTCAGTATGTGATATATCTAGTCCTTTTGAAGTTTATCTGTGTAATATCTCGGAAAGGAAGTGGAACCAATAATTTTTCCTTCCTGTATGAATTACATTCTTCTTCGGCCAGCCTTAGTTGCATTACAGCCACTCAAAATCTGTGCAACTAAAATCAATTCCAGTTTTTGACGAATCAGAGTATTTTCAGGGGCTTAAAGTCGAGTCAGAGTTGAACTAGGTAGTATAATGTATAGCATATGCTATTTAAGTCCAAGTAGTGCATAGTGTAAAACCTAAAAACGTATATGACTGATTTTATTACAAGCTAGGAAATTTTGGGGATTGCTGGGACATTTTTCGAGAACGCTTTCCGAACTAGTCTGAACTTGCCTGCAATTCTTTTCGCTCATCTTCCGTTGGAAGTGAAACTGACATGCATGTTTATGCGCTCCTGATTACACTTGTGTCAATCCTAAAAATGCTTTTCCAATTGATTTCCATGGTCCGTTATTGTAGAACGTTTAATTCTTGACAATAGTGAGGTGGCAGGTTTTTCTGATTAACCTGTATCTGTTGGCATTTATCGGGAATTAAAAAATTCTGATATTTTCAAATTTATAATCTTTCACATCACACATATCGCAACTATTTACGCGATTACAATTCTTTTAGCGCTGTGAAAGCAGTCAAATAACATTGACAAACGTTGCAATATGGAATATGCAATTCATCAACTTCGATACGAAGCTTGAGCGCTTCACGTCGTTTAGGGAGCGTTGACCCAGAGGTCTTGACCTTTGAAATCAACTCCCATTGAAGTATACCGCTATAATTTCGCAAGATTTTTATCTTTCCGTTATTGCTGCTTTATTTTAGGGTATCGCTTCAGATAAACTTAGGTGTCGCTGCCAAGGAAGTAGTATTGGAATTCGTATTCGTGCCCGGGTTATCGACTGTTCTTAGCAAATTATTTAGATGAATGAAAGGAATCTTTGGTGTAATCCATAGCGTTGTTATTAAGGATGGATTTTTGCAGTTATTTTCGCCATCGGAGATGGGGTTTTAATTTAGGATTAGGGCTGGATCTTTGGGATATACGGTGATGCTGGGTCTTTTTTAAACGACGGTGCCCGCGGTTAATCGTTTTATTCCGTTCGATCGATGGAGTGCGCCAATGGTATTCTGCGGCAGAGGGCCAGAATCGCTTTCCAGGAAAACAAAAATGATGTGCACGAAGGTCAGGCAAAAAAAAAACAAAAGCGGATATATTGGAAGTATTGCCTCTTTAAGTATCGTTGTAAACAGGGATTTTTTTTTCTTAACATTTGGACTCGCTCCCATGGTTTTTACCTTCCAGGAGAATATTATTGGCTTACCAATGGGGACACCACCCGGGGAAATTCCAGAAGAGTGGGGATTTTATTTGGACACGGAATACCGATAAAAGTGAGGTAATTATGGAAAGTCGCTGGGAAAAAAATTTTATAGGCCCTTCGCCATTATCCCGTTCGACAAAGTGTTTAAATGTCTTATGATTTTCTGCGAAGGAATGTCGAGTTGTCCGATTTTTGAGTTCACATTGCTAAATTCCAAAAAAAATAACAAAGTACTCGATTGAGGTAATATATCTTTAATCAGGAATGGATTGAATAAAACGGATATGTATATATATGCACACAGTAACACCATAAACACAGTAATCAACCCGAAGGTCGGTTTGGTAGGTGACTAAGCCCTATACGGCGTGTGAAAACTCACACATCAGAGTAGGGGAGAGAGTTCCTTTCCCTGTGCCGGTTATGGTTTCCCAGAAAGACCTGGTACCCGAAAAATCACATAGCTTGGGTGGAGCTGCAGGTGCCCAGAGTGGCTTGCCCGGGAATCGAACCCGGGACCCTCCAGCAGCAGCAACGCTTTGCCCCTGGACTACCGCGACCAACATGAATATATATACTACCTTGATCAAAAATTCCCGGAATTTATTCAGAAAATTAAAAATACAAGTTTATTCATCTAAATCTATATTGTCCCCTTCAAAGTAATCCCCATCGACTGCAACACACTTATGCCAGCGCTTGATCCAATCCTCGAAACATTTTTTATATTCGGTTTTCGGTATGTCCATCAGTGCTTCCTGCGATTTTTCCATTACTTCCTCTCGGCTGCTAAAACGCGTTCCCCGTAATGGTTTTTTTAACTCGATTGAACAGAAAGAAGTCACAGGGAGCCAAATCAGGTGAATTCGGTGGCTGTTGGATGGTATTTGTTGCATTTTTCGTCAAAAAATTACGAATAATGATAGCACTGTGCGACGGTGCGTTATCATGGTGCAAAATCCACGAGTTTTCTGCCCACATTTCTGGTGTCTTTCGGCGAATTGCTTCACGCAAACGTCTCATAACGCCCAAATAATACTCTTTGTTTACTGTCTGGCCTTCTGGCAAAAATTCATGATGCACTACACCGTTGTAATCCATGAAAACCGTCAGCATTGCCTTCTTTTTTGACTGAAAACGACGTGGTTTTTTTGGTCTCGGCTCATTTGGTGAACGCCATTCACTTGCCTGATGTCTGGATTGCGTGTCGTACTCATAAACCCACGTCTCGTCTCCAGTAATGATCCTTTTGATGAATGTGGGATCGGATTCAGCCTCGCAAATCATGTCTTTTGCGACGTCAACACGGTCTCTTTTTTGCATGAAATTGAGGTCTTTCGGCACCAACTTTGCTGCTACACGACGGAAACCCAAGTCATTAACCACAATGTCTTGGGCGGATCCATAGGCAATGTTCAAGTCCTCCGCTATTTCTCTGATGGTTAATTTGCGGTTATTGACCAACATTTCTTTTACTTTATCAATTTTTTCACCGACTTTCGATGTCGATGGTCTGCCACTGCGTTCATCATCTTCGATTGACTCACGACCACTTCTGAACCGCTCGTGCCACTGGTAAACGACCGTTTTTTTTAGAGAATCGTTGCCGAAACACTTTTCCAACATTTCCAACGTCCGTGCGCCACTAAATCCGTTTTTTACGCAAAATTTAATACAAGTTCGTTGTTGCAAATTTAAATCCATTTCTGAAATTGTAAAAAATCGCCAACACACACAGAGATAGATGTACTCTTGGCTACGTAACTTTTGCAAATGTCAAGTTATGACACTAAGATTTAAAGGGAATATCAACAACAGATGTACCAATTTAACAAAAAAAAACAGAACTCAAATCGGAACGATGGGAGCGCCACACTGTGGTTATTCCGGGAACTTTTTGATAAAGGTAGTATATATATACATAAATATATATATAAAAATATATATAAATATATATACACACTTATATATATATATAAATATATATGCACACACACACACATATATATATATATATATATATATATATATATATATATATATATACATATATATATATATATATATATATGTATATTCGTAGATGTAACACGGAAGTGCCGAATAGTACAATAGTATTGTACTATATATATATATATATATATATATATATATATATATATATATACACACATTCAAACACGAAATCCCGCCAAACGGCGAATAAATACTCATATATACAGAAACAGATATAAGGAAAAGGGATAGGAACACATATAAAGGACGAACACAATAGAGGTGGGGAAGGCGGAATCGAACGGATCACAAGAGTAAAAATATTTCCTCAACCGGGACTCGAACACCGGATCTTTCCACTTGCCGGGCGGATGCTCTTAACCAGCATCCGCCCGGCAAGTGGAAAGATCCGGTGTTCGAGTCCCGGTTGAGGAAATATTTTTACTCTTGTGATCCGTTCGATTCCGCCTTCCCCACCTCTATTGTGTTCGTCCTTTATATGTGTTCCTATCCCTTTTCCTTATATCTGTTTCTGTATATATATATATATATATATATATATATATATATATATATATATATAATGTTTATAGTTTTTCGAGTTGGGAATATATTTTATGGCCTTTTCCTACCTTTTCTCGCCGCTTGTTAATAGCATCGCTGAGTAATCTTGACTAAAAGTCAGATTTTTTTGTTTACAATATAAGAGCATAACACATGTTTAAAATAAAGCATAACATGGCACTCGCTTGTATTTGGGATTAGTTGTTGTATAGGATAGGCTGCCCGCCTTACGATGTTCGATTTTAACCTCTAGCATGTGGTTTACAAATGTAAATTCTTCGCGTAAATTCTAGTGTTTGAGATGTGGGTTTGGAGAAGAATGGGGAAAGTTAAAATTGACGGAAAGGAAAACAAATGATGAGATGCTGGGCCTGTTGGGAGAAATCCGGAGGACGCATGACTAGTGGATACAGTACAATGGATAAAATAAAGTACACTGAGAGGAAATAGGATGCTGAAGATGGTAAGAGAGGGGAGAATGCTGTGAAAGCGAAGTACAAGGAAGAAAAAATAGACAGAAAAATGATAGAAATTTAGGATGGAATTTAGGGAGGGAAAAAGTATGCAGATCTATTGCAATGTGTACCTTAAGGAAATTTTGCGTCCTGTTAGGAGTGCAGTAGCATATAGTGAACGGGTCCATGAAATACCTACCCTAACCCGGGAAATTACTTCTAATAATAATCCGTTATAATGTGCCATCGTCTTCAAAAAAATGTGTAAAATCATTGAAAACGGCAGTCCTGTATCATGGCAAAACGGTTAAAACGACCGGGAAAAACCAGGAATTACAGAATATTGCAATATTTCAGGAGAGGTTAGACCATTGTATAACTGTCACTGGAACTAAAAGCGTTCTTTAATTCGAGCCTTTCCTTTTTGACGTTTTCTTTATGTGCCTCAGTGGATGATTAATGTCCAGCTTTTAAACGACTCGATTCACGCACACTCAAAAGGATTGGATTCGCCCATGAAGAGTGAATAGTTGGAAGTGGCAATCGCTTTCCTTTTAAGTGTAGCGCAGTTGAAATATCGTTCATACTGAGAGTGCCCAGTGTTGTACATAAGGTGTGTTGGGGGGGGCATAACCGTTGCAGGTGACGAAACACTCTCGTCGAGTACATCTCGATGTAAAGGTTATTTAAGTCTTTACTCCATGAATAGGCTGGGAGCTTAGTTAGTAGGTGCCGAAATCTGTCATTCACGTGACCATTCCGTGCGACCCCGCAGTCGTTTTGAGTAGAGACGGCTTATTTGTATGTATGCTTTCATATCCTTCACTTCGATCCATTTCGGTCGAGGCACCGTCAAGAAAAGCCTGGTTTTTTGCTGCGAAGGGAACACTACTCTCTCTCACACACTAATCTCTTTCTAACTGTCCAATTTTCTCTCACTTATAATTGTTTGATTATTCATCTTTCGTCCATTCTCTGGAAATTATCTTTTTTACGAGGGTCATCCGGAAAGTAGTACCCGTTCGTGCCGCATGAAGTGCTGACGACGCGAGTAGCCGCTGGACGAGGTCAGATAGCTTCAGTGGCTTGTCTGCCTTCTCTGAGCCAAGTTGCGTGACGCTAGCATTGCCTGTGTTGTTTCTGTGATTGTTTACAATGTTTAAAAAAATTGAGAACGCCGCCAGTTGTGAAGTGAGGGCAGTGATTAAATTCCTCAATGCAAGAAACGTTCGCCCATGTGATATTCATCGCCAATTAAAGGAGGTGTATGGAGACAATGTAATGGACGAGTCGTCTGTTCGGCGGTGGTGTCGCAACTTCAACATGGGGAGGGGGAACACACACGACGATGAGCGTTCGGGGAGACCGTCTGTCATTACAGACCAACTGGTGAGCTCAGTTGACGAATTCGTGAGGAACGATCGGCGCGTCACAATTGATGACATCTGTGAGCATTTTCCCAATGTTTCTCGAACAATTGTTCATGAAATTGTTAAACACCATCTGCATTATGCAAAAATTTGTGCAAGATGGGTCCCTCGCGTATCTCAATGAGCTGGCGGCGAAGGACTATGCAGCAGGAATACAGAAACTTGTCACACGTTATGACAAATGCCTTAATTTGCTTGGAGATTATGTTGAGAAGTAGTTTAAAGTATCCTCTTTCAAATAAAATTTTTTATGTTTGTTAATATTTACTTTTGTGTCTTTATTTCACGAACGGGTACTACTTTCCGGATGACCCTCGTATTATTTGTTTGAGTTTTTTCAACCTGCGGCATAGGATTGTAGAACATTGCTTCGAGCGTAAGACATTGAATGGTGTTAATGTCCCGGTCAGAAACCTTTGTGGAGGGGTGGGAGGTGGGTGGAATCTTGGTTAGTCCTTCGTGTATTACTCTTTAATTTCTTACTTATTTCAGTGTAATTGACTAGAGCAAGTTTTTCCTCATTAACTCCTATGGGTGCGTGTGTGATTGTGACTGAATGACGGTCCCTCTCCTGTACAAATCTGAGTGGGAAAGTTTGGATCGCTCAATATTAGAGAAAATGTTACAAAAGTCAGTAAAAATATTTATTATTTATTTATTTATTTTAGAATTACTTTGCAATTAGGCAATTTTCCTGGTGGCAACGGTCAAGTTTGGTCAAAGATAACTCTTACAACGAAAAATACATACATACACGCACTAGAAAAACAGATAAGGGACAAAATATTCTTACATACAATGACACTTCCACATCACATACAAACAATATTTTAATGACTACAATGAAGTTTATTACCCAGTGGCTGCTTGAAATTTATATTTAAAACTTCTAAAATTGGATGGAAAGGGCTCAAACAAACCTCCAGGCAGCTGGTTCCAATCAATTATAATTCTATTTAAAAAAAAGAGTATTTTTTCTTATTTGTTTTTTGCGTCCTTATTTTTATTTTGAAACCATGGTCGCTTTTTTCCCTTAAAGTTAGGCTTTTCTATCTCTCTCCATAAATCTTCCCACGCTTCGTCCTTTATGATCATCCGCCATTAGAAAAAATGTCCCTGTAAAATTTAGGTAATTAAATGGGGCAGATGCAGTAAGTAATAGGTATTTATTTTGCGAAAAAGTTGTAGATTTCGCTTAATTTAATTGCACAATTCTATCGTAAACTAATCTGTGGCTTTAAGATTCGGTTTCCATGAATTTTCCCAGAATTTCATTTTTTATTTCACGAGATCGTAGATTTTCTCGATAAATGCAAAAACATCGCTCCCTCGATGACATCTCTGACCTTTTTTTAAATGATTTGGAGAAGTGCAAGTGAAAATTCCATAGAGTTTACGTACGCCGTGGACAAGTAATTCCATCTCTGACAATTGTGTAGATTCGATTCAGTCATAGTTTTTTTAACTACATAGTCCTAACCGCGAAAATATTCCCAGAAACATGTTATTGCTCAAGTTAATACGGTGATAGATCGGTGTAGTGGATATAACGTACGAGGGTACCTCAACATATATACCTATAACGATATAACGTACCTCAAAAATTTCAGAAAAAATGTCTTGTATCTTTGTTAGGTCGGAAACTTTTCAGATCACCCATGTATTTAGGACTGAAGTTGACGGTTGCATTAACAATAGAAATTTTCATCGTCATCTGGATGTGAAATAGAGACGATAGAAAAACCACCATAAGAGTGTATGGTAAGTCGCGCTTAGGTTCCAAAGTTTAAATATCCGCAAGTGTTCCTTAAATCAAGAGGCTTCTACACAACGTGGTCTCTTTAACTAGAGAATCGCGAAGTTAGAGAAATTTCGGGAGGCAAGGCCGGGAAATTTGGTGCGATTTGTTTTGCCTTCATTAAGTTTTGATCACACTGAGCAATGCGTGTACGCCGACACGAGAGGCAGTTACTGCGTGCTGGGTCATCTTTAAATTCACAACGAACTTGTTGATCCAGTGCGGAGGATGAGAATGCATAGTTGAAGGGGAAACACGGGAGGGTTTTCACTAGGCTCGCGAATCGTCGCGTGGCGTGGTTGATTTTTTTCGTCTGTCATCTGCCGAGTCAACACTCACCCACGGTGTTAAATACTCGACCGTGAAACCGCAAATTAGCCACGAGTTAAATTTTCCATTCGAGAATTTCAGCATCCTGTCTTCCCTCTATATTATTTCTCACGTTTGAGAAGTGACACAAAAGCGATGCATGCCCCGTAATTGTCTTCCCAAGAATGATTTTAAAATTTTGTTCATTCCCTCACGAAGATATATCATTGAGGGGTGAGTCGTATTGATTTTCCAGCATAGGCCGTCGATATAATGTAACATTCGGGGTGGCTTGGACCTGGCAATGATTTTCGGGTATTTCGAATTTGTTATGTCGAAAATATTGAGTGCAACCTGTGATTTGGAAAGTATATTCGATGTCTAGTAATATCGATCATGTTATCGTCTACTATTCCGTCAACTTCATCATATCGATAAGGCTGACCATAATTGTAAAACGACGATAGATTGATTACTGAAATTACGGGTTTCGACTTGGTCGATATAAAAAAAAATATTGGGACTCGTTGTAGATATATCGTCATATAATACATCTCTAGATTTTTCATCGTCTTTTTACGGCCGAATTGTCATCAATTTGACGAAAAAGTCTATGTGACGTGTTCGTAAATGCTTCTACTGTTTAGGGGGATCAAAATAGCGTGCTGGATAATAGGGACACTTGGAAAATGCCAAGTAATTGAATGCTTCTAAGTGTACACTTTTCATGCAGCCCGGTGAACACCGGTACCAATTTAAGTGCCACTTGTCCTATCGCATGCGTCTGTATTACTCATGCCTCTGTATTTGGTTCCAAGAAGGCCAACGTCAACTTTTTCCGAGTCGTTGCCCTTTGGATACAGCCAGCTGTCTCTTATCGCATGACTATTCTTGATATAAAAACTCCCCAATGCCTATTGAAACATACTCAAGGCATATTGAACAGTGAATATTAGTGCCAAGACGAGCTATTTTAGGTTCTACCTAGATGATCTTCAAACTGTAGTACTTGACATTGACCCTTTTAGAACAACTTTTAACGGATTAGCAAGAGGTGGAACGGATTACGTTCCGGAAGTATGCGTTAGCGAATGACGTAAATAAAGCAAAAGTTTGGCATGGATTCACACGAAAATACTGCGACTTACTCACATCGATTCCTTAATAGTCTCCTGGAGTTAAAAAAAAACATCTTAAAATTGGAAAGTTTCTAAAGTTAAACGCTCTGTTGAAATAGAAATGACTTAAATCAGACGCAAATGACTCACGAAATCTCCATGTTGGGATTTTAATGAGCCAGAAATAAATAATGATTCAGAAAATTGTGCAAATAATGCAGTTTAAGTATAATTTCTGCAAAGCATATAAATATCTTCCAAACAGACCGCTCTTCGGCGACGCGCAAATATATTAAAACATTGATAAAGACATTTAAACGTAGGAACACAAAGAAAGGACACTCACATATGTAGTTTTGACGTTTCGACGGCAAGGCCCTGATAATAGCGGGCGTCGGGTGTCCTTACTTCGTGTTTCTGTGCTTTAATGTTTTAATTACTGTATATATATATATATATATATATATATATATATATATATATATATGCATGCATATAATGTATAACACTTAGCACTAGTGGACACAGAAAAAAAGAGACCCACTAATTTTCGAATTTTCGGTGGTCGTGGCCACCTTTTATCAAGGAAGAGAGGGACAGAACTCATGTAACTCATAAATGCATATATATATATATATATATATATATATATATATATATATATATATATATATATATATATACCTGTATATATTCTGTGGCATTGTGATTGAAAGAAGACTCATTCAAAACCCGCGGTACTGAGAGCACATCCACACGGATATAGAAATAGGGAAAGGGGATGAAGGGCAAACAAGGCTAGTGGGAACTCCCCAAACCATATTCGCGTCACACTTGACCATAAGTTTGATCCCCTACACACCCCCTTCTTCTTTTCCAGAGTTTTTCAGAAATGGAAACTCACTGGAAAACTGCAACGAAACATACCCACAAATCTCCCCTTCTCGGGTTGAACCCTGTGCAAATTCATGATCACTGAATAAATGAACGTTGTTAAGTTTCAACGCAAATTTATTTGGTTCAACCGGTTGAAAGACGACATTACCAGGTACAAATATCATTGCATGGTCGGGAAATATGTGTGAGTATACCATTTCGTAGAGGGGAAGGTGGGGTTGAGAGGAAGGAAGTGGAAAACGGGGGAAGGGTGAAGGAATCTTATATATATATATATATATATATATATATATATATATATATATATATATATATGTACTCGTAAACTCGGGATTCACAAAGGGACTGGCGCATGGGTAATTCAGTCGAGGTTACAGACTTTAAGCTCGGGGCCAAAGCGAACGAAGTCACCCATAGGTGAAACCATGGTCGTAAATAAATATTAATTGTAGGAATGCTGTGTTTCATGTTATCTTTGTAATGGAAAAAATTCCGAGGGACGGCTAAAACGGTGTCATAAGACTAACTATTGTCTGTCGTTACTGGGTGCAGTCTTCAATATTGATGAACATCCTGAGGAGCCTAGGTAACTCGTAACAGAAAATTATTCCGTGATTCTATAGTGTGTGTAGATCGTAATTCACTTCTGACCAAGCATTTGAATATTTATTTCGATTAACATGCTATGCATGTATTTTTTCAGTCAGCATTAAGTCCAATCCTTACACTCCCGGATAGGCGTCTGTCCATGTTATGAATTTTTGTGCCTTATGATGAGTAATTTTGTAGCCTACTAGTCTTAACTGATTTGGATCGAAATACATTTATTGCGAACATACAGAAAGTTTAGTTATTCGTTGATCACACCCACCACGTACTCGTGCTTAGACTGAATTCTCACAATTGAGGTGACGAGGAGTAAGTCTTCGGAGGTCTCGCTGCTTAAAATTACTCCCTGGGTACGTAATTTTCGAAATGCACTCCTTAACACTGTCTCGGTGTTGACCGTTTGTTGCGTTTCTTTTACTCGCTCGTTTCGGTCGCGGTATCGCTGACTCCTTCACATTTCGCTCGACGCCCATTGCAGCGAATGACTGGCTGGCGAGTGGGGCGGGGGGGGAGGGTCCGCAACGTGGTCCGCAAGTCAATGATCCCGGCGCATCCCTCGCGCGCGCGTTTACGTCCCTCCCAACCCGTTTCCTTCCGTTTCATATTCAGCGGAGGAAAAACTTATTTCCTCCACTGGGCTTAACGGTTACGCCGTTGAGAGGTCGCATCTGGGAAATTCGAGCGTTGGTCGCGTGGCATGTGTTTAGCACGCTTTCTGTTTTCAAAATTTTCAATTTCCTGAAAATACCATCCGTTCTTATGTACACACACAACCGGTGATTCGTAGAGGGGGCCCTGTTTATAAATCAGCGAAGTGGTATAGGAGTTGGAGAATCGGTCTTAATTCGGCAAAGAAGCAGGCGGTCATCTCCTGGCGAAGAAACTTTTGAGGAGCCAAGGCCCCTCACTGTTGTTGAAGGCGCTCGAAGAATCGAGGGGAGGGATTCGGCCCCGTTATCTGGGAGTCACCCTGGATAGGGGACTGAATTCCGTCGCTCACGTGCGGAAGACCCTCCTCAATCAAGCAGAAAGCAGAGCGGGCCTGTCTTCCATACTCCGATCAAGGGGTGTGGATAACAAGCGGAAGACGACCCTAATTTACACTGAGTGCAACAGTCACCTATCGCGACATCCGCCATCTCAGCGTGGGCGGGGCTGGCGAATGATCGCGAGAGGTCCTTGATGAACGTCTTTGGGCAAAAGACACTTGAGGTTGTTCCTCCATCTCCGTAGCAAATTTTCAAATGGAGACGTGTATTCCGGTGCAAACATCCCAAGCGTCTCGGAACACATGTAGAAACGCGCTAAGAACTTCCACACGAGAGTCACAAAGAACCAATTCTTCAAAACATCGAGAGGAACCCGGTCGTTAGATCCTGAGACCGATGAAAAAGACCCATGGCGATTACAGGAGAAAACGATGAGTTTTTATTTCAGCCACTTTCAAAACTAAATTCAGAAACTCAAAGACTCTAATCCTCCTTTGCCATGAGAGAATGGGTACAAGTTCGGAATTTCCATGGAAGGACCTATGGGTGAGGCCCTATTTTATCATCACCATTTGCTAAAGCCTACTAAGCATTACAGGTATCGGACATTTTATCAATACGACATACTCTGCAATTCGTAATTTCCTTAAGGTCGGAGCCCTAACTTTTAGGTTTTGGTAATGGGTGGGTGGAAAGGGAGACGAACAAACTGATAACAGAATTCAAACGGTAGAGAAAGAGTAAAGGAATAGTGAAGTACATTGTCTGATTGGCAGGGAATAGGTTCAACGAAGAGCCCAACAAATATTCAGAGGGTATAAAGATAGCGAGGTAAAGGCAGGAAAAATTAACCGTATTGGACGGGATAATGGGATGTATGCATAGTTGAAGAATGGCTAATTGCAGTGTGTGGTTTTTAGGTTCATCATCTCCAACACTTTTCAGCGTTTAAGCGAAGGAAATGGGAAGAGCTGGAGATTGAAAGAAAGTCATTGTGCAATTCAAAAAATCAATTAGATTTGTGGATGATAAAGTTTTAGTTAGTCAGCAAGCTTAAGGGTTACAGTCACATCTGAGTGTATTATAAAAAAAATCAGTGTAATAGGTGTGCGATGACAATCAATATAAAAGGTCAATGGTTATGAGCTTTTCGAAAAAAAGAGGAAAGCTAATTGTAATTTAAAGTAATTGTGGTTTGTTTTTATGGTTATCCTAAGCCTTTCTTCAATGGTGGACTGCCAAATAATGATAGTTGTTTTAGGGTTATAGTACTGTGTAAAATTTATAGAATTAGAGTTATATTAGTCTCAGAGCCAATCAGAGACACTCATTAACTGGTACTTTTGATAATAACACGTTTTGTTTACTGCGTCGCAGTTGTCTAAATCCATGTTTCAATCGGCGTTGACATTAGTTTTGTACACTCATGTACTACACTGGCTCTCATATTCCATGACTGGTAAAGCTCCGAGGATGATAATCAAGGCTGTGAGCATATCCGCGGAGAATCGATGATATTTTCTTCTTTAATTTATTCATTTTATTTATCCCATGTAGAATTATGACATATTAAAAATGGATTTCGTTGCTGTAGGTCTAACATTTGTTCCGTAATTGCTTTATTATAGTTCAAGTTAGGATCATTTAATTTTAATAATTTAATCTAGCGAACTTAGCAAGCACTGCGCGTCATCAGATAATAATGACAAAAGTAGATGGGGGTATACATGGAGTAGAGAGAGAGACTGGGGCTGTTTGTCTGTCTGCACGCTCGTGCGCAGTGCACAGATTAAAAACACCAAAAGAGGGAAACACTTGAAAATGATGCGCAAACGCCTCCTTTATGCGCAATTCGTCCTCCACTATTTCATGATCTTGGTTTTTGTCCTAACTTGATATCCGCCGTCGCATGCCTTTGAGCGGCATTGGATACTGGTGCACACGTGCACCTTAACCGGTGTAAGGTTGTTATTGCGTTGAGGCGTGGAAGACGCGAATACTAAGAAATCTGAGAAGGAGATTCAAGTGACAGGCTAAGGAGCGTATTGTTTTCTCCTCACAGATGGTGATTTTATTGCTCGTACTCATGTGCAGTCTGTTCTTCAATTTTTTTATCTGGCTCCAGTGATCTGACACCTCCTGCCAAACACCTCTTGAAAACTTTACACCAAGGAGTACTTTCCGCGTTCGGAAATTAAATTTGGCAACGCAGGTCTAAGGTTGTTAACTCATTTGTACAGTGAGTAAAACGAACCATAAACGCAGTACTTAAGCCGAAGATTGAATTGGTGATGTGAGTTCACCCTCTATTATGCAAGCCCGACGGCGTGTGAATTGCCCACATCGGGGTAGGGGGGACAGATCCTTTCCTTGTGTTGGTTATGTTTTCCCAGGAAGATCTGGTACCCGAAAGATCACACAGCTAGTGTGGAGCTAAGGATGCACAGAGAGGCTTACCCGGGAACCGAACCTGGGTTCAGTAGTCCAGCGCTCTACCCCTGGACTACTGCGCCCCCTTATAGTTACTACTGACTTCAATGTCATTTGATGAATGTGTTCTTTTAAGTAAAATGCTTACATGCGAGAGAAAATGAGGTGTTATAACTTTTACCGCACTTCACCAAAAAATCTGATGCTGATTCGTTGCTCTGTGATTTGGTCAGTTTCAATTTTTTAAAAACAGTAAAAACAAGGACAATAGAAACTAACATGACTGACACCATACGCACAGCTCGACGATCCGCCAAGCACAGACGACTCATTGGGTCTCGGGCGACTAGCGCCACTGTTGGGCGGGGCTATAGTCCGCATCATGGCCGCCATATTGCACCAGTTCGCGTATTTATTGGATATACCTCGTACGTATCAGGTTCAAGTGCATCACTGTGGAAGCCATTAGACGCATGCGATCTTTATTCCGCTCTTAATTCCACTTATTGTGACTTGATTTGCATTAAAATGTTATGAAATATTTCTTTTTATTTCAGCGTCAATTATTGATTTCAATTTTCATCTAATGTCGTTTAAGACCAATTTTTATTTCTTCAATATTTCTGGTATGATACGTAGTCAAAATAAAAAACATTTAACGTTCGCGCCGTTTCAAAACGATATTCATAGATGCGTCCTAAATTCTTAAGGATCCTGAAATTAATTGAAAAACTGAGCCAAAAATAAGCTTTATCATTTTTTTTAGGTTTCAATTAAAACAATTCAGGTTAAGCGACGACAGCCGTGAACAACAATTGTCGCTTCAATCTTCTCTCAAAGTTAGTGGCAGTCGGTTAATATTCGGAAAATTCTATCACTTATGTTTCAACCTCGTGCTGCATATATAGGAATCGGGTGGCTTTTATTTTCGATTCACATTTTTCGCTCGGATGTGGCTGATTCTAGACTCGCACATGGCACACGTCCTCGTCGAATAAATTTCTTAGACGCGCAATATGGGATACAAATTCGGAAGTTCTTGCAATATGTCTCATAGCGCCGATCGGTTCTTTTTCATTAAGAGCCGTCATGAAGCAGGCTGGCGCGTTAGCGATATTTTTTCCTTATTTTTATTTGTTTTAAAATGCTTAATTTTTGCACTCCTGTAATATTTTCTACTTTTTAATCCGTTTCAAATAAAAGTCAAAAGACATTATTTCGATTTCCTTGCATTCTTAATCAAGGGAGAAAATATTATTTCGGTTCTCGTTCCCCTCAGCCCGTTGACGCACGAAACTGTTTGTTCGGTGTGATTATTCGCCGAGTTGGGTCAGTGACGATAATTGTCGGCGGAGCGTGCAGAAGAGAACTCACCTTTTGTTGAAAGCACGTCGAATTCACCATTTCTTGCCTTCTCATATTCCGTGCACGCCAATAAATATGACTTACAATTGAATTTGTTTTCTTTTTCATTCCATTGTCAAAATCGCTCTCTTCTCGAAATGAAAAGGAAGGCCATATTTATGTGCAGATATGTTGGTAACTCACCATGAAGTACTATTACGTAGATGCATAACGGCCCCAGGCTTTAGTTGTTTTAACTTAATATTCATTTTAAAAAATTTCGTGCATCAATTGACCAAATACTTAAATGTTTTCTCCAAGTAAATAAATTCCGGTGCATGGGTTCCCTCGATGCTTAGTTGTGTCCTATTTATCTCAGGTTTTTGTGAATTGGCACTGTTATATTTTGTTTTTCTTATTTTTCATGGACTTTCAGATCTAGCTTTTGCATTCGTGTGACTAGTTCATTGCTTCCAATCTCGTGTGATACGGTTCGAATTGTCGTCCTTGTAGTTTTTCAGCTTTTTGGTTGCTTTTTGAACTTTATTAGTGTTATTTCTGTACTTTTCAATCTTTCTATGACATTTAGCTTCTCCACTTCTCTCCATCCTGTTTCGCACCAAAATGGTTTTGGATTTGTAGTCTCTTTCAAAGTAACGAATAGTTATGTAAAAAGTCTTTTCGCTTCGTTCCATTCTAGTGTTGAAGGATATTTTGTATGCGTTTTGTCGTCGTCCTTCTTATCACACTCTTATTTGCTTCGTTTCTCAGCCCTTTGTACTGTCTCCTGTTTTCCTCTTATTACCCTTTTAACTTCTTGTATTTGTGGAGATTTTCTTCTTCAAACCTCTCTGCATTCTTCATTAAACCATTGGTTTTTCCTACATAATCCACTTAAACTGTATCTTGCACAGTCCACTTGAATTTTTATTATTAAACGGGAAAACGTTTTGGTACTAATTTTCACTATCAAAGTGGAGAGGAAAGGGATCGTAAACTATTATATGGGCAGGTAGCAGTTAATATATGGGGAGGAAGGGATAACAATGAAGGCCGGGGCTGGTAGTTTAAAATGGCTAAGGCGATAGAACACAACATTTAAACGAATCGGAGCTGATGAAAAAAAGGGGGAGGAACAAGGTAAGGGTGGAAATGCAAGGAGGGGGTTCAAGGAAAGGGAAAGATAACAATATGAGAGAGAACAGGAAGGAAAAGGGGGATCGAGATGGTGCGTTGGCTAACGTACAGGCTTCCCGCCGAGAGGGCCTGGAGACAGCAAATATTTTTCAGAGGTGTCCCGATCCCTACTTGAGGTGCTTTGTGGAGAGCACTTTGAGTTAGTACGGCGTCAGTCGGATGGGACGTTAAACTGCGGACCCCTGGACGCCGGTTTTCTCTCCACTCTTCCTTTCCCAACCATACCTAATTGCGCAAATGACCTTAGCTATCGGTCGCCTCCCGTAAAACTACTACTATGAAAGCAGAGTTAATATTTCATTCAATTGAAAGATTACAACACCCTAGGCAATGACAGTGATAACCATGATAACAGGGTTAGAAATGTTATGTTTAATACTGTCAGTGAGTTGGCATTATTTCTTTCCTTTTCCAGTGCAAATTCTTGCTTGGAAGAAGTTCACTTTCCTTCCATCTCGTTGTTCTACGTCGCACTGGTGGTCGGAAGTCCCTGCAATGATACGCTTCAATAAGGTGTTCGGCAAAGTTCAATGTCGCATCCGCTTTGACCCAAAACATTTTGAGTTCGCACTCATGAGTTGTTATGGAAAGGCTCATGTGGTCACCACTGGGCATTAGGTTGAAGGATGTTACAGCGCATTTGATGTATATTTACTTATTATTCCGTCAATCGAGGATTTTTTCAAGGAGTCCACCGTAGATCCGTTTTCAAACAGTCCCCGGACGCTTGATGTTGGTTTCACACGGATCGTGTGAGAGTTTAATATTAATAGCAATAAAGGTTTATCGCTCCAACATTGCATACATAAGTAATCCATGCATTGATTCAACAGTTTTGGGAGTAATTTTAGGTAGCCTTCTGAGAATCCCTGTATTAGGATAGCATTAAATTATTTTCGGTCATTAAATAACGTCAGATTTGGCTTGGGGAAGGAGGTAAGGGTTTCGCGTAGGGTATAAGTTATAAGAAGGCCTGGTACAGCATTGCCGCTTCCTTTAAATAAACGTCGTAGAAAAAATAAATGTCCGGATGGAATCAACCCTAGGTGGAAGAAAAGAGGAAAGGTAATTAAAAATATTCTTTTTTAAGATCGCTATGATTATTATTTTTTGTGGAAAAGCGGCAGTTTTTAATGTGTTAAGATAGCTCCAACCCAGCAGAATATTCTTGCTGTGTTTGCTACGTTTTCTTTATTTTATCATCGGATATTTTTTTCAAATATTTTTTAATCATTATAATTTTGAGGAAATCAGGAGTCTCTTCTCTACCTGCGATTTTCTCTTCGTTTCCCATAAGGCCACCATTCTTGTAATTATCTCGAACTGAGATCAACTTGATTCTCTCGTAGCTCATCCCGACGGCGTCTATTCAGCATCCCGAGCGCCTTGTGCTGCAAATTAAGTTTCCAGCGGAACATATCTCGGATTTTTCCTTAAGTGACAAGATGGCGGAGGGTTGGTCAAGCTGTCACGTCAAGTTTATAAAACATTTGTATTTACCTTTTGGGTAATCCTGAAAAATAATCTTGTTAGCAGCCTGAGAGAAAATACGAGAGTTGATGCGATTTTGTTTCGGGGGTAAAAGACAATATGGCCGTGTGTTTGTTAGTGCCCAGTGTTGACTCACAATTAAAGCCATTGCATTGTTTTCCTTCAGTTACTTGTTTCCCCGGGGCGAACGATTCTGAATGAGACCATCACCCCCATTGTCTCTTGGGACTGGCGTGTAATGGCGGAACCTAATAGTTTATTAATTGCTCATAGCAGCAATTAAAAGATTAATTACTGTTACTGGTGAACGAGTTACTGATTATTGTAAAATATATGGGGCGGTGAACATAAATTAAATAATTCGAAAGCAAGGAGAATTTCGTGAATTAGGATCTAAAAGTTGGTGATAGGATTTGAAGTAAACGATCAGTTTAGATCAGTTATCCTATTCAGAGGGACGTGGGTAGAGCTCTGGGCTGCTGACCGGAGGATCAGGGTTCGATTCTGAATGGCGTCTTGGGCTCCCACAGCTTTATCTACGCAATGTGATTTTTCAGGTATCAGATCTTCCTGGAAAACCACAGGTGTTGCAGGGAAATGAATTTCTTCTCCCCCTCCCTTCGGTTGGGTTTTTACTTGGGTCTTCATGTCGGAACTCCCTAGGCTTTTCCCGCAAAAGTACACCGTATACTTATTTCTTTTATTATATATATATGCACTTTACCATTCTTTTCTTTTTCTCTTATATCGCTTTGTATTTTATTTTATTGCTATTATTTTAGGTACTTAACGAAGGGTCAACTAGAAGAAAGGACCTTATGGTCTCAATTTCGCCCTAATGAAGACGTTTATCCATCTATTTACCTAATAACTGTCTTGATGTGTGATTTCACACGCAGTTGGAGTTAGTGCCAAGTGAATCCACCTATCAAACCAATCTTCGGGTTGATGGCTGTGGTTTTTGTCCTATTTGGGTGGTATTCACACTTTTATTGCGTTACCCAATCAACGTGCAAACGAATTTTCCCTATTGAGAGGCCATAATCTGGACAATGATTTATCTTCAAGCGTGTCACAATTCCTCAAACTGATTTCGCCGACAATCAAAATGATGATTGATGATTTATCGTCTGAAGGAAAAAAATCAGTGAGTGCATAGTTCATCGTGGGTGTTGGGTTGTTTCGCTCAGAAAGTAAATCTTTGAGATCAAGATGAAGGTAGAATGCACGCTTCGTGGACATGGGAATGTATGGAGGAAATAAGCTAGAAAAAGAGTAAAGCAAACAATAAAGGTGTCGAAATGTTTAAGGAAGAGATGGATTTGTCGGAGAGATTCGGAGGAGGCTGAAATACGTTTGTGGGGGAATATGTTTATGGGGGAAGAGAGATAATAAGGGTTAGTTAAGGGCGTCAGAGACAGTCATAGAGTGGAAAACTTTGTACGGACGTCAAGGGGAGTGGCAATGAATTTGCATTTTTTACATCATGACACGACGCGAATCTCACCATCTAAAAACTGTCAAACTTCACACCCTTTGCTTAATCACAATAAACATAAATACGTCTGCATCCCACCCTGAAAGTCTGCTCAGAAAGAAAATGGATTTCATTGAACGATATGCTGGTGGAAGGTATTTAAAGGGCCTTTTAGATCAAGATTCGTTATGGTAATCGGTGATTGCTGGCGTTTTATTTCAAGTAAGTTCGAATTCCTAATTTGGAGCTCGCTAATTGACCAAGTGCTTCTTGTACAGAGTATCTGCAGTGAGTCTCCCTTAAAATGTCATTGCTGTCTCCCATACCGATATATTTGTCATAGATATAAACCCAAAAGTAGGTTTGATTAGCGAGCGATTACCCGATACCAATCCCTAAGCCCAACAGCGTGTTATGTTCGCTCATTAGCAGGACAGTGGGGCTAGTTGCTTATTCCGTGTGGGTGACTATGGGTTCTCGGTCTGATACCCTAAAAATCACAGTTTGGGAGGAGTTGAGGGTGCCCTGAGGCATCACCTGGAATCGAATCTGGCCCCCACAGTCAGTAGTCCAACGCTCTTCCCACTGCTGGACTCTACCCTGTCCCCTATCTATGTAGTAGTAGTATTTAGGTAAGGCGGCCGGCAGCTGAGGTCATTTGCGCCATTCGGGATGAACAGGAAAGTATGAAGGCTGGAGAGCAGCCCGGCGTCGGCATTAACGTACTCTAAACGAAAGACGCCAAGGGGTCCGCAGGTTAACTTCCCATCCGACGGGCGGCGTACTCACTCAAAACACCTCAAGTAGGGATCGTGATACCCCTGAAAAATATTCGATACCGCCGGGATTAGAACCCGGGCCCTCTGTGTGGGAAGCCAGTACGATAGCCATCGCACCATCAAGAACCCCGACTCGGACACCCGAGTCGCTTAAACTTGTTGGGGGGTGGTTGTGGATTCATGTCGCGTGAGATTTCTCTCCTGCTTTTCGTATCCTTCTAGTACTCTTCATCGCATCATCTTTGGCGGATGGGTGCCATGCATCGTAGAGGAGATAGCTGTCGTTGTAACACAACGCATCGAATATGGATCGCCCTCATCTTGAATTACTCTCCCACCCCCTTTATTTTTCTCCTGATAATGCTACATTTTGATATCAAGGGTGCGTTAAAAAAGTAATGCAATTATTTTTTTAAAGTAATATATTGAACAGATTTGCGCAAACACTTCAAATTCTTCAAAGTACTGTCCTTGGGCCTATACGTATTTTTCCAGCGACTCTAAGAGGACCCTTGCCCAGTGGATTCCATAAAATGCTAATCATATAGTGAGCGTAAAATTAATCCTAAGTGATCATATTTCATCTTTTTTTGTGAATATATTACCAAGATTAGAAAGAGCCACAAAAACATCCCCTTAGAAACCAT
This sequence comes from Hetaerina americana, assembly GCF_022747635.1. Lineage (NCBI taxonomy): Eukaryota > Metazoa > Arthropoda > Insecta > Odonata > Calopterygidae > Hetaerina > Hetaerina americana. The sequence goes on from NW_027287095.1 coordinate 83,529,997, forward strand.
TCAAACCTTCCCATCAAATATAATGGGGAGCTGTCGCCGTTACCATGGAAATGGGCGAAGCTTCCTGGTAATCTTGATAGCTTTCAATAGATTTCCATGGCTAATCTTGAGTGTCTCCTGGAAGACCGAAAGAAGAGAGTCTGTTTACCTATCTTTCTTTCGTATTCTTACGTATCTCATCCGGTTGATCCCTTTATGTGAGCTATAGGAATCACCCCAAGAAGAGGAAAATGAGCTAACGTAAGGCAATATTTAACGGAACCACAAATGTTTGAAGAACCGCAGGTTAATTCTCTGGAGTTTCTTTTGAAAATTCCGTCACCAATTTAGGAAGACTGGAAATTTAGAACTAATTCTCGTCACCGCACATCTCACTGCGGCCATATCTCCTTGTTTCTGCGCCTGACAAGTTTGTGGAATTTAAAAATAAATACAGAAACCGGTTTCAAATCTTCGCCTTTTCACAGCGATGCTTGCTTGCTGTCTCAAAATTCGACTTGACCGTCATTCGTTTGTGCCCGTGTGTGTCAAAGAACCTCTGTTATCAAGTCGACGTCCGTGGTCGGGCGCGAGTCGAGAGCGGGGAGAGGTAGGCGGAGAGAGAGGGAAAGCAAGAGGGAGGAGGCGAGCCACGGCAAATCGATATCATCCACCACCACTGCTGCTGCTGCCGCTGCATGCTAACTTGCAGCCGACGGGAATGCCGGGCGAAATAGTTCACTCCTCCCATGTCAAAAGCAACTAACTTGGATGAGGTAGATTTTGTAATTGCCCGCCACAGTTTCGATCGTGTGAACTCTGAATAGGCGTTTCGTGTTTTATTTGTTGTAAATTGGGACAGAGGAGAACATGGAAATTTTTAATATTTCCGCGGAATTTTCCTCATCGGCTCTTCTTCAATCAAGTCCTAATATCGTTATAGGGCAGGTGGGAATGCGTCTTCAAATAAATTTATATAATCATGCCGCCCAAGATGTAATAATTTTATAACGTCCTACTCGTGGCACAAAGACTGAAATCGCAGTTAAGAGGTGGACAACTAGTGAAAAACAGGATACCTGTGTATAGTGATGAATTTTTGGAATAAGAGCAGTTCCCTCTCGAACGCCCACTGCATCAGGGATACCCGAATGAAATGTGTAGACTTGATGAAATACGTCGGCGTTACTCTCACCCACGACCGGTCGTGGGTGAAACAAACACGGGGAATATATGGACGGGCTGAGAAAAAAATAGGGTTTATTAGAAGAGTACTAGGTAAATATGATGAAAAGGTTGAAGAGAAATGTTATCTTTCGCTGGTTAGACCTCATTTAGAAAATGCTGCTAATATATGGGATCCTCATGAAGTTGGATTGATTGCCGAATTAGATTGCGTGCAGCGTAGAGGAGCTAGATTTGAAAACGTTATGAAGAACAAAGTAGTGTATCACAATTATTTGAGGGGCTACGTCGGGAATGACTCACGGAGCAAAGATTAAATTACAGATTAAATCTCTTGCATTAATTGAAAGGCTATCTCTACAGCGATGATGTTTAAAATGTATTATTAGCTCCGTTGTACAACTGTAGGATATCATTTTAATTAAATGAGAGAGATTAAGTATAGAACAGATAGATTTAAGATGTCATTTTTCTCACGAACGATATGGAACCAGAATAACGTTATCCGACCTCGTTAGAGGGGAAAGTGTTTTTGTCGGAAGTAGGCTGATGTGTGATCACCCCCTGCGACACACCCTAGGTGTGGCCCACAGGGCACCATGTATGTATATATATTTGTATGTTTGTATTTAAATGTCACGAAATTACTATTTCGTCCTACGCCTTCATTAATTTTCTAAATATCTTTTTGTCATTACGTTTGGCAGTGTACACATTATATTTATACCTCTTTCACCGGACACAATAGTGACACGTAGAATTGTGACGTAAGTGCTATTATAAAGTTAGCGCTAATATCATTGTTGGCACGTTAGCCACCGCACTAACCCTATCCCCAATTCAGGCGGAAAGGGTTGTTTCACTTATATACCGCAGGTCATGTACCTGTAGTTATCACGATCTACATTAGCTTAATTATATTTGATCATACATTGGAACGAAAAATTAAGGAAAACTTAGTTTTTAATGTTGCATGCCTGGTGTTGAAACACACCCTTCCACCCACCCTTTTCCACACCCCCTTCCACACCCCAAACCAGTGGGCCGCACGGTACCATGTAAAAATAGAAAGTAGAAAAATGAAAAAAAATGGATGGACTGCAGCTATTATGTGTAGCCTGGTAGATCCAGCCTGCTAAAAAAATACATTTCTAACTGTCCAGGTTCCTGCGTCGGATGTTTGAGAAGTTGAGTAAAGTCGAATCAGAGTCAATTGTTATTTTGTCTGAAGTCTGGTGGACGTTGGTCATAAGTGCGGCTTAGATATTTGTGTCTCCAAATTTGAAATGGCAGACGTGAGCTAAAATCCAGTGGGCATCTCGAATTCTTGTATGATAAAAAGGCCCTTGCCGGATCTGAATCTTTGATGGTTAAGTGGTCGTAGTTTCCTGTCTGCCAAAAATCCTTTCCTTTCTTCCGATGGAGTTTCGTTCATTTCTTTATTTGCTCTTAAGATGAAAATACAACCAGGTGGAAGACTGCTTTGCCGAATGATAAAATACCTTTGGTGGTTAATTGTTTCATTTCGCGCTGTACGAGCAATTTCATTTGATTGCATTTTATTTCACAGGAATGTTCATGGCACTCCACTCCAGGGGAGTTATTGATGTATGTTATAGTTATATGTTATTTGTAATCATCACTACAAACACGTGCTGTCAATCCGAGGATAGTTTTGTCTCACTTCTCCAAGCCACTACTCCTCTCACCTGCCTATCTTTTTTATTCCCCCGCTGACGTCTTCACTCACTTGCTCTTAGCGATTTATCCTCCCCCATACGATCCTTCCATTTCTTCCCTCCCTTCACTTTTAGTGTTCAATCTTTCGAAACAATCCCACCTCCGAATTCGTCCAATTAGTTTCCCCCTTCTTCTCTAATTGTCTTTCATAGGCTTTTGTCCTCGCTCTGAGGATTAATTCATGGCAATGCCATTCATCGCATTTATGGCGCAAAAGTGAAAGATCAAGCGAGATGATGAACAAATCCCCCCTCTACCATTTCTTTATTTTAGCTTCTCCCCCGCTTTGAATATCTAAACACTGCCAATTCCTCTCTTCGTGTACAGAATACTCGTCAATCCCATGCCTTTGCAGTCCATTCCTCAGGAGGAGAAACGCCAAGCATTCTCCAAATCCCCAAATTCAGTAAAGGTTTATCTTTCTTTAGCCTCCACTATACTCCATAAGGACGAAAGGAAGAATTGTTTCTTCTCTTGTTCCATTACTTGTTCTTGTCTTAATATTCGATGTACGGATCGTCATACTGCTCGATCTTAAGATTTCTCATTTGTCTGCCCATTATTATTACATTCTTCTTGAAGTCCATCAGTATTCCTCCTCTAATATGTCCTTTGTTTGTTTGATTGCTTTGTTTTTACGTTCTCATTATTTACGTGGGTTAGTACGAGGGTCATCCGGAAAGTAGTACCCGTTCGTGAAATAAAGACACAAAAGTAAATATTAACAAACATAAAAAATTTTATTTGAAAGAGGATACTTTAAACTACTTCTCAACATAATCTCCAAGCAAATTAAGGCATTTGTCATAACGTGTGACAAGTTTCTGTATTCCTGCTGCATAGTCCTTCGCCGCCAGCTCATTGAGATACGCGAGGGACCCATCTTGCACAAATTTTTGCATAATGCAGATGGTGTTTAACAATTTCATGAACAATTGTTCGAGAAACATTGGGAAAATGCTCACAGATGTCATCAATTGTGACGCGCCGATCGTTCCTCACGAATTCGTCAACTGAGCTCACCAGTTGGTCTGTAATGACAGACGGTCTCCCCGAACGCTCATCGTCGTGTGTGTTCCCCCTCCCCATGTTGAAGTTGCGACACCACCGCCGAACAGACGACTCGTCCATTACATTGTCTCCATACACCTCCTTTAATTGGCGATGAATATCACATGGGCGAACGTTTCTTGCATTGAGGAATTTAATCACTGCCCTCACTTCACAACTGGCGGCGTTCTCAATTTTTTTAAACATTGTAAACAATCACAGAAACAACACAGGCAATGCTAGCGTCACGCAACTTGGCTCAGAGAAGGCAGACAAGCCACTGAAGCTATCTGACCTCGTCCAGCGGCTACTCGCGTCGTCAGCACTTCATGCGGCACGAACGGGTACTACTTTCCGGATGACCCTCGTATATCGTTGATCTCTTGTGCCCATTACATTTTTCACTCCAGTTTCCAAGTCGCACCTGAGAATATCGTCTCTCTCCTATCATCATTTACAGAGTTTCCCCTCTTCCAGTAATCAGAGCTGCATTTCTTTTCCGCCGTAAAGATTCCCCAAATAATTTCTCTATCCGTTCACATTATCTTAATCTTCAATCAGGTTTTCACGTTCCTATCCCCAACTGGATTTAGTGAATGCTATTCCTTTATTGAAGTGATCTCCCCGTTCTGTAAGTAGCTTCAACTTTTCCTTGAGCAAGTTGTACTATCTTGGACTTCCTCACACGTTTCCTTCGTCCATTCTACTCGCAACTCTTTCGCCTCATTTCGTATCTTATCCTTCTGTGATATGTTTGCTCTTCCTCAATCATTGAATTTTTTTGAAAACTTTTTTCTGTTAGTTCAGCCCTTTCGCATGTGATTCATGTTTTCTTTTCCATAGATTTCATCGTCCTACAGCTTCTTTGGCGGCTTCCGACAACGCACTCCTAGTATCTTGGCTAGCCTTCTTCGATCAATCCTTTGTTGCCTCGACTTACCATTTCATTTACTTTTCTCCATCGGAATCCCATTATTGGCTCCGTCTCTTTCAAGCTTTCCTGTTGCCATTGACACTTCGTCGGTTTCCTCAGCTTCGTGCAGTCAGGATGGCATTTTCATAAATGATTTATTATAACTCCCCACTTTCGCCCCGTGATAGTTGTGCAGACCTGTATTTTCTTTATAAATTTCAGCTTCACAAGTATATAATCAATTCGGTGTATATTCGCTTTCCCGGGCATCTTCCATGTTTAATATCCTTCGTAAGTGGTTCTTAAATATCGTGTTTTCTTTCGTTAATTTTTATTATTCGTGGAACTCCAAAAGTCTTCCTCCTATTTAATTTTCCTGTTACATGCCTTTTTAGTGCCTCAGTTGTCTCTTGGTCTTCTCCGACAATTGTTTTCCAGTCTCAGGGAATAATTAGTAATTAGGGAATTTCTTTTCCCCCTGCTCATTTGTCGATGGCGCACTCGATTGTTTGGTAGATAGCTCCCGAATCTAAGAGGTCGTCCCAGCATCCGAAACAATATATAAAATAGCGAATTGCTTCAAACCTCAAAAGAACCAAGAGCAATGTGATGAATGCGTATTAATTATTTTTTCGACTGATAGTGAGGTTGCATCGAGATTGCCACGTGAACGTCATTTTGATAAAATTTCCTATATTTGTAGTCATAAGGGCACTCCGTCCAATTACGAGGAATAGAAACCGTGTTATTTTTCATAGAAATTATCAATAGAGGGCTATCGCCCGAAGAATTGTAGATTAATGGTGCAGAAATGCACTTCGTTCTTACAGGAAAACTGATACCACTAATCAATCATATTAGGGTTGTAATTACGTTAACATAAAAGCACTTACCCAACATTGTTTTGAATGATATTAATTAAGTTATGGGAAAAAATCACCGAAATCGTAAATAGTTTCAAAACTTGACATCTCAAAGCTGATCCAAATTATATTTTAGAGCACGTTTTTGATAGGATTAAGAACCTCGGGAGTGTTCATAAACTGTATATTCACATCATATCTATTTACGGGATACGCACAAACGGGCTGTGCGTTACATTTCTTCAGTGGACATCAATGGACGAGCTAAGGTGACCCATCGACTCATGCAATCACGAGTCCTTAATCGAGGTTGTGTACGATGACCATCGTTCACCGCCTCATTCAGCGGCCACCGCCTCCTCATTTCTCTCTAATTGTCACACATTTAAAAATGAATCGAGCGACAAGTATTTCATTGTGCGGCGCCGGATTCTGGTAGCTACGGCTGACGGCGTCAAAACCCAGGTTGTGGATAAATGCATTTTGTGTGGATTAATAATAATTTGTTTTGTTTGAATCCCGGTATTAATCTATTCCAGCACATAGTTACGTCCGTGACGACCCTTTCCCCCTTTTTCCGAGGTTATCCTTCAGTTCTCCCTCGTGAAATTTCAAAAGTCGCCTTCAGTTTCTTCCCTGTCCCCTGGTTCGTTACGATCGTGAGCGGTAATCTCTGGCATGACCCCAAAAGTATCATAGGCGGCAGTCTCATGCGACGATTCTACGCTTGTATGAGGATATGATGTAAAATTCACGTCATTTATGCTTTATAAATATAACAGGGACTGAGAGGAACGTACAGCCAACCAGCGGCGAATGAAAACCCACAGCATTCCTGGGTAGAAGCATTTGGAATGGGAATGACACAGGGGGTGTATGGAGCTGACAAAGATTAATGTGAGCTCAATAAAACCCAATTAAAATTCGTAAATGGAGGGGAGACTTTGCCGGAAACTCTCTCCATCTCTCTCATTCCCACTGTCCACGAATTTATCCGAGATAGCCCCGCCCATAAAGCAGACACAGAACTTTAAGTAGTAGGTACAAAAACAACCGTAGTAGGTGGTGTATTCGGTCAGGTGGTCTATCTAGGTTGTTCTCCTACATTTTAATCATCGTATCGTAACGCGCAGAATTGTAGAAGTGGAAATTGGCTCGCGGAGAAGTATCGCCAATTACACAGTCGGCGTTTTAACAACTACAGCATTAAGTCTTACTTCTATTGAAAAGGTGTTATGTTATAGTTCGATTCGCAGAAAGTAATAACGCACTGGTAGCCTTTTAATGGAATATATGGGAGCATTTCTATTTTGGCCTAGGTTTCGACGTTACGATTCGCCACCTTCAGGTACATAGGGATGATATATATACAAACACATATATACATGCACACACACACACACACACACACGCACACGCACACGCACACGCACACACACACACACACGTATAAAATAAGCTGCGAATAAATAATGTTCGCCTTCCACAACATCTCTCGTGATTCGACAAAATTGGTTATGTTATAGACCTAATTTCTTACTCCTCCCGCAAGCTCCTTCCCTGCAGAACGTTCTTGGCGGCTTGCGAGAGTGCGTTAATGCGAAGTCTTTTAAAAATAAAACGTTTTCAAACTTTCATTATTATAAATTAAACTATGTTGATGAATAAATTTCCACATATTTTATTTTACCGACCATGGTTTCAGCTCCAAAGCATCTTGGTAATGGCTCGCGGTACCGAAGCCACTGTCGCTTAGAATTGATTTTCCTTGTGATGTTAATTCATCACAGTGAACGTTAAGCATTTCCACTTGAGTGATGACTAATAATATTCGCGTTTGCATGACGGTTCACCTTTAAGGAAGCACAGTCACTGACCTGTGGTGGATTTTTTTAAATCTACAGGTATCTGAAGAGATCTCTTCGTGTTTTCTTATTCGCACTATTCTTTTCACTGTTTCTGAAAACGTTTTCCTCTCAATTTGTAATGGTCTTTTTTTTCTCTCATTATGTACCTATTTCAGGAAGTTCATGTTTTACCTCTTCCATGTATTTATATTTTTACTGCAATTGTGTTTGAAAAAAGAAAAACAGTATTTTCTAGTGATGCTGCTGGGCATAAGTATAGCACTCGCAACATTAATACCTAGCATATTTCTTGTGTACGTTCAAACTGTTCTTATCTGGGACTTCTTAATATCGGAATCATTAATTTGTGCAACTATCTGCCTCCTGAATTAAAAACCTCAAAAGTGCCTTACTATATCCTTTAAGTGTAAGCTGAAATGCCTCTCCCTGAACGGAATGTTCTATAGCACCTTTATTGTTGCTAATTTCGTGCATTTCCATTTGTCGTGTTCCATACTTAACGGGCTATTTATCTTTTGTACTTTCTGGTCCTTGAATAAATATATTATTATTATTAAGTAAGATCCCACATCATAGTACCCTTACCGTGAGGCTCCCCAACACGACGTCGTTGCCCTGCCGAGAGCTTGCTAGTGCCCAACCTTTACGTAACTCAATTGTCGTTATAATACCACGTGAGAATAATTATTAATCTTTGTAACAATTTCTAAGAGTTTCCCAACACCATATTGTGAACATATCAGGAAATGGGATGGCAGTTATTGGAAAAATCTCCATTAGAAAAAGGTGTTGGTGTTACACTTCGTCTTAGCAGAGATTTGGTCAGTTATTTTTCGTAGAATGACTGAACAGTTCGAGTTAGTTATTCTAAGAAGTTATGTAAGGTAGATCGATTTTAAAATAATACATTGACTAAAAAATAAAAGCATGTACTTTTAAGTAATTTTGACCATTCTGTTTCTTTGTTAAAAAGAACTAAATACAGAAGAATTTGCCAACTTTTGACAATCGTTTTCAGCTGCTGAATGGATGAGATGTATGTACAGGTACTGCAGCTGCCTTACGTACCATATATTAAAAATAAAGTTATTTATAGGGCTAATCAGACTAAACAAACAGAGGTACTGCATGCCAAAATTGTTAAACTCACTCGGTCCATCTTTAAAGATAAGTAAAATTTTTTTTAAAAATCTGAACAAAATTTATTTTAGTTCAAAAACTATATATTTTTGTATTCAAGATGAATTCCACTTACTTCTAGGAATCTAAATAAAGCACACTTCAGCGCTTTGAAACAAATAAAAAAATTTGAAGTCTGTAGACTTTTTAGTTTCTGAGAAAGTGAAAGTTCAGATTTTGCTTTCCACGTGACATTTGTGTTTTTTGCTAATTTTCAAAATATTACTCGAGATGTTGTTTTAGCCTAACCTACCCTCAGTCAAAATAAACGGTGTTAAATGTTTAGGTCTCTCTTTAAGATTTCTAGGCTGTTGGAACTCGGAAAGTATTGGTTTGATAAAATCGGAAATTGTTCTAAAGAAACACCGTCATGAATTTCATCCGAATCCAAGCAGATGGGATTCATGAAGGGCCCTGCATTAACTGACTCGGATTGGCCCGTAGTTAAACACTAAGAATGATCAGGTGTGTGGACAGATGATGCCTCTTGCAACAAGAATTCCATGTACACATTTTGTTCGTGTTGAGCTTCACAACTTTTCGCTACGAGTGTAATTAGAATTCTCAATCATATGAATAAGTTATAAATTAATATAAATTAAGTATTAAGGGGTACGAAAGCAATCACCGGAGCGACAACAGGAAGAACACACGCCAATCAATCGTTGATTAATAAGAACCCTCTACCTCGTGCTTCATGGATCCGACCATTTTCGTCGACAGTGCTGCCTCCTATGTTTGCTTTCAAACGCTAATTCCATATGTTAACAAAATCCTCGGGATTCATCATTTGGCGATATTCTTCATGAGTATATGTTTATCAGTCGCGGCTATGTTTCCATCGGTGCGTGGAAGGTTTAGGGATTGACTGAGCGAAAATAATCTTTCCACATCGGCGACAGTGTGACGTCGTGTACAGAATAAGAGCAACCCCACCCAATGAAGTCATCTTGCGCAACCACCTGGACCGCATGATGAGTTAGTTATTCAATTTGGGATTACGAAGTTTTTCTACACTTTTTCCGTGAAACTATCCCGTAAAAGTCTCGAATGAAAATGTATCACCCAATTGTTTACACTGATGTTAATTATGTGACTGTGGCTATAATTTTTATTTATCATAATAAAAAAACTACAAGCGCAGTAATAAATCCGAATGTTGGTTTGGTTGTTGATGGTGGAGTTCACCCAATAC